>NC_090872.1:20164459-20219459 GCF_036669935.1 Montipora foliosa
GTGATTTCTGGCGCCTGTGGTAAGCTACACCGTTCCTACCAAAGAACTTGCAGTGCACCTTTCCCTCAAAATAAGCCTAGATTCATATTATTCAACACTTTAATTTACCATTTGCTTTATTGAACGCTTTATTACTCGCGATTCCTTAGGAAGCCAGAGTCTAAAAATGCAATTGGCTTTCGTCGTCATATGGTTGCCAAAAGGGGGGTCATTAGTCCAGGCGTTTCTGGCCAAGACCCTGGAGACTGGGGACGAGGATCGTTACGTGCTCTGCTAACAAGATGTCGTGCGTGCTTCGCGGCAATTGAATTTTTGACGTACATTTTATGATGACCATACTCTTGGATAATGATTTCCAACTGATATTAACTCCATTTGGTCAATTTCGAACTGAAAATACCGGCCGAGAAAACTGTACCAAGTTCTGACTTCAATCCTTGACAAGTGAATGGAACATATTGAATGGATGTGAAAACAACTCTGAACAAGCCCTAAAACAGACTTACAGAATTAGGGGAATATATTGCTATTATAAATTAAAAACAAAGACATTGAACCATTGATGCTATCGCCAAAATTATTCAATTACTCACAGTGCAGTTCCACCCTTGTCAAATTTAACGTAAGATTTCCATCGCTTTAATATTCCACGAAAAAGTCACTGAATCTCTCATATGGTACCATTCTCGTCACCAGCGGAGAGAGAGCCTCCCAAGGAGGCTGGCAGTCTGGCATGAGATGACGGGAGCGGAAGTTGCCAGATGGTGTTGGTCACGCCGCCCGATCATCATCCTCAAGTCGAGTCTCCTCGGGAACTACAAATGGTGGCTTGCCACAACCACCTATCCAGCATGAGTGTTCGAATCTCGCTTTGACTGCAGGCCAGTGTCACGCTTCAAGGTGTCGATGAAGGTGCTCCGCTGTCCGCCCCGAGAAGCTCGGCCCTGTTGGAGTTCCCAGAGGACCAGACTATAATATTCCACCCGACCCGACCCGATAACTATGTCACATTTTAGCAAAAGGTTGTTCTGACATACAATTTCAAATAAAAGAAACACTGTTGATTAGAGATTTAAAGCCTACCGTCCTAAACGAATATTTAAGCAGCGAAAAGCTGTATCTTTACTAACTAGCATTGGTCCGGTTTTTTTTTTTTTATTTTGTCTACCAATGTTTGTCACATTAACTGTCTTGAAACCATTAATGAGTGTGTGTAGTCCTAATAATCCTGCGCATCCTCGGTTCCGTGGTCTTTGGTGATGGAGTTTGTGAGTTAATACTCCAAACAGTCAAACCAATACCACTTAATCCTTTAAAATAACTGCAAATAGCTAATTCATTGAATTTCTCAGGGAGTGAGCGCGCTGTCATAGGCCAACTTAGGAGGGCGTGTTCTTCAGTAAAGAGATTATAAACATCTTACTAATCTCGTTTTCTTAGGTCGTACTACACTGAGTTGTGGGTGCCTTTATAACTGACAGTATATGCACGGCCTTGAACAGTGTTTTAAACCTGTTTAACTTCCCGGATAGGACTATAGAAAGTATGTCCCGTCTAACATAACATGTTAAAAGGAACTTTTTGGGACGTTCAACGACCCATGAAACTCCTCGCTGAAAGTTTATGGTACATCAGCGTAGGTTCACCAAAAATTAACTGAATATCACCATTATTTCAAGCTGCATGGTTATCTCGCCAAACTCTTCCGCCAAGTTTGAAACTAAATTCGTGTTAAAGAAACGCTTGTCATATTAACAGTGACAGATCCAGTGGAGGGGCCCGGAGGGCCCCCCCCGCCTTATTTTTGGATGTTAAAAAAGGAAAGGAAAGGAACTTTATTTAAGTGTCTAAACCTTCTAGCGCTGTAGAGCACTAATCGAGGACACTATAAATTGAAAATTAACAAGTTAACGCAAATCAAATCAAGTTTTTTGGTTTTTGAGGAGAATGGGAAACCGGAGTACCCGGAGAAAAACCTCTCGGTGCAGAGTAGAGAACCAACAAACTCAACCCACATATGACGCCGAGTCTGGGAATCGAACCCGGGCCATGTTGGTGGGAGGCGAGTGCTCTCACCACTGCGCCATCCCTGCACCCCAATGTTAAAAGCAAAGCCCTTTTAAAATGTCTTTCACTTTTTGTAGACAACAACACCAAAAACCGCGAAAGAGCAGAATTTTTTAGAGCGAAACCCCCCTTATCTCTTAATCTGGATCCACTGCTGAGGTGCGAAGATTCGACATGGGATAGACAGACGGCTCTGCAGTGGACAGACAGACAGCATAGACAGACAGCTCTGGCGCCAAATCTAACAGTGTATTTTCTCTGTAAAACTGTAAATGATGCTGGTATCAAACGTTTGAATCGCGTCAGTCCTCTTTCGATGACCGATTTGAACAACGCTCGAAGAAACAGTGACACAGTTTTTGAAAAAAAGTAGAAAATTTACTTCACAAACTATCTCGCTGGTTGGTTGTAATACAACTAGACTTTCTTCGTATGTTTTTTAAAAGGGCTAGGTCACGCAATTTTAGGCAATTTCAGCGCTGATCGAATGGTCATAGAATTAACTAAAATATCAAAATAACTGTTCAAAACTATAGAAGAACTCTAACAAAACACAGGGAAGCCAAGAAGGGACATGGATGGACAAAAGTGGAGAGGATTGAAATGGATTGAATTCGGGTAAATTTGAAAAACGTCGGCCCACCTTTTTTCAAATTTATATCAGTCTATATCAAAATGTCATTTACACTGATGGAAAATTATTCTCAGTTGTTATGTGGCCGTGATTTTGAAAATTAAATACTCTTGCTCTGCCAATTTGACGTTTAGAGCTCATAATTAACAAAATTAAACAAAATTACCTAAAATAGCGTGACCTAGCCCCTTTAAGTCCTCAGGCATCAAGTACAATTTGCACACCCATGACAAGGATATTGTGATATAGCTGCTATGCCTGCGGGTGGCAACAAATGCTGGGTAGACTTTCATATACCGGACTAAAAAGGTGGAGGACGAAAGAATCATTGTTATTCCGATTATTTAGTCCTTGTTAATAAGGTATTGTTATGTTCGCTTTGTTCTTTTGTTTTATGGCTATTAATTATTTCGGATCCGGTATATGAAAGACCAGCCCAAATGCTTAGCTCGATTAGCCTACGTGTAGTCGTACCCTACCCCCCGAAGGTAGGGTATGGCTGCACGTAGAGTAAGCTCGATCTGCTGTTATTAACAATAAGAGCTGTTTGGCAAGGCACCATTTTACCTCATTTTCATCTCAATTTAGTCTCAAGTCCCGAAATGTGTTTTTAAAATGGTTTTTTCTTTTGGAAACTAAATTGACCCTATGGAGATGAGTTCTTATCTTTTTTTTTTCATCCGTAGTAGGAAAAAATATAACCTGTGAAAAGGGTGTTTTTAAACTTGAATACTTGACTTGTACATGACGTTTTATAAACGTCCATGTTTGAGCTCCAAAATAATGATTTCCTCTAATCAATATGGCCACTTATCACGTACGTAAGAGTAAGCAATTCAAAATCTAACTCTGATGTGGCCCTCGAAATGCTATGTTATAAGTAATATTTGGTGTTATGAATAGTGAAATCAAACGATCTATTCCTCAAACGCAACAATAACATTTACACTAAAGCTAATACTCGATACAACACGAGCATATGGAACTAAAAATTCGGGGTGTCCCGCGCCCCTGCATGACTGGCGCCCAGTGCTCACGTGTCCAATAAGAATACAAACTTTCAGTTTAGAACTGAACAAATATAAACTCGAAAAGAATACTATAATAAGTTATTGCGAAAAATCAATCTCTCGAGATCAGTATTGTCTTCGGTAAATCATCTCCGTTACAAATAGGGGAGTTTTGTTTTTTGCAAAAACCCTTCCTTTTTGTCAGACATTCGGATGATTCAAATTCTTCTATAAATAATTCAATTTAAAGAAAAATCATTCGCATCTCTATGGTGAAATCTAAATACGATAAGACTTCTCTAATGTCATATAAATAAGGTAAACCAATAACTTAACAAAAAAAAAACACGGCAAAAAAACAAACAAACAAAATGGAACAATAACTATTAGTATAAACACTTTTTAAATTATATTCCTCATTATATCTCTTACACAGTAGGAGCTATTTAATCAGGCAATCAATTAGAACTTTGGATTCCACGCGGTAAGGCCAGCTAAGTCCTAGGGTTATCTTTTTTCCCTCGATTCAAAGATCGAGAGATCTAATATAGAGAAAAGCTTGCTTTCTCTAGTCGAAAATTTAATTTACAGCTCCTTGGTTTTTCCAGTTCAATTTATCGGCCTCTAGTAATAAATTGAATAAGAAAGAAAGCTAACCATTCCACCTTTGAACACCTACTTTTAAGCAAGAAGTTCGTCCGCTTTCTTAAAATGCGCGCGATAAATTCGTTATCTGCCGTTGGCAATAAACTTTGGCCGCATTTCTCAAAATTGATACTAGCAAAATTCAGTTCAGTAAATGTGATGAAGGAATTGTCAGTTTTTATACTACAGGCGTCTAATACGTCTGGTCGATTTAGTTCGTCCAGACGTATAATGCGTTTCTCTCCCATCTTTATACGGGACGAATTAAATGACGAACTAAAATACGCATTAAATTAAATTGTCCAAAGTCGCCCAGACGCATTTTTTAGTGTAAAAACGGCCATTGTTTCAGTAACTTCTCTCACTCCTTTGAAGAAAAAGAGATGATACTACGTTGACTTGCTTTAAGCCAAATGTCATTAAATATCAGAGAATACAAGATAATGCTACTATTTGTAGAAGTGCACATCTAACCCTAACCCCGCCCTCTCCACCCTTGTACTGTTAGTACACAGGTCGATTGAGCGCGACGCGGACAAAAAAAGCATAAATTAGGGCGAGAAACAGTCGCGAGAGGAAGGTGCATTTTCCATTCTCAGACTTTTCGCGGTGATTTTTCGCACGCTGGGTTTATCCGACCTTTGATGAAAAAGACGCTTTTTTTGCCCGAATGCCCGCACATCTTTTCCGGACTAGTTAGCTTTCCCATCGTGGTCTAGAAAAAAAGATAAGCCGACAATACCTCAACTATATCAAGGCGTCTAATATTTTCTTCCTTGAGCGTCTTGCAAAAGTGGTACACAGTCAAACTCGGGTTGCTTGTCTTAAGGCAGGCAATAACTTCCTCTCCTGGGTTCTCGCTTATCTTAAGAGAATCAAGGTCCATCTTGTATTTGAAAGCAACCTGTTCCCACGCTTTGCACCTGTTGACCTCCTGACAAAGTTGATTTTCAACTTTCTGTTTTGTATTTATTGATCGGTCAAAAACGTCCTTTAGCAGTCTGTATTCTAGATAACCATAAAAAAAAATAATAATAATAAATAAATAATAGAAAAAACTATAAACAGCTAAGGCATTTATTTACACCACCGACAAGCTGATTACATAGGAGTGACATAAATGTATCTGTTATAAGTGCGGGTTATAAACGAAGGACAGAAGTGATCTTGCTCTTATCTGGACAATTTAAGCAATTCTCTTTTAGACACCTGACAAATTCTGGTGCCTTCGATGCGGGGATTCGAACCCATGACCCCTCTGGAGCATTGTACCCGCATCGCAGAGGTCATGGGTTCGAATCCCGTTGAAGCCGTATAAATTTTTCACATGTCTATAAGAGACAATTGCTAAATTGTCCAACACGTCTTTCTTTAGTTTACATGAAGTATACTATTCGAAAAGAGCAGGGGACGCGGTTCCCGGTGTGGCGGACTGGCTTGAATTCTCCAGAAAAAATGCAGCCGGCTTGGCAGCGATACCTAAATCAAAGTGGCTCTGAGACATTGCCTCGCAAATTCGTATTTCGTTCCCAGGGTCCCTCTTCTTCCCTTCTCTCGAGACCCTGTGAACGAGGTTTTTCGCACATATCCATTGGTCATTTCAATATTATTCAGCAATAAAACTGTCGGTGTTACAAAGATGAGTGATGAGTGACTCTTAGTGCCGTAGTAAAATTGTCACGAACATTTTGTTTGGTTAAGTGGAAGTGGATGAATCGTGTACTAGTAAAAAAGCTGTGACGGCAAAATGGCACATAGGCTATAAATACAACAACAATTTGTAAGAATGTTAATTAACAGTGGCAACTCCCAGTGAGGTTTAGAGGATAGTAAATTGACACAGACCCAACCTGCAATTATGCCGTCCCTCCGTACTGATAATAATATGCTAGAGGTAATGTAGGATTATTGAAGTGCGTTCGACAGTCGCTTTGGAAGCAAAGCAGAAAGGCAGCGAAAGAAAAAATCTTTGAGCATACGATCATATACTTCTTGAGATGGTTTCAATAAGCGCCGAGAACTATGGGCGCGTTCTTTTGGGGCTATTCCGGAACAGGAATTCTCCGAATAGACGGTAATCGTGTTCTTTTGGGACCAGTTCGGCAGATGCGTTCTTTTGGTAACTGGTTTTCCGTGTATTCTGTTATTCGTAAACCGGAATAAGAATAACTGGAATTTTCCCAAAAGAATGCGCCCTATGACTCGTGTGACAAGACTGAAAGACTGCGCCCTTGGCCAACCTTTGAATCACATTAAGTACAAAAGGCGATCTGTTTGATTTAAGAAGGTAAGTTGTGCTCAAAATTGTTGCACATCGTTTCTGTGGAAACGATGCAACGTAAATAGCCCCATGAAAGAACACGTGGTTACTCGTAAAATATTAAACAAAGAAAGATTGAAGAAAATAAAAAGGAATCGTGTAACATTGGCATCAAGGCTGAGATGTGGATCATTTCTGGGTTCACTTTAACTTCTTTTTAACAGCACGTTATAGCGCGCATTGATGTGGTTATTACTTCTACTTTTCGTGTGAATAAAGTACAGTAATACTTGTGAATTTTACAGTCAAACCCGATGTACAGAAAGGTAGCACAAGCCATAAATACGAAAAGGTGGTTCTCAACCAATCACAATGGTTAAGTGAAGTGATGGTGATGAACATTAAGGCCTGCTCCAAACGTCGTGCTACTGCCGTGCCGAACTCAAATGAAATTGTCCTTTCGATTTAAGCATTTTTTTAAAAATGCATTTTGCATACTATTACGCTGGATGGATGGTTTGTTTTGTCTTTTGAAACTTTTCAATGTATATCAACGCCGATCGACACTTTGGCATTCGCAGTCCGCCATGTTGATTACAGAGGCGAGAAGGACTGGTGGCAAATATTCCTCGATTACACGCTGTTATCTCTTCCGGTTTTCGCGTGCTTAAAAAAAAAAAACAATGGCTGAGAGAAAGCGCGCCGCGGGCGATGGAAATCCTAGTATGTATGGGTTATTGACCAAGCGTGAGGTCAAGATGGCTGGATATTGGCCAAGTTCTTTTTTTGCGTTTTTATGGACCGAGACGAAGTCGAGGTCAATAAACAGGCAAAAAAAGAACGAGGCCAATATCCAGCCATCTTGACCAAACAAGTTTGGTCAATAAAGGATTTATTATATGACTTAAAACACCAAAAAATGATCTTTGATCTTGCGGGACCAAGCGAGAAATCCCGAGCGGGCAGTATCGCTCCATCTTGCCCGCTCGGGTAGCCAATCAGAGCGCGCGATTTGGTTGATCTTGCCCGCTCACGGAGCTAGCTCCGTGAGCGGGCAAGATCAACCAAATCGCGCTCGGGATTTCTCGCTTGGTCCCGCAAGATCAAAGATCATTTTTTGGTGTTTTAAGTCATATAATAAATCCTTTATTGACCAAGATTGTTCGGTCAAGATGACTGGATATTGGCCTCGTTCTTTTTTTGCGTGTTTATGGACCTCGACTTCGTCTCGGTCCATAAACACGCAAAAAAAGAACTTGGCCAATATCCAGTCATCTTGACCTCACGCTTGGTCAATAACCCATACATATTTTTCGAAGAAAGCACGGCCGCTTCCAGATGCAGGTGAGTGAGCATAAAATGTATTTGATTTTCTGTTTATATAGACTTGAAAGACTGCGAGTCAACACAAATCCTAAGAACTGAATAAATTTCGTATGAACCGTGCAACTTTTGCCATTCTCAATTTCGTTTTCGTTCTGTCCGTTCTTTTTCGGTTAAGCTGTGATCACAGGGTTTCGACAAAACACTGACCCCCGGTCAACTGACCCCCTTACTGACCCCCCTACTGACCCACTATAAAATCAATGGGAAAATGAATACTGCTTACTTAAGCCTCAACAACCCTTTTTAAACGGCATTGTTCAACAGTATTTAAGTCTAAGCACCCATTTTAAAAAGGTTAGTTTTCGATTATTGTTGTGATGGCCGATTACTTCATGTAAGCTAACCTTTTTAAAATGGGTGCTTAGACTTAAATACTGTTGAACAATGCTGTTTAAAAAGGGTTGTTGAGGCTTAAGTAAGCAGTATTCATTTTCCCATTGATTTTATAGGGGGTCAGTAGGGGGTCAGTAAGGGGGTCAGTTGACCGGGGGTCAGTGTTTTGTCGAAACCCGTGATCACATCATTTCAGTTCTGTCAAGGTCCGCTCAACAATAAGCAATTTTTGTGGATCGTTATAAAACTGTAGTTAAAAGTGTGGATGTTATAAGGTGCGTGATCCAGTGTGTGCGATAGACCTTTTCACGATTTCGGACGCCGTCTTGCACGCCAAAACTTACAGTAATGTTTTGTGTTTAAGGCGAACAGACAGCCCCCCAGTAGGGTAAGTGCAATGGCTTCTGGACATAACATCTAATCCCACACCGTATGAGGGTGAGGGTACGCCCAAACGGAGGGTGCAACCAGCACGCCAACTTCGCCGGGGGATCGAACCCCGCCTCCAAACTTACAGTAATGTATGGGAAAAGTCGGGAGTTTGATGCTCGTTAAGAAAGGTCGACATTCTGAAATTTCCATGAATTACAAACTAAAGATACTAGCTAAAAAGGTTAACTTATTAAATTTGAGAAGTCTGGTCTCACTGAAAAGGCCGCAAATTAAGTTTTACTTTTCATATATTTATCTATGAAACCGATCCGCAGTTCACGGAAAATTTAGAAGCATTTGTATAAAAAACGAAAAGTACGATTTCTCGCTTCTCGTCTAAGCTGTACCCTTCAAATTTGATCATCAACATCTTTTGCTATGCATCAAACTCCCGACTCTTCCCATATTTACTGTAAATTCTGCCGTGTCTGCCCGGACCACAAACGTCCAAGTTCGACGATTTGGAGTGTTACCTAAATACGTTTTTACTCTCGTACTAGACAAAAAAAAAAAAAACAACACAAGCTCATAGATTAAAAAGACAAAATGAACTTGTAAACGGAGAGAGGGGCGTCAGCAGTAAAGAGGATTAAGACACGAATGAGAAGTAGATTAAAGAATGACATGCTTGGTGCTTTGCTACACATCACATTGAATGGACCTGCAGTGAAGGAATCTGACCAACTAATTCAAGCCACTGTCGAAGAGTGGATAAGAATCAAGCCAAGAAGAAAAATCGCCAAACGAAGAGAAGCTGGGAGAGTCACATTTTCTGATGCTTCAGTGCAAGCTGATTTCGATCCTCCCTCCACACCTATCCTATCCACATCAGAGGATGAAGACATTGAAGATCATCAAATTGGCATCCTAGAGGAGGAGGTGAATGCAGCTTTGAAGGCAATGAACCTACCCCAGCCTGAAAGCTCAGATGGTGACCCTGATTATCATTCTGATTTCGATGACACTGTCTACGACTTGATGAGATTTTCTTATTAACCCCCTAGTGAATGTGTTAGTAAGTGTTACACTGATGTGTATTTCCAGGCAGCCAATTTCTCAGAACATGACTAAACACAATTTCATGAAGTATCAGCTACAGCTTACTGGTAAAAATCATGTACCATAACTCAACTGAAAACAATTATTTATATTCACAAGCTACCACTGTTTGTTTTCAGTTCATTTAAATCATAGGCTTTTAAATGATTAAAATAATAGTTGCTGTTGTTAAAAAAATAATATTCAATATGATAATACATATTATAAACAAATCCTCCATTCTAGTCTATTAGTGGTGTAGAAAAATTAAAAAAGTTGTTTTTGATGTTAAGAAATATTCATCGTCTGTTGTACTCATTTTGGTACCTAGAATGCTGGAAATGGCATTTCCGAGCTTCTAGATTTAAAAATTTTCTGGGGGGGCATGCCCCCAGACCCCCCTAGACAGGCCTTATGGCCCCTTAATTGTAACAGCCACCTACTACTCTTCTACCATCTGCCTACTTCAAATTTTATTGAAAACCCTGAGGTAGAGTTAAAAAGTTTGAGCGGTGTGGTGCTAACAAGAGCAAAAAGTTACACACAGTATTTATATCAGACCACTATTATCTAAAAACCCCGCTTCCACTTCCATGCAGGCTTTGGTGGATTACTTTAAATACACAATTGTGTATCAACTCACCCCTTCCAGCAGATGGTGCAACATCAAGTTCTGCTACATTCGATGCAATAAAAGATGAATTATGTTGGCCTGCATCACAGCTTCTCACTTCACATTTATAGAAGCCAAAGTTTTGCACCTTGAGTGGATGAAGGATAAGGCTAGAGCTCTTTTCTTCTGGTAATTCTTCTCCATCTTTAAACCATTGATAAGTCACCTTAGTCCCTCCCTTTACTATGCACTTCAATTCCACTCGAGAACCTTCTGCCTGCTTTTGTGTGTTTGGATGTTCCACAATGGTTAATGAAGGGCATGATTCACCTTGAATTAAAAGGAAATATACCCTTCTCTAAGCAAATTTTTTAGTCTGTATCAGCTTTTTGTTCAGTTACTAATTTGCTGTTTCCACAAAATTTTGAGCATATGATACACCAAAGGGAATCACAGTAGTGGTAACCTGTTACATCGGAGCCCAAAACAATGAACAGTTGCATGAGGTCTCAAAACTTGAAACAACATTGTGCCTTGAAAGGAGACAAGAAGAGGCACTGTTAAGTGGAAGATGCCAGACACAATTAAGTCAACCCCTAATTAAGGATTGCAGTCTAGGGATGCAGCAAATGTATTTTCAACTCCTATTTTCAATTTGTTAAAAGTTTCAGTGAACTGGAGCAAATAATTAAGCCCATGACGCAAAGCCGAATGGGCTATTGACCCGTGGCCCTTGGAGGTGATCGAGGGTCTAATTGTTTTAGTATCACCTAACTAGTCGGACATAAAAGGCAATAATAAAGTTAGCAAACGCAAGCTGACAATATATTAATAATTATTTATTTGGGAATAAGACGAAAGAAAGCATCACACTTTTTGCTACTTAAGGACTATTACTAATAGTCCTCTGGTAGCGTAGCCAATCAAAATGCAGCATTTGCATTAGTCCACTAGTTGGGAGATATTACTAATAATTATTATATTACTGATATGGGTTTATTGGGTATTTTCAAAACTTTATAACTTTCAAAATAATGCATTATTAGAAAAGCACTGAATTCGATTTACTTTTGGATGATGATTCAGTATATTTAGACCTCCAAATCTTCCTTGACCATTTAATCCATAATAATTGTTGGCTGTTCCAATACATTGAGGAAAATAATGAGCCGAGGTCATGGTTTGGTTCACAAATACATTTTCACTGAGAATTTCAGTATTGCCATGTTTGCAATCCATGTTTTTTCTAGTTCTATTTATGATGGCAGTTCAAAGCTTAATGTAAACTCATCATAACCAGGGGCGGATCCAGAAATTCCAGAAAGAGAGGCCATAGAAATTGCGGCAAGAGGGCACCCACCCCCTCCCCCTGGACCACATGCCCTCTATCCGAAAAATTCAAGTTAGTCAAGATGTATTTAAAATAAGAAAAGCTCTAAAACTGAACTACCGGTAATCATCATCTAAAGTAAAAACCGCCTGATGTACACTGTACCACTTGAAAGTCGGTTGGTTACAGAAGCTCTTTAAATACAGACAAAAAAGGGGGATGGTGGCCCTCTCCTCCCCCTAAGTCGGGTGCCGCTGATGACAAGTAGAATGTGACTTGGCTTCATTAACAGTTGTGAGAACTTGTTGTTTGAAGTCTTGACTATTGCAAGGTATGGTGCACAAAAGATTGTTTGTACAATTTGCCTTCCAAAGGCAACTTACCAGATAATTAAGTTAATAATTATGCAATGCAATGCAACACCACCTTCCAACAACACTACTGTATTTATAACAGTGCACTCCTTTTTAGGAGAAATGGCTTTTATAAACATGAATACTTACTGACTTCATAAATAACAATGTCTTACCTTGTGGTTGATCTGGATCCTTTCAAACAATAAAAAAGTTAAAGAAATGATAAAAATTGTTAAAATGTGAAGAGTGACACCAATGAAACTGAAATAATGCAATAGTTTAACTTCTAACAGTAACAATTTTTTTACAATTTTACCTCATCTGGCAAAACCTGGTATGCTTGCTCCTTAGACAATGTGCGGGCAATTGCCTCTTGTATTGAGCCACTTCTGGAACGTTTTCTCTCATGTCTACCCTCTGCTCCTGAAAAAACGACAATTGCTCATTATGTATCTTTATACTGTAATCAAGTATGCACTTAAAAATTAGCCATTACATACCTTTTCTGCCTGGCTGTCCATCACAGCTTTCAGAAGTTGAAGACAGAGCATTGTTGTCCTGTGCAGAACCGAAAAGGCTCTCTGTCTTACTGTCATTTACTGCAACACAGTTCAAACAGAAAACAAATTTCAGTCATTTTTTAGGTTTACTTTAATTTGATATCATTCTCAACTTACAGGTGATATTTGCTGTGACTTTGACTTTTGCTTTGGCTCGTTTAAAGTACCATCTTTTTTGAATGCCTCAAGTGTGTGAGGGTTAACAAACTGCATTAATTTAACACTGAGTTTTCGTAAAACAAAACAAAATTTTGAAGACAACTAGGAAAACAAAGTACCCGTAAGTATTTTTTAATGTCTCGCACAACAAGGAAAGAAGATCTAGAGAAAGAGGGAGAGGAAAAAAGACATAACAGTAAGCAGGCGACGAGTAAGCAAAAGAGAGTGACTGAGAGCAAGAGAAAACAGGCGAAATATTAGTGACAAACAAAGAAAGAGAGAAAGAAAAAGAGCCAGAGAGAGAGCAAGAAAGAGCCAGCATAAGTAGACGAAACTGTAATGATGAGCAGCGGAGGAAAGAGCAAGCATGAGCACCTGGAAATGGGCTGAATAGTGGTGACGAAAAAGCAAGAAATACCATAGGAAAATACGTAGACTAATTTGTAGTAATGAACAGATCAGACTGGTAAGCAGACTAGTTATAAATATGTCTGAAAACAAAAATATTTAGGACTGTACCATAAGTTACGACCCCCCATTTTTCAATCCCAGTACCCTGGGCTAGAGTAAGGACCAAGAAAACAAGGATGGCGTGGTGGTAATAATATTAACCTCTTTGTAAATGGATTAAGCAGGAAATTGCATCAGGAAGTCAAGCAAGCTGTACTGTACTGAAATATAACCAGCTTAATTGGCCAATCATTGCAACCTGAGCGATATGTTGGATACAATCTACTTCTAACTTGTAACCGGAAGTTAGTTACGGGAGGTATATGTATGAGCCTGTAACACTAGGTTGCGGCTGATTGCACCATATTGCATCAGCCCACATCATGGTGAACGTTGTGGAAGAAATCTGTGTGTTGAAATAAAACTGAGATGTGTTTTTACTTTAAGTTTGTCTTATCAACCAAGAACTGTGGCCACGCTTGCAACAAGATATTATTAATTTTGTCATAATAGCTTGTATTTACCGTTCTTCTCTTTTTTCTCCTCCTTGCTGTTCTGTCGCTTCCATAGACGCTTGTGGGTTTTAACGTTTACAACCAGAGATTCGTCAAATTCATCATCAGTGTGAGTAGGTGTAGCCTTGCAGGATCCTTGTGGTGTGGAATTGCTGGACTCAAAACCTTCATTTTGTTTTACTCCTTCTAATCTTGGCACACGTACCATCTTTTGTCCCGCATATTGATCCTTCATTCCTAGGGATAAAATGTTTGAGAAGTCAAAATACTCAAAGTTCATATTTTCAACCTCTTAGACAACAGGGCCCAGTTGTTCAACAGCTGATTAACGCTAATCCTAGATTAAAAATTAACCAAGGAGTTTATTTCTGTGCTTCCAAATTCTGTTCAACGCTGATATTCGGCAAAACATTACATCGGAGGAAGTCAAACTTGAAAAACAAAAATAAGCAATTGAAAAGAAACCTTCACCAAAAAGTTGAAAACATGAGACAAAAGTTTACACTAATCCTGGATTAAGTTAATCGGCTTTCGAAAAACCGGGCCCAGATGTGTAATGAACACTATATTGAAGGCTTTCCTTTTCAGTTTAATTGTTATATTTGATTCCTTTTCAATTCACTAATTAAGTTTCCTTTCGCCCTTTATGTCATTAGGTTAACACCTTGGAGTTTTTACGCTTCTTGTGGACTTTGTCTTAGCTTAGTTTTTAGTTACCCTGCGTGTGTGTAGTGTGGAGCTTGTCAGCGCTTATAATAATTTAGCAGAAAGTTACCTTTGACTGTGCAGTGCAAGCGGAAACCGATGTATTAGTGAAACGTTTATAAATATGTTAGTCCTTAAAGAAAGGTTACAGTGTAGTATTTTGACTTAATAAAATTGCGGTTTATGTAGGTTTATTTGCTTTAGTTTTACACGTGCCACACCTCAGTTTTAAGGTTCTATTTTGTTTCCTTCATTTGCGAGACTTTCTGTAATTTTCATTCCTTGTAGTTTAGGATTCTGTTTTATATAGTTCTTCTATAGGATTTGTGCATCTTAAGTCATTCTTTTTCACGTTTCAATATCATAGTGGCACTCCCAAGAAACATCTGTTTCATCAAAGTTATGATCGGAATGTCCGATATTGTTCATATGCGATTCCTACTGTTTATTTCTTTAGCACTTACTGATTAGTTTATTGATTACATTGTGTTTCAGTTTACGTTCGAATATTGTCGATTAAATCACCGCTAAGCAAAGTTGGTTCTCTGTGATACTTTGGCCTTATTCGACCGGTAAAACAACCGCTATCCAGCTCATCGCGACACGTTGTCTGGCTTGTGACTCTGCGCCTTTCAACAGAGGCGGTGAGCGGCGCTCTAAGATGTATGGCAAATGCAGACTGCAGACTGCAGACTGCAGGTTGCCTACACTGAACAGTATTTAAGTCTAAGCTCCCATTTAAAAGGGTTAGCTTTCAATAACTACAAGTTAGGGTTAGGTTAGGGTTAGTCTGCAGTCTGCAGTCTGCAAGTGTCAGATACTGCTTAAACAATTAAATTCTCTACCTCCGGGCAAGATATCATTCTGTTTGCAATTAACATTCGTTATGTTTTTCAAATGGCACTTAAATAGCCGACAGTATGTGAAGTTGACGCTGTCTTTGGTGAAAAGAGCATGAAGTTTCCTCATTGAGATTTCACTTTTTATGTTTGGCTCAGCAGGATATGTATGTGCGTATGGTTATACGCACATACGCGTATAGATATACGCGTATTATGTGCATCTTTTTGGTTAACGTATTTCTGAACGGTACTGTATAGCATGTGAGGTACACTGTGCACAACCCAAAACTCACTTTGGCTGTCTTCATTTGTTGGCATGTTTACAGCACCATTTTCTGCATTAGTTAATCTCTCATTCCTTCGTTTGATTCTTCTTCGCTGAATGTGTATTCCACCAAATACAAAACCTACAAGAAGTATGCCAATTCCAACACATGACAATATCAAGGCAATTGTAACTTGCTTTTGGTCTTTGGGACGTGCATTAAGTTGTTTGGCTGAACTCTTGGTAATTGTTGTTGTAGCCAGTGATGTTGGAGCTGGTCCACATCTTTTATCTGGTCTTGGAGCACAATATCGATGAGCAGCTTTTAATCCCTGGGCGATGCATTCCTGCTGTTCTTCATCCTTGCCATCGTTACAACAGTAAGAACACTTTTTGCAGTCACGAGTTAAACTGCGGTAGAAATAACCTCGGATACAATTCCCATTGCAAACTGTGTCAGAGTAACGGGTGCAATTCTTGGTGACTATTTCATTCTCTGCACAGATATGACATGATTTGCACCCGCTGTAATCATACGCCTCTGAAAATGTCTTTCCATGGACACATTTTTTGCAGTGAATGTCAGTCGGTGGATATGTTATTTGTTCTCCACAATTTGGGTACAATCCCCAACCAGGGTGGCACAGTGAACAATGTAAGCATCTTTTAAAGGTACCATTTGGCCAGGTGACATAAAAAACATTCGGCCCACAATGTGGAAGGCTGTTAATCAAACCCTAACAAAGAAAAGAATAAACTTGGTCGGGTAACAGCTTATTTTCTAATGCATATAATTTGCATTGAATTAAAATAAATTAGATTGTAATCTGAGAAGTTGTTCAAAACCTGATTAGCACCAATAAATTGAAGTAAACTTCCATGGTAACGTGTTATTCACGATAGCGGCCATGTTGGTTTTCAAATTGTTATGCAAATTAGCCATGTGTTATGCTTGGGGGCAAACATTGGAATAAAGGCAAATTGCGGAAAATCGGCCTGTCGAAATATGGAATTAACATTGCTAAAAGTACATTTTAGAATTTAGAATTAGGTACCTTTTATAATAATTTTATATCTTTTGATTGCCTCCGACATTTTGACTTTCTACTTTGTTATCTGCTAGTTTTTCAGTAAAAAAAAATCGAAGTAACTTGTGCAAGCATTCCGTTTTACTACTTAGGTGATAAACATTCAATGAACATGAAACAAATCATCTGTGTGGCTAAGATGTTGGCTATAACCTTTCGAACTTGTGTTGTTTGCCCCATCAGAAGTGTGTAGCTAATTTGCATGATAATAGCAAATCCAACATGGCGGCTATCGTGAACGTCCACTTGTTCGTCCACTTGATCAACTCCTCGAGGAATGATTGAGTTTATAAGGAAAGGGTTCTGGGATTGCCAGGGGCTATAAGAAAATGTATGGCGGAAACTTATTTCGACGTCCAACAAAATGATTTTACAGAGAGATCAATGCTTTTTTCGACACAGATTTATCCGAAAATCGATTTGGGCAATGTTGATACGTGGCAAATGTAAGTTTTGTTTGAATAACCGTGAAATATGAGATAAAATTTACTCCGGTTAACTTTGCTCGGGTGAGGATCCGTAAGGTTTATTACTGGGTTGCCGTATGGCAATCCCAGTCTAGAAATGGAGGGCATTTGTTTGGTGTTATTATTTTTTTTTCTTCTGTGTCGGTAAAAGTCTTGCCTGTCACTCCCCTGGTAAGTGGTATCTTTGTGCATAGAGCCTTCTGCGCGTATTTTCTTAGGATCCAGAGGGTAGTGGAACTGCGTAGATTTTTCTGGTGGACACAGTAGAATAATTAACTTAGCCTGCAATGGCGTCGAAAGTCATGTAACGCGAATGGCGTTTTACTGGATCCTTAAACAAGTCAGTTGGATAAACTACGCAGGCGGTGAAAACCAACACCTGGAATCTCAAAAGCGACGAGTAATGGACTTCGACAACAATCTGTCGCCCGTCGAGCAGAAATCAAAGCGAGCTGCATTTCTAAAATAATATTTACCAAGTGTGCTGTTATGTAGAACACTGAAACCAAATGGAAAATTCTCTGGTAACTTATGGGTTCAACAAAGACGGAACGAATCGAACACCTTAAGTGGATCTGTGATCAACTCTGCACAGTCTTCAGGTAATGTGACAGCCAAGAATTATTTGAAAGAAAGCTTGTCGTCTATTTTGTGCTTCATTATTCAAGGAAACGGTTCTTCATGGAAACGGTTTGATCCTGAAATTTTAGTTTGTTGTAATATTGCGCATATTTGACACGATTGAGTTTTTTCTCTTCACGCACGCAATAATAGCAAATATGTTGTTTGTTTCAAAAAATTGTTCGCTGGAAAAGTTGGCCTTTATGAATTCATCATGTTTTATTTTATGTGTGCTGGATAGTTTTTATGGCAATAGTAAAGCATTTTCTTGTTATTCAAGGAAAATGTTCTTCAGGAAAGGGTTTGAACCTGAAGTACATGGTAATTTGACATGATTGAGTTTCTTGTCTTCACCCACGCAATGAAATAGCAAGAGGTTTTCGCCTCTAAGAGCAAATATGTTGTTTGTTTCAAAAAATTGTTCGCTGGAAAAGGTGGCCTTTATGAATTCATCATGTTTTATAGTATGCGAGCTTAACTGGATAGTTTTTATGGCAATAGTAAAGCATTTTCGTGTCAAAATGAGGATAGCGTTTTTGTGTTGTGCTAACTTAATTAAATACTAGACCCTCCGTGCGGGTACACTGGGTTGCCTGTGGTACGTGCAGCGTTCCAGGCAATTTTTTTCAAGTTGGGGTTTGTAGCCGATATAACGCGCGCTCTGATTGGCTAATTGTGACTAGCTCACGGGCCGATTAAGGGCTTGCAAAAACAAAGCAAAAGGTAATTAAAAAACCATATAATAATCTACTTACTAACTGAGCTAGCTCGATCCGTACTGGGGAATATTGGCCCTGGGTCGTTTTTTTACAGAGCGAGCCAATATTTCCTGGCAGTACGGCCCTCGCACTCGGTTAGTAAGAAGTTATTAAGGGGTCACCCTGAAGTCATACCAGCAGAGGCCCTTTGGCTCACAGGTCCTCACATGCACGTTCGCACGACGAAACAGATCCTTTTCTGAGGTTAAAAACCTGGCTACCGGCCTAACTCTTTTTCCTACTTTCCCAACCACGAGAAAACCGCGGTAAATCAGCCATCGCCAAAAAATGTTTTTTTTTGCTCAAAAAATATTTAAAGTAAGGGGGAAAAAAATACATCATTTTAAAGCTAAGAAAATAAGCTTTCCAACAGCATATAACTTATTTACAGACAACTGAAATATTTTATAAAAGCGAAAGTTGAAGGAAAAAATTTAAGAAAAATAACAGTAAAATATGTTTTCCAGGCAAAATTTGGTCATTTTAGCGTTGAATACGAATTTTTGGATGCAAAACTAAAATTTTCTGCAATTTACCTGCTTTCTTGGACATAAATTCGACTGAAAACTGATGAGGCACGAATATTTTTAGATTTTTAGGAATAATAGATGACGTGAATTCAATGCGTAATGTGATAATGCGATGAAAGTGTCAAATTTGCGACGCATTGCTAACGGCAACGGAAGCGATCGCATTACGAATAATTAACCTCTGTTGCCAAAAACCACCCAAATAACCGGTAAGTGTAAAACGCAGACTGCAGACTGCGCGTTAATAAAATAATAATGAAAAAAGAGTTAAAAGAGTGTTAGTAGCCGTTTGTACTTTCACACTGAAACCCCAACATAAATAACCGATTTTTCGACCTAAAATTCATCCCAGAGGATAAAACTATTCACTGGACATGTAATAAAGGTAAATATGTTCAAGCGAAAGCAAAAACAAGCGAATATTTTGACGGAAAACACAATAATGTGAGATCAAAGGAACATGTGGTGAAGACACGCAATTGCGGCTGATCGCTTCGACAATAATCTTACCTTTTCAGCAATTTTAACGTTTGAAATTCCATTCAATCCACCTGGTCTAGTCTTTGAATTCACTATCATCGCTGCCCTGCAAATCTTCAGTGTTCTACATGACAGCACACTTGGGCAACAGATTGTTGTTGATGCTGTCGCCTGTCTTGTTCAGTATCCAATTGATTTGCCATTATTGAGCTTCATAAGGGTATATTTTGTTCAAAGATCTACTAAAACGCCATTCGAGCTACATGACTTTCGACGCCATTGCCGGTTAAGTTAATCGTTATAATGTGTCCACCAGAGAAATCTACGCATTTCCCACTACCCTCTCGATCCTAAGAAAATACGCGCAGCAGGGCTCTATGCACAAAGACACCACTTAGCAGGGGAGTGACAGGCAAGACTTTTACCGACATGGAAAAAAATAAAAAATAATAAAAATAGTAAAATAAATAAAATAAATAAAACGGAGAAATCTACCTGTTTTCCGACTGGGAATGCCATAGGGCAACCCAGTAATAAATATACATTCTGCCTCGTGAGTTTGTTATTCTCGTTAACCAGCAACGGAAAGTCATTGCAACGCGAATGGCGTTTTAGTGCATCTTATATATGTTGTTTGTTTCAATAAAATGTTTCGCTGGAAAAGGATTCTGTGATATTTTCTGCCTTTGTGAATTATAATATCATGTTGTGTATTGAATTTTCGAGCTTAAGGTTGAAACGTGATACGGGAGGATATTTTTAGTATAACTCTGTAAGCAGGAAAGGTTTCATGAAAATAAACAGGTCTGTTGGAAGCGTGCTTGAGTTTCAACAAAATGAGCCCCAAAATCAGCAAAAAATTGTGACGCCGGTGAATAATAAAGTAGCTGCTATTTCCAAAATGATGGAATTACCTGGTGATAAATAACCTCATCTTGGAGAGTTTGCAGAAACAATGGTGGGCGATTGTGATCTTTGTTTTGAATTCGCTCATTTATTGTCAAACTTTATAACACTTGACAGAAAAAGAAACTTACAAAAACCCTGTATCTTGCTATCATTTGACACAGATGCTTCACTGTTTGGCAAGTAAACATGCCGCGGTAACTTCCTAGTAATCACGGCGCCCGCTGATGAATTCCGGCGATGTCACTTTCGATTTTGCGATTTATTTGTGCAGCCAAAACGTACAATAACAAAATTGAACGTAGCAAAAATCTCCCAAAATGTTTGTCGCTGATCGTAACTGTTTATATTCTATATTCACGATTCAAAATTAATGTTGTTTTCATGTCGTAAATATGTTATTCTCGAGTGGCCATCCTGGAAACTTCCTTCTGCTCTTTCTGAAAACTGTGTTTAACTTTAGTAAACTTTAGAATTACAATGCTGTCAGATGCTCAGAGGGCACGCTTAAACTTGTGGTGAAAAGAAGTTTATCAACATGTCAGCCCAGAAGCCAATGTTTCTCACTTCCCATTTATTTTCTTCAATCTTTCTGGGTTCAGTACTTTGCTAGTAACCACATGTCTTCTCAGGCTATTTACCCAAGGCTTCTACCATGGCACTACAATGATAGACAATACCAAAACAATATCGTGCACTGTTAGAGCTACATATTACGCAAGGACAGATTTTTTCGTAGTACGAACGTGTGAGCCAAAGGGCCTCTGCTGGTATGACTTCTGGGTGACCCCTTAAATGGTCTTAATGACCCCCCAACTTGAAAAAATTGTCTGGAACGGTGCAGGTACCACAGGCAACCCAGTGTACCCTCAGGGAGGGTCTAGTTGCTGTTTATTGTGAAATTAACATCTCGTCATGGTCTCGAAATATTACAAAATTAGGTACAAATCTGGAGGAAATAACACAGTAAATCCCTTTTAGTTGTGTTTACGTGTGTCTAGGCTGTTTTCTTATTAGTTACGTCTTGCATAAACGAATTATGGCTTCTGGAAATATACCTCCTAAAAGGAGAGAAGTCGTTGTCAGAGGAGATGGAAATTCTTTTTACAGAGCTATTGCTCTTTGGAGGGACGAAATGAGTGATGAGAAACATGAGGAAACTTTGTTTGATTGAGAAAATTCCAACGGTTTTCGAGCCACTACAATTTTCTACATACTCAGCTCTGTATTAAGAGTCCAATCACTTTAATGTAGCACAATGATTCTGCTCAAGCAAACCATTTCAATCTTTTTCTGCCTCGAGGCAGCTGTTTTAATGCTCCTTTTCCATAGAATCTCTGTTTCAATGGACTTAGATAACAATGGGAATTCATATCTGATATGCCCCAGCTGTTACATGTAAACAAACCTTTTTTTCTGTCAAACCACCATCTACATGTAAAGTCACTGGATCTAAGCAAACTTGTCAAGCTCCACTATGACTTCGTCCAATACAAAAGAGTCATCTTTATATACTAGTTCTCTGTAGATCTGATCTTTGGAGCAGGTCTTTGAGGTTTTAGTACTCCCACAATCGTACTCTCTTATGTACAAAGTTGGTGTAGTACATTCAGAGGTTCTGTAACCTTGTACAAAATTATTTCAACAGACCTTTGTACTCATCGAAACCTTGAATCGGTCACTATTAATACCTCTAGCCCATGACAAACATCATTGTTATTCCTGGGTGAGTAAAATCTAAATATTCCAACGTGAGGAAGAATCTTTTGCTTCTCTGGGTACCTTCGATTGTTGTCACAACCCCGCACAGCACAATGATCGCCACTGGGCATATCTCCAATATTATTTGAATTGCTAAGTTTAGAAAGAGGCCAAAAGCCAGCCCATACACACGTAAATACAACTGAAAAGGCTTTACTGAGTCATTTCCTCCAGATTTATTCCTCATTTTGTAATGCTCTGAGACCATTTCACAACAAATTTTATGCAAGCAAGGAAGTTAATTAGCAAATTTTGTCTCATATTTCATGGTTATTTAAACAAAAACTAAAAACTTTCATTTGCTACGTGTCAACATTGCCCAAATCGATTTCTAATAAAACTGTGTCGAAAAAAGCGTTGATCTCTCTCCAAAATCATTTTTTGGACGTGAAATAACTCTCCACCATACATTTTCTCACAACAAATTGTAATGTGTGCCCCCTGGTGATCCCAGAACCCATTGCATATAAGGCATGAGGCAGTGGACATGAGATGATGTAAAATCACAAAAAATGGAATATCTATGAAGACGTTTTCTGTATAGAAATGAAACTTTTTGCAGTTGTTATACTCATTACAAAGTTCCATGATATGGCACAGTGTGATGTATCTGTTACAGGTCAAATTTGATTTCAGGTTATTTTTGATTTAACCTAGGTCAACTTTTTCAACCCTGCAGACTTAGTATTTGCAAAGATATTTCATATTTTGTGATCCTACATAATTTTGGTATCCACTATGTGACGTCACATGTCACCCAATTTGCATAAATCAAAATCTTGAATAGCTCGGCTACCAAGAGTCCCGGGGGGGGGGGGGTTACTCCCCTATATAAGGTATATAGGTATATGCCGCCCCAAAGGGTATGGATTTTGAGCAGGTTTGAAAACGGGTATGAATTTTAGAGGTCAGGTCTGAAAACGGGTGTGGAAAATGGCATGTTTAGGTCTGAAATAGGGTCGGGATTTGAAGACCCGGGCGGCACACCCCCACCAAGAATTCCGAGGAGTACCCCCCCGGGGCCAAGAGTGCTATCACAATAAAGTAAATGCTGTTCTTCACCATTTTGAAAGCTCTTTCGAACAAGCTAATAAAAAATTTGTGTCATATGCACTTTAATAAGCGTTATCCTAAAAAGGATTACAATTTTTTTACAAGGCAACTATGAAAATTAATGCCTTACATGAAGAGCTAGCAATCAGGTTATTTTAGGTACCGGTGCAAAGTCCACTAAATTCAATTTATGTTATTACAGAATTGTCATAAGAGAGAGAACACAATTTTGGTTAACTGCGAACTTAAATGTAAAACAGAATTTACTTACCAGAAGCAAACAGCCACAAAAACTCAATAAAGACAACAAAAACGTAGGTCTCATGTCTGTCAGCTGACTCAAGGCAGTCGTAGTATCTCAAGTACTCATCATGGATGCAAGCGTACTTAATGTCTAAACAACGGACAAGAGATGCTGAACGTTAATTAACTACAGTTAATAACGAATGGACTCATATTTTATCATGATCAGTCAAGTACTGTTCTGTTTCTGTTAGAAACGGCGATCGCTAAGTTAAGTTACGTCGACGAAAGGGATTTAAACAATCTGACTGGAATGTGAAGAAGTGTGCGCTAATAACTTTTGCGTAAAACGTGTACGCAAGGGCTGTGTTATTGATTGCAAAAACAAAGAAACGTTTGCTTGAGATTTAGCAACGGAAATAAGGTATATCATATGACGCATCGAGAACTGTAAATTGGATCACGCGTGCACGTCTATGAAATTCACATTACGCAAACATAAACCACACACAGTTATAAAGTATTATACCGAAATAGATCCCGCGACTGGGCACCCGCCGTTAAGTTCTTAGCTTTTGACTGTGTAGAGACAACCGCAAAATAAGTCGTGGGTGAGGAAAGAACTGTGAAGCCTTCTCCTGATCAGAACCAACCTCCAAATTTCTTGCTGAGGCAATCAAATCCTTAAATTTTGTATTTGACGAACTGCGTCAAGGTACCCATCAAGTCAATCAGAATAGAATCGAAGCGTGTCGCCCCGACCCTTTGTGATGCCTCATGACAGGTAAGATTGCGTGACTGATAAAAAGTACATTGTCTTCTGTTCGTTGTAGTAAAGCAATCGAAGGAACTGAAACTTCCACTCTGCCGTTATTTTCACTTGGGTGTGAATTTTCACCTGGAGCACGTGCTATTGTAGGTGGAAAAAAAAAACACACTTTGCGTGCCGTGTTTAGAACTTCCAATCTTGTCACGCGATTTTTGCAAACTACTGACACGCATGTTCAGGTACAATCACATTTAGCCCAAACTCGCATTATTCGTTGCGTAACGGACAATATTTATAAGATTTATATAAAAAAAAAACCGGCAAATCTTTGCTTATGGTACATATTAGTGAGGTGTCATTTTGATAACCTCCGATTCCCTTTTAACCTTGGTTCCTTATTTGGTTTAAAATAATCAATGAATAATAGCTACAATAGTTCGAATATGGAATCTCATGGGACGCCATCGTTTTTTATTCTTTCTTCAACTATGTTTAAGCTGGAATGAATGGGCTTCGATATCAGGTTTTTTGCCTACCATATTTCCTCTAGTAATTGCTGTCCCTCGATTAATCGGCCCCCGTTGACTGAAATATTTAAAATAATCGCCTCCCTCGAATAATCACCCCTTCCCCCTCCCTACGTCATTTTCTCTTTCTCTTTTCCCCTCCCTCTCAAGTTAAAAATTGGCATCTTGCGTAACAAACAAGCTTTTATTTAATTGTTCCGTGACAACTGAATGATTACAAAAGCACCGGTTTTTTTTTTTACAGTTTTTTTCTATGACAACGTTCATATACTTCACTTTTTCCTTTTTCACTTTTTCATGCCGGGTTGGAGAGGCTACAGTCTTTAAACGACATCGTCACAGGTCCTCGCGCCGACCCATTTGCAGGGTGATGAAGCTGAAATGGAGTCTGATCCAGTTAAAGTCATCAGCGACGATTCAGGCTCTGACGCCGAAGATATTGACATTGTACATTGATTACCATAATCAACGAAACAACTTTGAAACACTAAAAAGCCCATGTTCGGTTTATATTTGATGTGATTATTTTTTTTATTTAATGGTATAATAAAACAAAATATTTAAGGCACGACCTTCTGTGAGAAATATTTGAAATAATCGCCTCCCTCGAATAATCGCCCCCTTTTGGTGCGAAAAAAGACATATAAATCGCCCCCGGCTATTCACAGGCAGCCCAAGCTTAGCAAATTTGTGTCCGTTTTAGACGGGTTTGTGGCTTTCGAATTTTTGCGATGTCGTTAGTTGACATTTCCCCTCATAAAGAGAAGAAAGGCTGGTGACTCGCGGCGATCTCGTCCCACAAATTGCTCTCGCATCACGAACCAACGGTCCGAATCGCCATAAAAACATCACAGCCTTAAGCCCAGATAAATTTCCTATCACTTCAACTCCACTGCGGGACCACACAACGATTTTTGGCGGATAAATTCCAAATAATGTTCGACTTTCTATAATCTTCCCATCCGTTCAGCTAGATGTGTGGCTACGGCCGTTATAGCTTGATGGCGATCGTATTACATTCTGCACTCTCATTGGCCAATTTGAAACAGTCTAATTATTGCGCGTGGATAGTGTGCAAAAGTTCGAAAGCCACAAACCCGTCTAAAACGGACACAAATTTGTCCTCCGATTGCACAGAAAAAAAGAGGACAACCCTATGTAGAGGTAAGCGAACTTTATTTCTACATTTACAGATTATTTTAGCATTTATAAGCTCAAAGTATCTTTTCCCATACAAGGTCTATAAATCGTATACCGAGCTTGGGCTGCCTGTGGGCCATCGTGACATCATTTTCCAGTGAAGACGTAAAATCAAGTTCATTTATTCAAAAAAACTGTATTTTCAAATCATTACAAAGCAGGCATGTCGTCTTTTTCACCATTCTCTCTCATTATAACCATAGTTATGTTATAACTAACGCGTACACTTTTTTGGGTGTTCTCAAATGTACTTGTTGTTGCAAATTTCCCCGTTACCTTTTCCTGATAGTTATTTCTTTTGAAGAATTATTTTTGAATGTTGCTGTCTTTACTCAGTTTTCTCACTATGCTGCGCCTTTAGTTCGCTTATCGCTGTCTAGAAAGAAATTTGACTGTGTCGGTCTCTTTTCGGCTTCTTGAAAGGCCATTACCTTCAGTGTATTGCTAGGTGGAAAAAGAAAACATGGTCATACCGTAGTTGGATACTTGAAGGATGCGAAACTTCTGCGAACATTGTGTATATTGCACTTAAAGGAGCGAAGACTTCGAGATTTACAAGAACAATTTGAGGCAAAGAGGGAGATGTTAGAGTACCAGTTGCAAATGTCTGCTGTTTGCCTGTAGTCAAACGTTTTTTTGACAGATAAGAATTTGAGTTCGATAAGTTTTAACGACATATTATTCTCAAATCCAATAGCCCATTTCCGAGTTGCTGCATGCCTCAGTTTCAAAGCGAGTCCTGTTGCACAACCATTAAAATGGAAATGAGTTGCGTATTCTGCAAACTCATTTCCCTTACAATAGTTGAGACTCGGAAATGGCCCATTAGATTACGATTAACTTGTGACAGCATGAAGACACTGATAAATTCGGGCACTGCTAATCGCTAGCTATGGAAAGCCGATCTTTTAACTTATGTCTCCAAGGTAACAAAATGCAAAGTGACTGTGAAGTTTTACGACTTAAATCCTCTCCGTTCCAGAGTGAATTGCGACACCCGAAAATGGCCCGTAAAGTTTAATTAAAGTTGGTCTACGTTCGAGAAACGGGCCCCAGAACTCCCGACAAATACTAAATTTTGATTAGGATCAAAGAATCGATTTGTAAGGTTTGATAAGTCGAGTGCCATGGATGCATCAGAACTGAAGACAGACAAAACAGGACCCAAGTTTCAAAATACTTTTAATAGCTACGGAGCGAGTAGCCAGAATGCATCGCTCTTTGACAGGGAGCTTCGACATTATCGACCCCTTTATTAATAGCGGCCTGTGTAGTCAGCTCAAGGGGAGAGGGAAGCGAAGCGAGTGACCAGGCCTTTTCTCCCTCCCCAGTTCCCTTTCCGCGTGGTTTGGTCACTCGCTTCGCTTCTCTCTCCCCTCCCCTCGCGCTTTCTACGCAGGCTACTTAATTAAGTAAAAAGATTTCGACACTTCTCCTGCATTTTCACTGTTTTGCCATGACTGAAACATTTTTTCAAGTGCTTAAATATATTCAACCTAGATCTACATCAAATGCAATTGAATAGTTGGTCTTTTGGATAGGAGCAGAAGATATTTGAACCACCATGAAACCCTGCTCGTTTCAAATTGCCTTATTTCTACGTTGTCACCTTGAGTGAACTCTTCGTTCTACAATGTCCGCAACAATTTCATATCCTTTGGCTATACTAGTTAAGAGTGTAGTGTTAGAAGTTGTGATGTCATTGTGATGTCATGTTACCACGTGACGCGAAAGAGTGTTCAGTATTATTCAGCATTGTTCAGTATTGTGTATTCAGTACCAGCATCTATAGCAGTTTCGAGTTCAATTAGGAGTTTTCAAGTACAGTTATCAGATAGTTTTAAACGGTGTCAGAGTGTAATAAGAAACGATATTAAAGAGTTAGGTATTCAAGTACTCTCGGATCGCCAGTTTACGCATGGGATAGCCTTCGACACAACACTGAGAGAACTATATAGTTCGTCACTGTGACTCCTGGTCAAAGCGAAGCTCCTCCTTAGAGAAGTGCATTCTGGTTGGAAGTGCAACGTATTATGATTAAAAGCCAGCAAAGACAAATACATCGAGATTTGGTTTATACAACTCTATCGAACAAAGCACAAAAAATACAACGCTGTAAAGAAACATATGGAACAATGTTGAAAAGGGATTCTCAATGAAAGCGCCCAGCACCGTACCTGGAGGAAACCCAAAAACTACACTAGTAATAGTTGTTTGTTATTTATTTGTTCGAGCAGGTTGATGTTTTGGCAGCTATTCAGCTGATGTGGACCTGTTATACCCATCCATCCACACACTCACGAAGGACAGCCCTGAACACCGGGAACTTCATTCCCTACTCTTCTCGAATAGTGTGTGGGTTCTTTAACGTCCCACAATGAACATGAAAGATATTTGTGAGACGGGGCCGACGGTTTATAGTCGTTATCCGAGAAGACTTGAAAGTCTCACCATTTGCTGATGTTATTACAAAGACAGCACTTTCTTCTCAGTTATTTTAAGTCACTGAGTGTTCCCTGAGTGTTGGTCCGGCCAGAGTCGAACTCACGACCTCTCGCATTCCAAGTTGGACTGGAGCCAATGAAATCACACGTAGTGTTTGTCTACCTTGATCGACGACTGCTCTTGCACGTGATTCCAAGGTAGAAGGGAGCCAATGAAATCGCACAACAGAAAAACACGGCGATTTGTGACTACGATGAAAATAAAACGAAATTTTTCAATTTTTACCGCGCGCTGCCTTTGGCATCTAGCATAATAATCATTACCGGCTCACATTCACTAGCATCAACCATTTTAATCTTATTGTTCCTCTACACCAGCCTTCAGTACTATTGAGATCCTGTTGAAAACACTCTTGGTCATTAACATCATAGTGAGTAACCTTGTAAAGCTAACTGTCATCTGCATAGAGTACAATCTTGTTAGCCTCAGAAACTACACTGGGCAGATCATTAATAAAGATCACAAAAAAAAATGGTGTCCGAGGCTCGAGCCTTGCGTTTCGCCAGATGTAACAGTACTGAAGCCAAGGAGAGCCTAGGACTAACCGAACAACTCACAATTTTTGTTTGCGATTAGCTAAATAATCCTTACACCAGTCAGTCAAGTAGTTTTCCCCTCAATCATTTCTGTCCTAGCTTCATTATCAAAAGAGAATGATCAAAGAGATCAAAAGCTTTTGAAAAATCTAAAAATACCACATCAACTTGTAGTTGGTTAATTATATAAGGCTTTAGCCCAGTCGTGATGCACCAACTGGGTGACACTGAGTATATCTACCTTTCACAAAGGAAACCGTGGTGCGAGTCATGTAAATAATGACATACCTGATCATAAATAACCGTGAGAATGAACAATTATCTCCTGACATTTTCTAATCAGTTACAGACAACCAGGAAATTTCGTCTGCAATTTTCCGCAGAATTTATGATTCCGTCCTTGTAAACTGGGGAAATGTTAGCCATCTTTCATAATTGTGGAACAGTTTCTAGTCCCGTTCGAAAGACATATCATTAAATAAACTTGATTTCCATTTGAGTATCTTTGAGTAAACGGGCACGAACAGAATCCACACCTGCGCATGCCCTGGGCCTTACCGGGATATTTTCTGCACTTCATCACGATTCACGGTCACCACAGTGTAGGATTTGTCTCAAACTTCGGATTATATTATATAACTATCAACGTTACAGTTTTCCAAACACCTTTCCTGACGATCGACGCTGTCATATTTTTGCCAAAAAGGAAGGATCCTGTGCCGAGGTAACAACTAATTGACTCTATTTTTTTTATATACCCTGCAATGATTCTGAAAAAGTGCATCCGACAAACCAAAGGTTTGGTTTGGTAGTTCTTGGTTCGCTTCAAAAAGAGCACGAGAAACCAGTCTTTCTTTGACAAATGGAAAACTCTTCTTTGGGACACCCTTGCCAAATCAAAAATTCTTACCAGTATTGAAACTTGAAACACTAAATTCGACCACCCTCCTTAATTAGAACCATGACGATCATGGCCTTTTATTTTTATATCTCGTTAAATAATTAAAGGGAAGGACGCGAATAGGCGAGTGCAAAATGACTCATGTTTCATCCTAACTTGAGATCAACCCCTGATGACGACTCTGGCAGGAGTGTCGAGTACCTCTCAGTCTCGTAGAAATAGTTTTTTTCTCTCCAACATACCCGCTGTAATTGCCAAGACAAAGACCGAAATTTTCGGCAAAATTTTCAGCTCTTTTGCCCGGGCTGAGAATCCTGGACCGGTTTCAGAAACCTAACAAAGTGCAACAGCTATTTAATTACGAAGTGCGACGAGTGTTTACAAAATGCGACAGGTATTACAAAGTGCGATGATTATTACAAAGTGCGACAGAACAAACCTTCTCCATGTAATCACCACTTTCGTTTCAAGAGGATTTCTTTCAGAACCCGGGCTAAAATTCGCCATGTATCCACCCCCAAATTACATAGTATGTCGAATTTCTCTTGAGTTCATCTCATGAAACGTCTCTTGTCGACGTGACGTGGATGCGTTGCTTACATTTTTGTCAGCTGTGTGTTTGTCATTTCAAGTGTCAGCTGGGAAAAACCTCCGTCCTTGAAACAAATTAACTATGAAGGAGCCAAACGATGGGGATGCCGAATTCTTTTTTTTTTGGGGGGGGGGGGGAGGGGAGGGGAGGGGACGGGGTGGGCGATTAAGGATCAGTCATCGATTGTCGAGCCTTTTTCGCAAAAACCTATTTTTCCTCTACCTGCTCACGCGCATGAGCCACAACCGGAGACAACTTCTAAGTTTCAGGAAAACTTCGCTTTCTTCTAGCGCTTTCTTGTTTTATGATGAAATGTTTGAATAAATTACGGTAATAATCTATTTTTGTGCTTTGTTATATTTTTCAGAACAATTCGCATGTGGGCTGCGTTCTTTAACTTCCTCGATATGCCATGCACGATAAAAGAAAACTGCTTTCATGTTAATATTGTTCATTATCTTTCAAAACGTGAAAGAAATACTAAAATCTTGGTATTTTGTTATTGATGCAATATTTTCGCTTATTCTGGTGTTCGATAGAGTGTTCATAGCAACGATTACCAAGTCTTAGGGGAAGTCACAACACCGGAAGTTTAACCGTGACTCATAAATGTAACGACGCCGTAACGGGTTGAGAGAAGATCGAGACGAGAACCTTTAATTTCTGTAAAATGTCTTTTTGTTCATACTTAATCGATCACTTCCATAAGAGCTGAAACTGAAACTAACTTCGCGGAATAAATTTCCATTTCGTTTCTATTACTGTAAAATGAGAGGTGATTAAACCTACATACTAGAAAGGGAAAGATTCCGAAGAATAACTATAATTAAACATTGACATCCCGTGATCGTTTACTTTCGAAAACACCCAAAGAAGCATCAATAGTTAATGATTTTGCGGGGGCTGTGTTACCTTTTGCTTTCTACGGTCTGTATGTTCAGAATTCTCTCCCAAAATTTCATTGCTCAGTGCTCTGTTTGAAAAGTTTAGTTAGACCACAGAACGGTTGAAACTGCACAGCTGGCGTTGCATTATTCATCCAGTTCTTCATGGCAAATATTAGCATCCTCAAGTTGGCTTTTGTCGCGTTGCTCTCCTTCAACGTAAGTGAGTTTGATGATGCAATTATTTTTAAGCGTGTTTCCAAACTTTTTAGGTGCTGTTAAGAATCTTAAACAGTAAAATGTTTGTAGTTAATTATTGAAGGTTTTAAAAAATAATTCACAGCATCAGTGCAGAACGGAATGTCTTTTTTGTATTCCATGTAACCAATTGATGGATATATTTTTAAAGTCTCTGTTGTGCGAGTGAACTCGTGGTTTAAATAAGATAACTTCAGATGTGGATCTTCAGTGGTGTTCCATCTGGGCCTGTCAGATTACTTTTAAATGCTTGGAATTGATTGGAAAAGAAACGGCTGTGTCGAAAAGTCTGACGGGGACGCGGGGATGCGGAGACAGGGGCCGTGGGGACTTGGGAACTCGGGGACGTCGGGACGTGGAGACTCGGAGACTCGGGGACTCGGGGAAGTGGGGACGTAAGGACTCGGGGTCTCGGGAACGTGGCGACTCATTTTTACCATTTGCTTAACTTTTCATCATATTTCACAAAATCCTCGTCCGGCTGTTGATCGTAACTGCGTTGTACCCCGGTTTTAAGTTCCTCATTTGTACAATGTGAAACAGAGGTGTAGTAAATATATATAGAATAGTTTATTACTCGTCTTCATAAAAAGGTGACTTTCATTACACTACTATCAAGTTACATAGTAGAGTAATTTAGGTAAAAGGAAGGGACACATTTTTTTTGCATTAAGTCCTTATTTGACATAGGTAGAGCGGTTTTCAAATGAGTGTCGTAAAACCAAAACCATAGTAATTACTTTAACCAATCAAAAAGGACGGAGACAATCCAGTAAACCAATCAAAACTCGAAGTAATTACACGTAGCCGACACAAAAGGCGGGAAAATGTGCACGCGCGAGCCACAATTGGTTTTGGTTTCACTTCTGATTGGTTGAAAAAGTGGCGCGAAAACTTTGAACCAATCACTGAGTGAAGTAGATGCAAAACCAAAGTAATTCGCTAATTACTTTCTACACTCAATTGAAAACCGCTCTAACATGAATAAAACGTTGGTATGACCATTTCTCAGATTCTTTTAACATTCCCCAAGTATATCGTGACTTGAATATTTAACAGTATTTCTACTTTCTGCATCCTAACCTTTTCATTTTTAATTATGGTCATTATGCATTTCAATCGTAGTTGCCTGTGTCACGCACGTCACATTTCTTGACTGAAGACGTCATAACGCTTGTTTTTGAGTTTGGGGGAACGTTTACCCTAAAAAAGTCCGACAACGTTTTGCTTGAAACTGCTTAAAACTACCATTAACATATAATTATACCTATTAATATTTAATGAGATATCGTTCATTTTCATTGCGACCTCTATGGACACTTATTGTGTGATTTGACCTGTTTTTTTTTCTTTTAATTTTCATTTACCGTTGCCATTAAGATCGGCATATGATTAAAAGGCAGAGTGATAAAGCCTCGATAGGAGTACTTGAGCAAGGTAGCTTGATATGAGATAACTTTTCCATCCTTGTTTCCGATAAAAGATTTAAATTGTTTTTAGCCGTTAAAAATCATGTGACACATTTCAGGTGAAACAGCAAGTAGAAAGCTAAGCATGCATATTTCAAGTTAACATCGATTGGATAAATTTTTCCTCGTAAAACGAAATATGCCAATTTATGAACTTGGTCAAGCCTTAACACACTTGAGTCAAGAGTTACTTAGCTTCTGGCCCGGGGGCGCGCGCGCGGCGGTACTTTAGGAACTTCTTGGTGGGGGATGTGCCACTAGTACCCTGGAACCCTTAGCCTATACCAGAGCCGGTTCAGCTGAATTTTGCTACACTGCACCAGAGTAAACTCCCCAAATCCTCCCAATCATAGAGTAGCTGTTTTTCAGAAACTACTGAGGTCACTAGCGCAGTGTAGTCAAAACAAAACCTATACCACAATCGTTCCTCTCTCAAAAAAAGATTTATTTATACTTGTTCAGTTCGTTCAGTCTTTTTTCTGGTTTCCTTAGTCTAGATAAAATCTTCAACCAACTGGTCAGTTCCGCGTGACTGGTCAGTTCCACAATTCCCAGACAAAACTTTTCATTAAAAGTAAAATTGTCAAATGAATCGTTGCATGTAACGTCGAAGGTAAAGTCCGCTTTGCGGGTGTAAAAAATGGGCGTTTCATTTTGTGAAAAGGAAGGTTGAATTTGGTTTATAGTTTACCTCTTATTCAAGAGGTTTGCGCCCGCCTTTTGCACCCTCTGATCATTATTATCATCAAGATCATCATCGTCATCATCATCCTGCTCATCACCAACATCATCATCATCGTCGTCGTCATCAAAAACATCATCATCATCATGGTCATCAACAAAAACATCACAAACATCGTCGTCATCATCATCATCATCAACAACAACAACATCGTCATCATTATCATCTTCATCATCATCGTCATCATTAACAGCATCATCAACAACAACAACATCGTCATCATCATCATCATCATCAACAACAACAACATCGTCATCATTATCATCATCATAATCATCGTCATCATTGACAGCATCATCAACAACAACAACATCGTCATCATCATCATCATCATCATTGACAGCATCATCAACAACACCAACATCGCCATCATCATAATTATCATCATCAACAACAACAACAACGTCATCATCATCATCATCATCATTGACAGCATCATCATCATCACAAACATCGTCATCATCATCATCATCAACTTCAACAAGAACGTCATCATCATCATCATCATCATTGACAGCATCATCATCATCACAAACATCGTCATCATCATCATCATCATCAACAACAACAACAACGTCATCATCATCATCATCATTGACAGCATCATCATCATCACAAACATCGTCATCATCATCATCATCAACTACAACAACAACGTCATCATCATCATCGTCATCATTAACAGCATCATCATCATCACCAACTTCGTCATCAACAACAACAACAACAACATCATCATCATCATCATCACTTTTATTGTCGTTCTCAAATAATAACTACCATCAATGTTATGACGCTTTTCATTACAGGGAGTGGCTGGCGAGGAGTGCAAAAAAGATCAATTTAAACAAGGTGGGCGCTGTACACAATGCCCGCCATGCCCCCCTGGAGAACAGATCACAGACTATTGTGGACATAACAGCAATGGAGAGCAGACCGGCAACAAGTGCACGAACTGTACTGTCGGTATTAACTACAACGACGGGAATTCCACAAAAGTCTGTAAAAATTGTCTCTACTGCAAGACCGTGAAGAAGGTTGAGATCTGGCCCTGCACACCGACCAGTAATACCGTTTGCGCATGTCCTAAAGGGTGAGATAAATCGTAAAATAAATAAGTAATATAAGGAATAATTGAGGAATGGGTATAATTAATATCAAGAACTTTGAAGATCGACTAGGCGTCACAAGAGAATTAAGAAGAGGGTGGCAGATAGGAATGTTACCTGCAAAATTTTGTGCTATTAACCTCAGTCTGGATGAGATGAAATTTTTTGGCAAGGGGATACTCGAAATAAAAAAAACCTAGAACTCCACTGCCAACCCAGGGTCTCTCTGAAACAATGGAGGCAGAAAAGAGACACCCTGAGAACGAGGCTGCTCCACTGCGGGAGTCGAATTTACGACCTTCCGGTGAGGGCTGGGGGTAGGGAGTGAGGGTAAGGGTGATTAGGGGACAGGGGTGGGTTAGGGTTAGGATTCACCCAGACCTAATCACCTTCCGATTGCTAATTCAGATGCTTTACCAGTGAGCTATAACCGGAGACTCGTGGAGAAGGGCCATGAAACTTGGTTCAAGTGACAGTTGTCTCGCTATACTGCTAGGACTGGAAATGGTTTTATTAGTATTTCCGAGTTACCATCGACTAATATGCATTTCATCGTGGCATTTATGACATTTACCACGGTAAACATTCATTATCTCTCTCATCAAGCTCAGGCGCTTTTTAATAGTTGCTGATTTATTTGAATACTCCTCTTTTTACATTATTTGAAGGACCTATGAATCGGAAGGAGGGGATTGTGTGAAGTCGCCAACGCCAGACCACAAAGCAACAAAGGCGACACCAAAGGTCATTATGACGCCATCGAAGTCGCCAATGACTTCGATGACTTCAACAGCAAAACCTTTGCCGTCATATAAGCAGCCAGACTCATTAGCAAACACAACGCAGATGAAATTTCCCACGCCGAATTTTAACAAAGCAACAGATAAAGGTAGGAGAGTTTTCTTCATCTGTGCTATTGACAAAATCAGTCTCCACACTAGCTTTCCTTTTCAGTTGGGGATTACGAGACGTTATGCACCAGTGAGCAAAGATAAGCTGCTACGACATCTCATTCACGCGTCCCTTTTAGCGTGCAGCTCGCGCGAGAAGTGCGGACGGTTTGCTTATTAGTTGCCTGAGAAGAAATTTTCATGTTTCATCATGACAGAGAGTGAACTCAGTACCAGCTATCTTTCTGTTGCGTCTTTCTCAAGGGTCTAGAGCCTTTCTACAGCTACAACTTAAAAGTTAGCTTCTTCGAACAGCCAATTTATATGCAATATAATACAATACATACTTAACTGCCGCTCCCCATAGGGGCTTTTCAGGGCCACTGAAACACAATCAACGAAACGGCAGAACAGAACAACAACTGTTAAGAATCCCAACTGGCCGGAGGCAAACCAGTTGGCTATGTAAAAGTGCAGCTGGGAAGTTGAACTAGGGACTACCAGGAACAAATTCAACGAGTGATTAGAACGGGTTTTGAACCCGGGATCTCCGAATCTCAAGGCAAGCGCCCTAACCACTGGGCCACACTGCTTCCACATTATGCGACGCATATTATATCGACTGCACTTAATAAACGACATAACCTTATGGTTTTCTTTACAGACAAACCTCTCAGCCCTTTCCGGAAACCTGGATGGATTGTACTTGTCTGCTTAATAGCTGTTATTCTTGGATTGCTAGCAATCGCGGCATTTCACGCACGAACCCGCAAGAAAATCAGCAGTCACTGCTGTGGAAAATACGGGGAACTGAGTACTGAGGGTGAAACCACTTCCGTTTTGGTAGAAGGTCACCATAACGAACCAGCCACGGAGGAACCAATAAGTGAGTGACAGTCTATTCGTATTCCTAGAGGCCGTGGTTCTTTAGGCCAGTATCGAGAATAACCACCACTGGCTGATCCCGGAATATTGTCATTCTAAGAACACTTACACGAACCTTGAAGAGAAATCGTTTATTCAAGAATGCGCAGTTAGTCAACAGATGAACACTTCTCGCACCAATTTAGTATTAATAGCAGGGGAGATTGTAAAAGACACCCTGATTTGTCAGCCATGATACAACGGTTTGAAAATCCTGAATAATGTACCATGAAACAAACGGGAAGCATCAAAAGAACCTGTCCTTTTTTGTTGCCAAAAAGTGTGAAAACGTACTCTCCATGTCATGCAGTGGTACTTCGGTGCTCTTAGGCTGTTATTTCAGTTTAATACAAGGCAAAGTTTACAGTAAGAATGACTGAGGCTGGTGGGCACAAATCTCCTGCAAAAAGCTCAAATAGCCATCGGAATCAACTGACAAAAGCCGAGCCTCTCTATCGTGCTATTACAATATATTCTTTGACTGATTTGTTCAGAGGACACTAAACCCGGCAGAACCCACATCTTCTAGCAGAAAAAAAAACCAAATGAAACGTAAAAATAATAACTCAGGAATAAGAATATCCCCAAAAAATCACTGACGTTATTTCAAATATTTTTTGCAAACAACACGCCGTAAGTGAGCTAAATGTGCTATGCTTCTTATTTGCAGATAATGCCAGACCCATCCCTCCTTATGAAGAGCCAATGTCACCAACCCTGCGATCGCATTCAATTACAAGTAAGCTAACAACCTACCAATCAAAATAGTTCAATGTTGCCAGGGTTTACGACGACACCTTATTTGTCATTTGGTGTGAAAGTGGCCGCGCGGGCATGGGCACAAACGATAAAAATAAACACAATTATGGAAATATATGGTGCAAGGATTCGCTCGCTTAACTCGATCGGATCGCACGAGTTACCATTCTAAAAATGTATTGGGTCTGTATATAGTCGATCAAAAAATGGATGAAACCTGGATAGGAAAGCTAAATAATTGAATTTTACACTAAAATCATTGACATTGCTCTGTATGTGCTCCAAAGTTGTAGACCACTCTTTTACAAATCAGTCAATATTGTCCACCTTGTTAAAAATAATTTCATGTTATAGAAAATCGTGAGCACTATTTGCTTCTAGCGCCTTAGGGCAGACTCAAACAAGGGCTCCGTTTTCTCAACTTAAGAAAAAGATTTTATCTCACTTGCTAATAATTTCGTGGCATTCCTTTGATACTCAGATCTTTGCTGCAACAGTGGAACCGAGGAGACAGCGAACGAACAAAAGCGGTGTACATGCAATATAAAAACGTCAGGTACTTTTTAACTCTTTCACTCCCAATATCTAAAAGTTCACTCTCCAAAGTAATACCATAGATTTATTTGCAGGCTGGTCATGAGAATTTGGTGTTATATCAAGACAATATCCACCAGCTGACAATAATCCTCATTCTCAATATCTGTCTACCGGACAGGATTGAAATTGTAAGGAGAATTTACATCCTTGCCTCGACCACAGCACCCACGCGTTTTTCCCGCCCAGTATACATATGTCCAGAAATTAGATGCATCTTGATTTCAATAAGTGTCACGAAATGTCCCCTTTATTTTCTCCCCAACTTCAAAATCATTCGTGTCTCGGAATTGTTTCGCTTTCCCGACTATCTGCGCCTTGAACAGGCTAGGGTTGATTTTAAATTAGTGGAGATCCAATATCTCTACTCCGTTTTGTCTTGTTGCGGACGGCAAGGATGATAGCCAATGACATCTTGAGTGCAAACGGTGGCAGTCAGAAACTCTGGCTTTATTAACCAATTAAACAAGCCAGTTTTCACTGCCTATATTACATTTATTTGTTAAGAGCATTGTTCTTAATTAAGTTACCAGTCTCTTTCAAAGTTTTACACATATATAGGATTTTAAAATTTGTTCAACAGTCACTTCTGAAGATTTATAACATATCATACGAAACGACAAGTTAAAATACATTATGCATGATATGTTTATCACCACAGTTTTGTTTTTGATCAAGTTAAAATGGCCGAAAAAACAAGAGTTTTTACAATGACATCTTGACAAATTGGGCCATTTGTTTAACAATCATTTAACAACCATGGGCCAGGATGTCCAAGTTTTCTTGAAGAGATTGCCAAAACACTTCAATGGGTGCCAATTTCTGTAAAGAGGCATCTTATATTAACCTCTTAGATTTGCACGATTTGTTATACACCGGTGAGAATTTTAAGAGATGGGTTTTTCTTAGTTTTAACCAAAAACACAGAGTTACGTTAGTCACAGCGCCGAGGAAGCAAACACTTGGAAATTTGGTGTGACTAGTCAATAAAATGACTAATTAAAATAGTTATATATTAATTAAGCATCCACCCTTCGTTTCTTGTAGAAACTTCACTCCGGTCCCTTGATAAATTGACCTTCAGCTCCTTGTCTGCTGAAACAATTTCGGACGAATGGCAAGAGAGAGGAAATATTCCAAGCCACTTCTCTTCGCGGTCTGATCATCGCTGCGTCACCACAAATTCGTCTTCAAACGGTCGAACGCCATCTCCGCCTGGTAGGCGGTCACCTGACCATCATTGCGTGACATCCTATCCTTTTCCAACTCACGTGATAAGATCTCAAGCACAAGTGCAATCACCAGGACATTCATGCGCGACGTGCTCTGCAAATTCCTCTTGCGTAACGGCATCACCATATGTGGGGCGATCACCTGAACATCGCTGTGTCACACCTTCTTCATGGTCGACTTGCACGAGTCAAGCTTCCTCTTCTTGCAGGGTTTCGCCTGATCCATCAATTTTCTCCAGCCTCCATAGCCATTCTAGTTCTTACGAAGATCAGGGAATTAGCAATCAAAGTGGAGGGTCCACACAGAGCAACTACGAGATGCAATCGATTCCAGTTAGTGTGGAAGCATTCGACAAAGAGTACCAAGCAGGTCCGTCAAAACCAATGGCGAAAAAAAACCCACTAGCGTCAAAGAGAAACAATGAGAGCAGATCAGTGGAGGGGAGACAGAGCCCCACTGCTAAACAAGACTTGTCCAGCCCTTGCAAGTCTGAATTACGACCGACCGAGCTCTTAACAAAAACGGAAACAGGGGACGACAAAGAGAGAGAGATGACGCAGAGGCCAGAAGAAGGAACAGGCTTTGTCGTCATGAAAGTCGGCGGTAATGATACTAGGATTATTAAGGCAGAGAAAATTGGGTCTGTTTTGATTCAGACAAACGATGCAAATGAGTTATCTGATTGTCAGCTTTCTCAGAATGTAGCTTTAAAAAGTTACAATTCGTCGTCATCAAGGTTGATCTAAAGTTATGGCAAGAGTCCTTTTATATGCCACCAAATTGAAAGAGAGCCCGTTAATAATAATTAGCGTCCTTTCTTTTAAGAGAAGATGCAAATAGGTGTCAGGCCGCACATCATTTCAGAATCATGTTTTAAAAGGCCAAACTGGAGGATCCCGTACTAGACCATTTGCAGCTTAGTGATTACATGGTACAAAAACTGCCATATTAGAACTCAAACTGCGCACTGGGACACCTAAAACATAGCAAGTTAATTTAAATTCTCTTTGCTGTAGATGTCCCAGTGGGCAACAGATCTTTTTGTGGATACGGCGGCCATTTTGATTTCTATTGTTTGGAAAGACATTATGGGATGCTCAGGGGGGAAATTAATATGTATTTACCCACTGGGCATCCCATAATAGCTATTTGAAACAATAGAAATCAAAATGGCCGCCGTACCTGCAAGAAGGTATATTTGCGTTCCAGTATTCTCTACTTTCTCAAATCTCATAATGCATCTTGTTTAACCCACAGAATTTTGCATAATCATTGTTTTCGATTTCTCTTGGGACATGAAGACGTCCCAAGTTGAATTGAAAGCAATGCTTATGCAATTTTTTTTTTGGGGGGGGGGGGGCCTGGGGGGGGGCGGGGGAGGTAGAAGAGGTGTATTATGGGATATGAGAAAGTAGAGAATGGATGCAAAAGGGAGGGAGTAACGAAGTGACGCTGTTTACTCTATCCAGCTCAATGACTGTAATAAAAATTTCGAAATTTCGGAACGTCAGATTCCGCGTGTTTATGGAACATGTAATAATCTAGGTATAGACTACATCATGTGTAGTCACTGAACATTGCTTCTTGTTATCTTGTCTTTTGATCTAGTTACTCCAAGATCTGATTGTTCATACCGCCCTTATCCACGGAACAAGAAACATCGCTGCCAAGGTATGCAATGTGCGTCGACATTGGACCCGAAAATGCTTTAGTTCGATTCTCTTAAGGGATGAAGCCACTAAAATACGGCTTGAAAGCAATGTAGGCGTAAAGCCAAAATAATCAGCCTTGGTTAAGACTCGAGAAACACTCTTAATCCAATCTTGTCTCTCCTGGCTTCGTCGCTCTATAGACCTTATGCAAAAATGGCTGCCTTTAAATTAATCTTTTGTTCATATTCAAAACAGCCCAACTAACCTCGTTCGGGATAACAAATTCTTTAGAACTTTTGTCTCAAAAACGAGGTTAGTTGGGCTATTTTGAATATGAACAAAAGAATAATTTAAAGGCAGCCACTTTTGCATAGGGTCTTTTAACTCACGCTTCCACAAAAAGACTGAAACTGTAGAGCTGCTTGCAGCTTAAATCCTTGTGATTGTGTGAGTTTGATTGTACCTTTTCTCCATCCTTTTTGCGATTGTCCAGTCGAAATAATTGTGTTTGAATTTCAAGCCACTGACTGAGTTTGCGGAAAATCTCTCACAGAATCATAACGTTTGTCATTATTCAATTGTTGTGTCATAATTTATTTTTGCAGAATGTTGCCCACAGCCAGACGACTTATTTTTTCAGCTTATAATAGAAAGACTTTGCCTTAAGGAGCAAATTTGCAAGGAGCTTAACAAGAATTTCAAGGAATTAGCCATTTCAGCGCGAGTGGAGAAAGAAATTGGAGATTGCGAAACCACTTTAAACCCTGCCGAACATGTTTTGGACACAATTAAAGCTTCTTATCCAAGAATGAGGTTGAGTGAATTCAACGAGCTTCTTCTTCAAATCAAGAGACGAGACATTGTTGAACTTATCCAGAATCATCATTTATCGTGCAGCCTATGTCAACGAAACAGATTTGACTCAAATGCTTAGTTTGCCAGAGCGCCTTTGGCTATCTGCTGACATAAGAATTTTTTAAAGTTGCTTTGAAATTAAGTTAGACATAACTGAGAGACTTTGTAAAGCTAAAATGAAATTTCAGGAGACAATATTATACCAATAATGATCAAGCAAAGTAGTAAAGGTTTGCCATGACTCGTTTAATTAAAAAACAAAATAAATTTCCGCAGTTTTTCCTCCTTCTTGCGTTTTCTTGACTTTTTTCCCTTGTTTCTTGGGTCGGCACAGCAAAAGGTTAAGAGAAAGCCCGCGATACCCTGACGCATTTACAGGAAAAGTGAATTTATTGGTCCCTTTGATGTTGTAGTCTCTCTCTAACGCCGCCCTGAAAAAGGACCTGGAACCCAGGTGGGGAAACAGGGAGTCCTGTATAATTTGCAGGCGCATGCTCAGAATGAGCCAATCATATTGCATTAGATGCTAGTGTTATGTTTATGATTGATATGTGTACAAAAATCGTATTTGAAAATTATTGTGTGCTTTGGGGTGCCAGGAAGGTAACATAGAAGTTATGTCTTGCTCCGACCAAACGTAGAGAAAAATACCCGATCGAACAGATGTTGGAAATTTATTGCCGAAGAAATGTAACCACTGATAATCATGGGCTCACTTTCAAGGCGGGGGAAGTGGGAGTCCGGGACAGGACTATTGATGATGTGCCGTAGATGTGGTTATTAATCTTCAGTGAGGACCAAAAGGTCGTCTGAACCAAGAAGACGGTCTTTATTTTTTAAAAAAGAGAACAATCTTAGATCAACATGAGCCCCAAAAATGTGGCTCCTTTCGCCATAAAAAGGGTCGGCAACGTCAACACAAATGTCATTTAAAATTGCATGTTCCACCAAATTTAAAGTTTTTCGAACTGAGTCGTTTATTCTCTATATATCTTTAACTTCACGTCCGTCCAAACCAATCGAGTTATAGAATATTTCGCCCTTTTTCTATAACATAAACAAGATGGAATACGTGTATTTTTAAGTGACGTTTTTTATTGCCATTGCCGATGTCATTGCTCAAACTCCCAATTGAGTCAAACTTGTCATCACGGCCGCATGACATGTTCTACTGTACGTTCTACTCAAAACCGCTGGACGCAAGCAAGGATTTTTCTTTTTATCTTATATTGTATAAATAAGATGGTGATGATGATGCTACAAGCCCACACCGTAGTGGTGTCAAAAACTGGAATTTTACGCAACGTCTTATACAAAAATATCGTCGTTAATCGAAACCAATAGCAGATCATGGTATGTATGATTGTATCCCCCCCCCCCCCACACAGGATTGATCAACAGGACTTATGTGTACCTTATAAAACAAGAAACGAAATCCAGGAGCCCTACTGATACAGGCCCTTAGCATTTAATGGCAAGGTTGCATGCGTTTATTTATTTAGCTGCGGTCGTGGGCTGAAAATTTTGTAAGTCACGCTTTATATATCAATGTCACGCGATAAGCGGAAATGAAAAAATTGATTCACGTAAACGTTTGAACACAACATTTCGTCGGGAAGCAAAAGTTTCAAATCCAAATTTGCATTAATGAAGGCTAAACTTGTAATTAATAAAAACCTAAACATACAGCGGCAAGAGTTTTGAAATGAAAATATACAGCCTCCATTGATGTTTTGGAGCGATTGCACGATTTTTCATTTGAATGCTAAAGATTTCATTAATAAGTGAGGCTTCAAATGTGTGAGTGATAAATTGGTGAAAATCATTGCGGTAGGGCAAACCCGTCGAACGAGCAATTGAAATTTGAAAAATTAAATAAACTCTGGCTATTCTTCATTTTTGTGCTAACGAAAATGAAATTCACCTCGGCGAAATTTCCGGGAAATGTTTTTTACTTGCGCATCACGGATTTTGCATGTCATTACAAACATCAACGTCAAGGCATCAAATAGCATCAATTTCCAGGAAAAACAGGAACAAACTGTCGAGCACGAAAGAAGTGGGTTCGAACAACTTTCATTGTGGCTTTCGGGGAAACGAGTATCAAAACAAAAACTATTATGCTGGTATCTGCTTCGTTGTTTTATGGGAACACCGAGCAGCGTTGTTGAATTTATCGAGGTGACTCAAGTTTGAACCGTGCCTACAGTGAGATCGCAACCTCTTCCATCCGGGGAGCAAAATGACCTCTAGTTTTACTGCTTATATTTTCAAGGAAGACTTCGACGCATTAAAAGAAAGTGCTGTTAGAGGAGCGAGAGGCATACTCTTCGGACAGTGGACGAGCACTGGAAATCCAGTCGTTCATGTAATAATTAAAGGAAGAGAAGAAGCAAAGACTGCAGAATCGCGCTTACACGACTCATACAGGCTTTGCAAAATTGGCGAGTTTCATGCTGCTACAGGGAACCTCAGAGAGGAAAGAGATAGAATCCCTCCAGTTTACTCAAGCCAAAGCGGAGGAGCTGCTCAAAGATTCTTGTTTCTTGATGTAGGCATCTCCAAAATAACACCGTTCTTCTTTACGAAACAGAATACGGGGGGACAAGGTGGAAAGATAGAAGTGCTCACGGGCGAAAACCCGTTTAATAGGAGGCCTGTAAATCGGGTTGAAGTCACTCCAACCCGCACCAACCAACCCGGGTATCAACCCAGCGCTGCTCATCAACAACGGCAGAGATCATCGGAACATGCAAGCACACAGTCTCAAGAAGTTGATGTCGAAGCTAAACAGTGGTACTCAGATACAAGCATGCTGAAGTTTGTTCTCGATCAACTCAAGAGCCTTGCAGAGGGAGGAAATGTGGATATTTCTAGAGATACCCAAACCCATGATTTGTCAATGGTGTTCGTTGACTGGCGTCATAGAAGGTCGTGGGTAGTGGAGTTTCCTACGAACTTCCCTAAAGACGGAGCGACCCTGACCAACACGGTATCCCGAAGCACACACGGTCGTGAATCTACCCCTAGATGGAAACAACCTAGTGAAGCTGATCCAAGGGTTGCAGTGCGAAGAATCGTGCTCTCCATCACAGAGAAGGGTTCGGTGATATAACGGAGCCGGCGGCATTAATAACCTCACGAAAGTGAAGCAAAACCAGGCCGACTTAAATCAAGTTTAGTTTTCGATACACTTGCATGTATTTAATCGTCATTTTGATGCATTTCTCTTTGTGAGTTAGCAAAAACGTTAATTGAAGCATTATTTTGTCTTTCGATGAGAGCTGGGATACAACAATAGTTTCGTTGGACGCTAGAGAACTTGAACCTTTTAACTATTTTACTAACAATATTCTAATATTTTTTCGTCTTGTTTTATTTTGGCGGAAGATAGGCCAATATGGGTATAAATTCCCATTCTCAGTTAAACTTTAATGTTAAAGACTAAGAAACTTAAAGAACAATAAATTCTTTTTCAACAGGGAGAATATCTCCATTTAATCGGTGTTGTTACATTCGGTATATGTCTTATTACACAAAAAAAAAAACAGAAAAAATTTGGACGGAACAAAGCCTTTGGACACTTTGAGTGTTTTCAGTCATCTAATGACTTCTGAGATTTTAGCCCCCGCCCCTTGATGACTATCTTTTAATTCATTTTCATTTTTGCATGCGTGTGAATAAACAAAAATTGATCAAACTTTGGTAGGATGCCTATAGTTTAGCCACTTGCATTCAGTTTGGAATATGAGAGAAGAAAAAACCCAGACACTTCTCAAATGACAAGCGGAATCGACGAGAGTAATGTCAGAGTTATACCTATGGATTTAATTTGCTTCTTCTTTCATTTTCCACTGTTTGCGCAATAGTTTGGCCTTGTTTGGCTTATAATTCCAAGAAATGACGGAACAGATCAAAATACTCCAAAACGTGGCTCTGCGAACTCTGGGGTAAGTTTCTGACTTTGCAGGAGACAGATTATTATATTATTATTATATGGCTCGTGTTTCTGGTCGATATAACGCGCGCTCTGACTAGCTAAGCGCCAGAGCATTATTCTCCCGTGATGTCCCAGGTCCACGGGCCAATTATGGATTATGCAAATTGGCTCTTTTTTCTTTTTTAGAACCGTTCTGTCAGCCATACGTGTACGTAATAAACAACTTAATTAATAACCTCGACCGTTCGGTCGTTACAGCAAAATCTCAAAACTCGGCCTAGCTGTATTGACCTCGATATCGCTCGGTCAATACGGCAAGGCCTCAGTTTGAGATTTTGCTGTAACGACATCACTCTCGGTTATTAAGTTCTGCAGGACGATGAGAAACATCATCTTGGTAGGGCTTGGAATAAATAATACCAATATCTGTCGATCCTTCTCCACCAGAACTAGGTCTTCAGTTTACCCTAGAACTAGGTCTAGAACTAGACACTTAAATAAAGTTCCTTTCCGGTCCTTTCCTTTTCCCGCCTGTGTTGTGTTGCGGTATTTCAAGAACATAAAAATTACCTTATTGTTACCATAAAGAGCAAATAAACCGCAACTGAAAGACTTGGTTTACTCTGACAGAGTGTATGTAACGCGATGACAACGGCACTCAGCTTATAGTCAACAGGTCACGACCAATAGTTCCTCTTTTTCCTGGAAATCGTCACTTTATTAGAAATGTTCACACTGCTCTAAACTTTATCATTACAAATGCGTGAATCACTGGACTTCACCGATCGGAGATCCAACTTTTCTCGGAAACATATTTGATTTTGAAACGTTTGATAGCACATATTCACATAAATTGAAGTCAAAGAGTTGAAATGATGCTGTCGTGGTCGACGCTTCGCAGGTGACCGGGAAAGCAAAAGGAAGAACAGAACCGAACTGGAGGTCTTGACAGCTCTAACTGAACGTAAAGGGTTAATGTTTAGAGGTTAGCTCATTTAATCTTCTGCGAATTTTGGCAGTGTGTTCATATGATATTTTTATCGTTGCTGAATATTCGTTCTCGCTTCCGCCATGACTTGGTTCAGTATTCTCTTTGATACTGTGCAGGGTCAAAAATTCCCCAACAAGGACTGTATTATATACCGCATTCTGCCATTTGGGAAACCCAGGAATTAACGTATTTATTCCTTCGGAGACGCATAAAAGTGCACTCGTTTGAAGACCGAACGATCTATACGAAACGCAAAATCGGCCATCTGGGACGAACTTGGCCATACACATTCAGTGCTTCCCCGGTTTCGTTTCGGTTACGGAAGAGCAAATTTTATGGATAAACTCGGATGATTGTCGGTTAAACTTGTGTGGTATATTCTAAAAGAATTATTCACCCCACTGTCGGTGAAAGTGGTGGATATTTACCTCGCCGCGAATATCCAGCACTGGTCTCCTCCCTTCGGTGAATAATTGTTAAATATACAACATATGAAAATGAAATGGAATACTGAAGTTAGTACGGCGTCTTCTGAAGATAGTTTGTCAATACACAATTCCTCTGGTTACCCTCTTTATCCACGAACTGATTCACTCACTCTCTTACGCAGTGGTTGTCCTAAGCTCCGTATAAACCGTAAAAATTGACTTTTTAATTTTTTTTTACATACATCGTTTTTGCGCTCTTGTATTCTCGTTTTTTTAATGGTCTTGTTGTGCCAAGTTTTACCTGTTCATACGTCGTTGTATCACTATGCCCAACCTCGCTTCGGGTGGCTTTCATCACTGTTTATATATGTATATTATTACTCAAAAACCAACATTGGACTTGATTTGCTTTCATTGTTAATAGACCTAATCGGCTAACTCAAAGTTGTACCCAATTCAAATCTCCCGGGACTAAGATTCTTTGTGTATTGTATTTGCATGATAATGTCGCATTCATATTTAAACTAGATGCTTCTGTGAAGCATACACTGGCTTGCCTGTGGTACGTGCTAAAAATTTTTGCTACGTTCAAGTAAATTGCAAAATCGAAAGTGACATGGCCGGAATTCAGTGGGCGCCGTGATTAAGTTACCGCGGCATGTTTACTCGCCAAACAGTCAGGGGCACCCAACGAATCTGTTCCTCACATTATCTGTTCCCCAGGGGAATCTTGCTGGCTGGCAAAAATGCAGGTGTTTCGATGAGCTGGCTGGGAAATTTTGTTATTGATAGAGGTTTTGCCTGGGAATTACTTTTTCTAGCATTTCAATCCGAGCTGGCTGTAGAAACTATGAAGACTGAGGACGACTAAAAAAAAAAAAAAAAAAAAGAACCCCTTCCCTTTCCCAAACGTACGACGGTCGGTCAGTGATTGCGCTTGCGGAAAAAACCTGTTTTGTCCCGGTTTTGTTGCTTTTGTTCGGTCGTTTTGGATCGAGGGATTTGAAAGCGCGCGGAATTCCTGGCTGGGAAATAAATTTGATCAGCTGGCTGGGAAACGAACCAATTTTATCTAGCTGGCTGGGAAATTTCTTGTGTGTCTTGCTGGGAAAAAGGAACAGATACTGTTTTCCCAGCAACACTGAAAAACACCTGAAAATGCCTTAATAACATTTATTTTCATTAACTGGGGTATAATAATACATTTTACAACAAATTGGTCGTTGGGTGCCCCTGAACAGTGAAGCATCTGTGTCAAATGATGGCAAGATACCGGGTTTTTGTAAGTTTCTTTTTCTGTCAAGTGTTATAAAGTTTGACAATGAAATGAGCGAAGTCAAAACAAAGATCACAATCGCCCAACTCTTGTTTATGCAAAGTCAAAATTTACTCTCCAAGACGCGTACGACGTTATTTATCACCAGGTAATTCCATCATTTTGGAAATAGCAGCTACTTTATTATTCATCTGCGTCACAAGTTTTCACTGATTTTGGGTCTCATTTTGTTGAAACTCAAGCACGCTTCCAACAGGCCTGTGAACCCTTCCTGCTTACAGATCAATACTAAAAAACTTCTCCCATATCACATTTGAACCTTAAGCTCGAAAATTCAATACACAACATGATATTATAATTCACAAAGGCAGAAAATACCACAGAATCCTTTTCCAGCGAAAATTTTATTGAAACAAACAACATATTTGCTCTTAGAGGCGAAAACCTCTTCCTATTTGAAGTGCGTGAAGACAAGAAACTCAATTGTTTCAAATTACCATGTACTTCAGGTAAATACTGCTCACTTTGATTTCGTCTCGACGGGAGATAGATTGTTGTCGAAGTCCAGTACTCGTCGCTTTTGAGATTCATGCCTAGTTTATCCCACTGACTTTCCATTATTGAGCTCCATAAGGGTATATTTTGTTTAAGGATCCACTAAAACGCCATTCGCGTTCCATTGCAGGCTAAGTTAACAAGCTTTCTTTCAAATAATTCTTCGCTGTCACATTTCCAATTATTTTCTTTACCTGCAGACTGTGCAGAGTTGATCACAGATCCACGTAAGGTGTTCTTCCCGCTTACAGCGCAATACTAAAAAACTTCTCCCCTATAATTCACAAAGGCAGAAAATACCACAGAATCCTTTTCCAGCGAAAATTTTATTAAAACAAACAACATATTTACTCTTACAGGCGAAAACCTCTTCCTATTTCATTGCGTGCGTGAAGACAAGAAACTCAATTGTGTCAAATTACCATGTACTTCAGGTAAATACTGCTCACTTTGATTTCGTCTCGACGGGCGATAGATTGTTGTCCAAATCCAGTACTCGTCGCTTTTGAGATTCCTGCCTAGTTTATCCAACTGACTTTCCATTATTGAGCTCCATAAGGGTATATTTTGTTTAAGGATCCACTAAAACGCCATTCGCGTTGCATGACTTTCGACGCCATTGCAGGCTAAGTTAATGATTCTACTGTGTCCACCGGAGAAATCTACGCAGTTCCACTACCCTCTCGATCCTACGAAAATACGCGCAGAAGGCTCTATACACAAAGACACCACTTACCAGGGGAGTGACAGGCAAGACTTTTACCGACACGGAAAAAAAAAAAAAAAAAAAAAAAGAAAACAAACAAACTAAACGCAGACCTCGACTGGGTTTGCCCATAGGCAACCCAGTAATGATATGGAAATACCTGGAACAAAACGTTTTATTCCCAAAGGGTTTGAATTGGGTACAACATTGAGTTAGCCGATTAGGTCTATTTCAGTTTACAGTGTCCCCAATTAGTGCTCCAGCACTAGAACGACTAGTCACTTAATTAAATAAAGTTCCTTTCCTTTCCTTTCCTTTCTTTTTTTTCTGCAAGCGTAGTCGCACTACGCGCAATTAATCAATTTATACATCACCAACACTATTACAAGTTATTTTGTGATGGTAAAGACTTCTAACACGTCAACTTAACTGCATCCTCCAGTTATCATCTTTATCTTCTCCCGATAAAATTCTGTTTGGTTTACGTTAAATAAAGTAGAGCTGTATTGTAGCAGTGAGGAGTTAGAAAGTTTGGTTTGGTTTGAAAGCAGTTACAATTACGAACTGAATTCAACAGGAGCTGACAAAATGTTTGCCAAAGCTCGCGACAAACGCGGAGTTATGCGTGGATTGCTCAAAATTTCATTGCAACTTTTGTCATTTTCTTCCCACTGTGCAGGATCAAGGAATCATGGCCTGTGCAGAGTCACAAGGAGATATTCATAAGCTTACAATTTTGGATTACCAAAAGCTTGAAATTAAGAAGGCCCTTGGACGCGGTGCTTTTGGTGTTGTATTTGTCGCGAAGTACAATGGCCACGGGATACCCAGTCTGGTTGTTATGAAACGAATTCTTGAACCTGTGGTTGAGACCACAAGGAATTTGTTCATGAAGGAAGCCAAGCTGTTAAGTGGTCTTAATCACGAAAACATCGTGCAATTCTTCGGTATCTGCAACCATCCACTGGTTATAATCTTGGAATATGTATTCTTTGATTGCTGGCCGTTTCTCAAAAGACGAATTGAGATAAACAGCGTGGACAAGTTCCTTTCAGAGGTCTCTCGATTGCACAAATCAGACAAACGATTTGATCACGTGATTCCAGTCATAGCGTGTGACATCGCAAATGGACTTTCGTACCTTCATAATCGGGACATTGCTCATCGTGACCTAAAGCCTATGAACGTTTTAATATCGAACCAACACTACTGCCACCTGGAGGATGGTCCCGAACTGCAAAGTCAAATGACGTCAAGGCCGGTCATTTGCAAACTTGCTGATTTTGGCGAAAGTCGCTCAAAGCTGCTGCAAACCGACCGATGCAATGATCCTAATACCAACGTCGTTGCAAGAGGAACAACGGCCTTCATGGCCCCCGAAATTTTATTGCCCGAAGGAATCAGTGTTTTGAATGTGAAACTATCCATGGAAGACCTCAAAAGAGTCGATATCTGGGCACTGGGTCAGGTGTTTTATTGTCTCATGAATCCTGGTGTCTCGTACCCATTTGAGAGAGAAGGGCTGGATATTCCTGAAATAATGTTAATGCACAGACGACAACAACGCCCCTCATTTGATGCAGGTTACCAAACCAAACACGCCACTGTTTGGGCGCATGTCAAAAAAGCCTTTGAATCTTGCGCGAATCACGATCCCAGGGCGAGACCTACTGCCTCTCAAGTCGTCGGAGCTCTGCATGGCCATCAACGAAAGAGAAGAAGCGCCCGAGGTAGATGCACTTTTTCATCATTGTTAAGTTGTTATGCCGTGAAACCCAAGCTTTTCTCTCTTCTTTGTTTCCTTTTGATGTTGTTGTTGTTGTTGTTGTTATTATTATTATTATTTAAACATTTTTGTACTTTGCATTGAATCATATCATATCATATTATATCATGTATCTTTCTTTGCCCTTGGATTTTAGAGCAGGTTGGTGTAGCTAATATCTCCGTGCATCTACCCTCCCAAACTTGATGTACCACAGAGGACACACCACAACAAGAGGAACTCCGTGCCCTACTCTTTGCGAATAGTGTGTGGTTTTCTTTAACGTCCCACAGGGTTATGACACATTGAAGAGCTGTGAGACGGGGCCTACAGCTTTTTGTCCTTATCCGAGAATACTAGAGAGTCTAACCATTTACAGATGTCATAACAAAGGCGGCAATTTCTCCTCAGTTATTTACCAACCCTGACTGTTGGTCCAGCCGGAGTTTCGATCCCGAGACCTCCCGCACAGTAGTCCGATGCTCAACCGTGTGAGCTAACCGGTCGGCGGTTATGTTGCTCGGTTCAGCGAGGAAGCGGAAAAGAATCTCAAACGACAATATTGTTATAACCCATAAGCACTTCCACTTCTTATGATCCACTTAGCTCAAACTAGCATCATCATCATCATCATCATCATCATCATCATCATCATCATCATCATCATCATCATCATTATTAGCCTTTGGCCTTAAGTGTTCTCAAGCTTTCTATGCAAACTCACTGTCAGCCCAATCCTGTTCACAAATATTACCTATTCCATCACAAACTAGAAAATTGCGTCTCACCGTTTGTTTCTTTAGTCTGTGCTAATTGATATAGAACTTAAGCTTCCCTGACAAAGGTTTCCTTTTCTTTTATCCAGCTCGGCGTCAAACCGTCTCCCAGTGGTACTATGGCGCTGAAGGTGAAGCTGCGCTTAAACACGTCTTTGCTGAATTGACGAAAGTTTCTGACCGAGATGTTGACATGAGTCGAAATAAAACCACTCAAGATATCTCAATAAGTCTTTCATGTCGTGGAAGGAAATGGATCTTGGCGTTTCCTACAGCCTTTCCAAGGCGTAATGCCAGATTGCGAAGTGATGGAGAAGAGCAGAGCAACATTGGTGGAGATACCGTGGAAGTGGCTGTTAAAAAGATAGTGAGTTTCTTGATGGCGCAAAATCAGGAAGATCCTTCATTTCATCAAAAAGGCAGCCCTGTCTCTAGCCGCGCCCTTCAGTGGTATTCTGGCGACGAAGGGGAAGCAGATTTAAAGTACGTTCACAAAGAATTCAAGAGCATCGCTAACGAAAAAGTAGAAATGCTTCGAAATACAGACACGCGAGATATTACCTTAACCTTTCAGCGAGAGGGACAGCAATGGCAAATCATTTTTCCCTCTGACTTTCCAAAGTCTCCAGCAAGTTTGATGAAGAATGGAGATGAGGAAGAAGTCATCGGGGGAGACAATGTAAAGACTGCCACCCAAGCGATTGTGAATTACATTATTTCATCACGAGAACCTTCGGGAGGCTCATTTGTCGAGTCAGACGGCGACACCGAGGCTCAGTGGTATGCTAGCGGTGAAGGAGAGTCGCGTCTTAAATACATTTTTGACGAAATGGAAAAAATTGCTGACGGTGTTGTGTATATAAGTCGTAACAAAGGCACTCGAAATGTTACCTTGAAATTCGATCGTCAAGACCAATCCTGGCAAATCAAATTTCCTCCTAATTTTCCAAGAGATAGTGTCAGAATGATAAGAGACGACGAAGAATGTGGTGATGTTGGTGGCAACACTATAGAAAGTGTTACCAATGGCATAGCTAACTTTATAACTGGTCAGACTTACTCTGCAGATAACGAAGACTATGGCGTGTTTCAACAAGCGGCTCAAACGACTTCCAGTCAGTGGTACATTGGAGAAAATGGGCAGACGGCTCTTAAGTATGTGGTTAATGAACTAAGCCACATCACAGACAGTCAAGTACAGATGAGTCGGAAAATAAACACACACGATATCACATTGAGATTTCAACGCCTCGGTCACCGATGGGAAATCGAATTTCCTTCTAATTTTCCTGGCTCAAACGCTAGGATAACGGTAAACGATTGCAGCTATGAAACGGTTGGTGGTGACACTCTGGAAACGGCTGTGACTGCAATTAAAAATTCAATATTTCGTAAAAACCCAGTGGTTCGAATTGTGCCCAAGTCAGCTAAATCATGCATTACGCACTGATTACTCGTATGAAACCTTTTTAGTTTGATCATTCGCTTGCATTCGGAAAGCTATTCCGACTATAGAGGCCAGTATTACTTTCTCAACTTGAACGCTTAGTACTATATTATAAGAAAAAAACCCTTTGAAATAACTGTTTATTTTCTTAGAGTCGTCGTAATTACATAGAATGCGTGGTCCGCTAAACAGCCAACGATTCAGTAACAAGACAATGGTATGGTTAGATTTGTTTTAGTAACTTATCGGCAGTCCCATTGTACTTGACACAAGCATGGTACACTTGAAGCATTTTGACAAATAGTACCGCACATGCACCAGCTCCAATCATCATATTTCAATTAACAATGACGACCTCCAGTCGCGATATTCCAAGTTTAATTTATTTTGTGCCAAAAATATTATTAAAGCTGTAATGAACTACCGTGAGGTGATTTTCCAGTTTTGCATTACGCACCTGTAACTGCGCACAATCTCTGTCGTCAGTAGGTCACGAAATAGGGCGAGCACAGACTTTCTAGCTATTTAACCGTTGTAGTTTATCTCTAAATAAAAGCTGTTTTCTTCTGAATGATTTCGGTTAGCCCCATTTTCATTCCCTTTTTTTATATGAATGGGATTTTCATTAAGTAGGGCAAAAGCCCATTGGGTGTACGCGGCTATATATAATTAAAACATCCTATCATTCGATCTATTTTGTCCTTCCTTTTCGTTGGCCGAGAGCCCACCACGTGACCTGTAAATAACTGTCTAAAAATAAGTGTTTTGCTGCAAATAATATTCTCCTCATGCGCAATTGACATAACGCTCTTGTGAGAAAAGGGCAGATCGGTTCTCCGAGCTGTTAGAGAATGATTCGACATCTTTAGTTCGAAAGAACAGTGAGAATACTAAGAAAGGAACAAAAGTTGCACTCAACGTATTTCGAGAGTATCTCAAGGAAAGAAAGGTAGACGAAGAGTCACTCGTGTCATCGACGCGAAGGACAAGTTGGCGACTGCATATCTACTGAACAGATTTTATGCTTAGTTGTCCCTCGTGGCAACTCGCGGAGAAGCTCATTGTTTGACCTCAAAGAATAGCGCGATGTACTCTTAATACCAATTAAATCATTGATATATTCCAGCGCAAACCCGTGAATAGCTTTAAATGTAATAACCAGTATCTTAAATGTAATTCTCTCGCATTTTTACACTCTTTCATTGGTTGG
>NC_090872.1:20229459-20244459 GCF_036669935.1 Montipora foliosa
TTGCCCACTCGGGATTTCTCGCTTGGTTCCGCAAGATCAAAGATCATTTTTTGGTGTTTTAAGTCATATAATAAATTCTTTATTGACCAAGCTTCTTCGGTCAAGATGTCTGGCCAATACCCAGCCATCTTGACCTCACGATTGGTCAATAACCCATATATATACCCGGGCTGAGAGTCAGTTAAGATCGTGTTTATTTTAGCTGCACACATGTTTGTTGTTTTGTAAAAGGTAAAAGAAATGTAGTCTGATCAGTTTCAAGTTGTAGACAAACATAGTATGCCACTCAACTTTAAGAACTTAACATGTTAAGAACGTTTTCAGGCTCCAACGTAAAAATAGAAAGAACGAGCAGCCTGAGCATCAAATGAATGGACTTCTGGGTAAAAAAAATGACGGTCTTGTAGAGTGATGTGTATGATGAAAGTCAAAGTCTGCTGCTGCAGCTATTCTCATGGCTGTATCGCCCAATCCTTGAACGACATGGGCGACCACAGAAACCGCAGGGGAAAGAGTTGCTGTCAGTTGGGGTCGGTTGGAGGTTGTTTGCGACGGCGTCGCTTTTCTTCCCAAGTTGCAATGAGGTCTTCCTCATACTGCTTTGCGCCGTGTAGGATGGTAGCACTCCATTTGGAGCGGTCCGCGGCCGGCAAGTGACTACCATATGGTGGGGTTTATCCCTGCACGACTCATGCTGTCCTTACAAAAATCCTTGTATCGCAAGTGAGGACGACCTCGAGGGCGAGCATTAGCTTTAAAAAAATAGTGTATCAAAATCAGCGGGAAGCAGACTTGTTTTTTTTCGAGTAGTCTATACCCCTTTTAATGTCATTTCATGATATACAAGGTTCTCGGGGTTTAAACTCGAGGACCTTCTTCCTGTGTCAGTTGTCGAAGAACCAGTTGCGAAAAAAGGGAATCAACTTCTGCTAAAAATAAAGACAATCAATGAAAGTTGTTCTCCTTGAAACCCGCTGATAAGTATATGTAATTGGATGGGCACGAGGGCAAATAAGGATTAATTTCACGCGTATTTTCAAAGTTTTCACAAAATTGCCCGAGTCACGAAGATACACATTGCGATTACATGTTTATCACAGAAAGGGCAAAATTATTGAGGAAAGCCCATTCAGTGCCGCGACAAATGACAAACAACACGCTCCCATTCGGTGAAAATTCGATTCAATAAATCGTTGCTGTCAACGTATCTTTTGTATGTGGCAAAAAGTAGTTTAATCTGGAAGAAGAAGATTCTCTTGTAAATTCGCTTGCTCTGGATAAGCAACTGTTAACCAATCAGCATCAAGTAATCATGCCCCCTTGATTATCAAAAGTGCCCTCCGTCTCAGCCAATCAGCATTCAGTAATTTTGCCCCGTATGTGATAATCAAGTTCAACGTTTTCATTGCAGGGAATTCTTTGAAAAAAATAAATCAGCAATCAATAATTGAAACCAGTAAAGAAGAGTGAAATACCCTTATAAACCATTTTCACGTTCTCGCGTTTAAAGGTGGGTCAAGGTACATTATGAGTTGTTAGGAGGCCTGTTTGTTGACTTTTTTGTCTCAAGATCGAAGAACAGATTTTAATCAGTCACAGCGGCTGTAGAGGGCTGCCCTGTAGCGTTCACGGATGCAGGCTGCACACATAGCTTTCCAGTGTCGGCATCAAAAATATGGTTGGTGTTCTCTGGCAATCCACGTGTAACACTTGAATAGACAATATTCGTATTCTTAGTATTGGACTGGAACAAGCTTGTAATGGAGGCTACTGCGGGGGAATACATTAAAAGGTATTTGCATTTGAAAAGATTTCCCCGCATTAGCCTCCATTGCAAGCTACTTCCAGTCCAATATTCCCAGACTTTGACGCCACAAAGAGCTTTCCAGTGACAGCATTAAAAAGCAGCGTGTTTTCGTTGAATTGATGATCCATTGGTTAAAGAAATATAAACCAGTAACGTGTTTTCCTTATAAAAGCGAACTGTTCAACTATTCAAGTTATTTCGAGCAAATGACTATTTCACTATCACGTTAGTAGATTTTCGTCTTTGATCTTTGCTTAGAGGGTCCGACGCCCGGGGAGAAGGGGAAAAAGGGGGGAAGGAGGGGGGGGGGGGGAATACTCCCAGAAAGAAAGAAATTCGAGGGAAGGAAGGAAGGGAGGGAATCGCCAACTTAAACTTGGCCGAAAAAATGAAAACTAAGCAATATTTTTAAAGGCATTAGAGTTCCTGGAAAAATCGGAACTGATCATCAGTTAGAATAACTGAGCTCCTCCTTCTCTCAACTTCAACTGCTTTTTGTTCATGTGCATCACGTTTGTGGATTGCTTAGAGGGCCCTACGGAGAAAAAAAATGAAAACTATTCCATTTTTAAGGCTGTAGAGTTCCCGGAAGTATAGGAACAGATAATCAGTTAATATAAGCTCCTCCTTCTCACAGCTTCAAAGGCTTTTTGTTCATGTGCATCGGTTTGATTTCTCAGAAATGTTTTGATCATATTCCGAGTCATGTGGTTAAAAATGTCATTAAGGACAATGACATGTCAATTTTATGCTTTCCTGGAGAAAGGAAACTGGTGGAGTACGTCCTCTTCACTGTTTCAGTAGAAGGCTTTTTACGGCGGCCGACTAACAAATGACATATAAACATATGATATGAACGCATGTCCTGTCTCTAGTTTAAATGAACCGTAATGCTCGAAACCGGCAACATTTCACAGGAATGGAATGCTTACAGAAAAAAGCTGGGGTTAAACACGCACTTCGTCTTGCATGCATACAGATAATAACTAGTGTATTCTGTCTCGCCACCGAATAGCAAAGGTGGCAGAATGATTCAGCAGTTCAGTGCTCCAAAGTATTTGAAAGAAAAGAAAAATGGTGATTAGACTGTGGTGTTAGCACATGACAACAACAACGTTGAAAAAACTAAAGGAAATTATTATGTCGTACGGCGAGGACTTTGAATCCGGCCCGAAGTGACGAGAGTTGAAAGGACAGCAAAGTTTAGGGGTTGTGTGACATTCAATTTCTCAGTCTGGGAAAACCAGAGGGGACACTTCGAGGAGTGTCTGATTTTCAACAGAATTCAACTCTCACAGCAAATGGGAACTCAAGTTAAGTGCAATTTGTTCTTCAGCCGAGATTGTAATGGACTACAGTTGTACATAATGCAACAGGATTCGTTCCCAAAGACAATATTCAGTAAAACTACCTTCTCGCTCTTTCATGCTGTTATTACTGTTAAAGACGAATGAACATTCAAGAAAAGACTGGTAACTTTTAATTTGATTTATATACAAGGTTCTCGGGGTTTAAATTCGCCAATATTCGATTTCCAGGATCTGCATTTTTCACCGGAGGGCCTTATTCATACCTTCTTCCCGTGTGTCACTTGCCGAAAGACCAGTTGCGAAAAAAAGGAATCAACTTATATCTAAAAATAAAGTCAATCTTTGATGCTTGTTCTCCTGGAAACCCGCTGATAATTAAGTTAAATGTTTTCATCGCAGGTACTTTTTTGAAAAAAACTAAATCAGCTATCAATAATTAAAATCCAGTAGAGAAGAGTTTGATACTCCGAAAGGCCTTTTTTACGTTCTCGCGATGAGAGGAGGGCCAAAGTATATTATGAGTTGTTAGGAGGCCTGGTTGTTATCTTTCCTTTCTCAGAGTCGAAGTACAGCTTTTGATCGGTCGCATCGGCTGTAGAGGGCTGCCCTGTAGCATTCATTGATGCAGGCTGCACACATAGCTTTCCAGTGTTGGGATCAAAAATAAGGTTGGTATTCTCTGGCGATCCACGTGTAAGGCTTGAATTCCCAGACTTTGACGCCGAAAAGAGCTTTCCAGTCACAGGATCAAAGAACAGTGTGTTTTCGTTGAATTGACGATCCATTGGTTAAAGGCACAGCAACGTGTTTTTCTTATAAACGCAAACTGCTCAACTATTTTAGTTGTTTCTACCAAATGACTATTTAAGCCCTTCGCGAAAAAATCTTTCGCTATCACATTTGTGGATTGCTTCGAGGGCCCGACGGAGGAGTGAATCGCTAACTGATTTGTTTAAACTTCGGCAGAAAAAAAATGAAAAGTATTCCATTTTTAAGGCCGTAGAGTTCCCGGAAATACAGGAACAGATAATCAGTTAATATAAGCTCCTCCTTCTCACAGCTTCAACGGCTTTTTGTTCATGTGCATCGGCTTGATTTCTCAGAAATGTTTTGATCATATTCCGAGTCATGTGGTTAAAAATGTCATTAAGGGCAATGACATATCAATTTTATGCTTTCCTGGAGAAAGGAAACTTGTGGAGTACGTCCCCTTCACTGTTTCAGTAGAACGCTTTTTACGGCGGCCGACTAACATATGACATATGTATGAACTTATAATATTATATGGACGCATGTCCTTTCTCTAGTTTGAATAAACTGTAGTGCTTGAAAACAAAATTTCACAGGAATGGAATGCTTACAAAAGAAGCTGACTTTGAACACGCACTTCGTCTTGTATGCATATAGATAATAGCTAGTGTATTCTGTCTCGTCACCGAATAGAAAAGGTGGCAGAATGATTCAGCAGTTGCTCCAAAAAATGATTTCAAAGAAACGAAAAATGGTGATTAGACTGTGCTGTTAGCACATGACAACAACAACGTTGAAAAAACTAAAGCAAATTATTATGTCGTACGGCGGACTTTAAATTCCCGAGGTGACGAGAGTTGCAAGGACAGCAAAGTTTAAAGGGGTTGTGTGACATTCAATTCCTCTTTTCTGGGAAAACCAGAGGGGACACTTCGAGGAGTATCTGATTTTCAACAGAATTCAACTCTCACAGCAAATGGGAACTCCAGCTAAGTACAATTTATTCCTAAGCCGAGGTTGTAATGGACTACAGTTGTAATGCAACAGGATTCGTTCCCAAAGACAATATTAAAACTGCCTTCTCGCTCTTTCATTCACTTTACTGGTATCAGTATGCTCAGAGTACTTATTTCTTTTAAGGACGAAGGAACATTCAAGAGAAGACTGATAAAAATAGCAGCATGAACGAAACAGACAAATAGAAAAATCCATTACAATTGATTTGCCTCTGTGTAATTTACCTCTCTCTCTTTCCCTACCAAAATCTGCATTTTTCATGAGCCTCCATGTTTGTTCGTTCCTTGTACACAATCTGCTCGCTAAATCTTATGTAAAAGCTACGTATTCGTTGAATTCCACAGGATCTTATAAGAAGCTATTCTTTTCGACACATATATGAGATTATCAGCGTCCTTCGGTATTGAAAAAATGGACCGTTAAAACAAAAACTAGTGCCAGTTCTATCTTAGTATAGTTTATAACATTCAACCTAATAGTTAAATCAGTGCACACTGAACAATAGTTTGATCACGTATCTCCAAAACGCCACTGAGTCATGTCGAAGTTGCTCCCAATCGAACATTCTTGTCACTTAAAGTTCATAGTCCCGCATTCCCAAAGAAATGGCAGCATTCTGTACTGAGTCCGCATTGAGTTTTAATTTCTTCTTCGCGATGATAGACAAAGAATCCTCCTGAACCTGGCTGGTTCATTGATATTGCAATGGCTTTGTCATTAGGCTTCGAAGTGTAGATCTTTCCGCTGGCTTCATCAAAGTAAATTGGTTCTGAAGGGTTATGGTTTTCCATACTTAACAGTCTTGATTCGCTCCTTTGGTCGTTGACCGACTACTGACAGGAATTACAGTCGATTTTGAAACAAAATTACCCTTGAACTTTAACGCCTTATAACCGTGTTGGTAACAATTGAAATATCTTGAATGCCACGAAGGTACTGAAGAAAGGACTGCAAGACAGTCTTTGTACGTTCCCAACAACACCGAACGATGAAACAGCAATAAATTATGATTTAATTATTTTGGACCGACTCGTGGTGTTCTTTGATTGGCTAATTTTTCGAAAAGTCAATCATTTGACATGATCCTCCCTCCTTTTCTTTTTTCTAAGAATTCAGTTTGTAATGATAAGGGAAAGTTACTTTCATTTTTACCCACTTGAGTTGCTTTATTAATTATTTGAGCCCCAGCCAGAGTCATCTTTTGTTTAATTAAGGGTGACTAGGTGGCGCCATATCAACGGTAAAATAAAGAGGGTTTTTCTCAGAATTTTCCTACATGTAAAGCACTTGTCGTTTACATAGGTTTAAGAAATGGAAAGAGAAGTCAAGTCGCCCGAAACAGAACGCAGGGTTATATAGAAATATCATCTGCCATTTTTCCGTTTTGGAGACAGTTTTGCGCTTCTTTGCGTGACCTTGTCAAAAACATTTCCAAGAAATGGCCAACTTCCGCTGGGAACCTTGCACTTTCGAACACAAATCAAATACGCACAGCGAGTGTAGACCGTTATTGTTTTTGTATTGGAATTTACTCCTTCGAAATGGCTTGGCTGTGGGGAATATGGGGGAGCGGAGAGGAAAAAAGGAAATTTGAAGTTTTGATCTATGAAGAAGATTACAAAGAGTTATGCGCTCACGTTCTTGAGAAATTGGAAATTGAAACAGGCGGCGATCTTTTCGGCCTGTGGCTTGACGAACACAAAGCCGTTATTCAAGTTGCTCTTGGCCCCGGGAAAGCATGCAGGAGGTCGTCGACTTCTTTTTACCAAGATGTCAACTATCTGGCAAGAGTTGGTTCACATTTAACCAAAAATGAAGGACTTTGCCACATCGGAGAATGGCATTCGCACCACCAACTAGGACTGGCTCAACCCAGTGGGGGAGATGAAAGCACCGTGTGGAACAACATGCCAACCTACAACCTATCAAAATTTGTGATTTTCATCGCCAACATTGAAGCCTCTTATCCGAGCTACAAAGTGAATATCAGCTGTTTCTTGTTTGAAATCGACAGCAGAGGTAATCAACTTCCGGTACTTCCGGGAGAATTTAGGATTCTTCATTCCGAGAACCCCTTTTCCCGGAAAAAGGAAGTAAAGTTTGAAAGAAACAACGGAGCAGAAACATCCACTGGGAGAAGTGAGGAGAGAAATAGTCCACGGGCTGACGATCCTAACGCACCTCCAAAGAAAAAGGGCAACGGTTATGGGAGAGGTAAAGGTACTGAGACTAGTGGTCGCTCGCCACAGGAAAGAGAGGAAAATCTTCCTCCTGACACCAATTGCGAGAATCAAAAAGATGGAGATAGAACAGTGGATGACTCAAGAAAAGGAAGAGAGAAAGAGCATGGAATAGATGGAGAGAAAGAATCTCAAAAGATCGAGAACCAGCTTCCTATTGGCAGGGAGGAAAGTAAAGAAAAGGGTGAAGAGGTCAAGAGTGGTGTAATCTCTGGTGGAGCTGATCAAATGGGCACTTCGAACCATGACAACAAAGAAGTGGCTCAGCAGACAAAGAACGGCCCTGAGGCAGCAAGAGATCCTTTTGATGGCAAGAAAAAAGATGTGTCAACAGGTGATTCAGAGGTGCAAGGCAAAGAAAAGGAAGGAGGAAGGAAAAGAAACGAAGATGGAACCCCTAGTGCAAACGAAATTGAAAAGAAGAAAGAAGATGAAGAAAGCACTGAAGATGGAAATGAAGACACAATGCAAGTGCAGACGAAAACAGAGGCTGAAAATGAACAGAAAAACGCGGAAGAAGGTCCGTCGCCAGTGATTCAGCAACCCGCACCGATCAACCATCAAGACTCAAATGTTCGTGATGATGGGCCAAGAAGTATAGGTGGTTCAAAAGGTGATTCAGCGGTGCAAGAAAACGAAAAGCAAGAAGAAAGAGGAAGAGGTGAAAGTGGAAGGCCTGATGCACAAGAAGGCGAAAAGGAGACGGAAGAAGCAGGAGGAAAAGAAACACCACAAGATCACGAGAGAGGAGAAAATGAAGGTTTGAAAGCTGGTGCTAAGGAAAAGAAAACGGAAATTGCTGAAAACATTCAAGCCGAAGGAAAGGAAACCCATGATAACGATCAACCAACCAATCGAAGTGCTTGAGATCAGGGTGACCACATGAAAAGGGATTTGAAGAAGGCGGTCAAACATAACGGATTAGCAGAAGAAAAAACAGTCACACTGTCAAAACCGAGCACCAAAAAAGAACAAAAGGAAAAGCCAAAAGGACACTGCAGACAAAGCAAAAGATAAGCCTAGGGGAACGAAAACAGAAACAGGTGAACCATCAAGGAAGCCGGTGGAGAGAAAAGTGGACCTTAAGAACACATCGAAGCCTGCGACGGATAAGCCATCACTTTCAGGGAACAAGAAAGGGTCAATAAAGACACCGCAAGCAAAAGCCCCTGCTGTGAAAACGAAGGCCACCTCAAGTGTTTCGCCCAAGAAAAAACGCTAGATTAATCAAATGATTGGTCAAAATAAACTTTGAACTTCAGCTTTTTTTGCGTTAGAGAAAATGTCAAATTGCAGTTATGTTAAAATTGGCCGTTCCAAAAAAATGCAAGTTTTTTCTTTTCATTATAACAAAATGAATGTTCAATTAGAGGACGATTTGAATTGACGAGAACTAGTTTGAAAGCAGTAAGTAACAAAATTATGATCTGCAGTTGTGGGGTAATTACAGAATGTTTTGTTTAATTCACTTGTTTACTCGGTGTCTCAGAGCTTCTCTTGTCATCTATGGTCGAGGGGGATAGAAGGTGGGGGCTGGGGGATGGTAGGGCGACAAAATTCTTCCCATTCTAAAAGCCTAAGAGGCTATCTCATACAACGCGCACCCGCCAGTTGGTAAGAAAACTTCCGATTTGTTCAAATTCTGTCGAAGAGTTCGAGTTGCTTATGTCATTTGCTTGAAGCGCGTTCCGCTGGCTTCATCAAAGAAAATTGGTTCTGAAGGGTTATGGTTTTCCATACTTAACAGTCTTGATTCGCTTCTTTGGTCGTTGACCGACTACTGAAAGGAATTACAGTCGATTTTGAAACAAAATTCTCCTTGAACTTTAACGCCTTGTAACCGTGTTGGTAACAAATGAAATATCTTGAATGCCGCGAAGGCACCGAAGAAAGGACTACAAGACAGTCTTTTGTGCGTTCCCAACAATATCGAAAGATGAAACAGCAATAAATTATCATTTAATTATTTTGGACCGACTCGTGGTGTTGTTTGATTGGCTAATCTTTCGAAAGTCAATCATTTGACATGATCCTCCCGCCTTTCCTTTTTTTCTAAGAATTGTGATTTCAGTTTGTAATGATAAGGGAAAGTTACTTTCATTTTTACCCACTTGAGTTGTTTTGTTAATTACTTTAGCCCCAGCCAGAGTCATCTTTTGTTTAATTAAGGGTGACTAGGTGGCGCCATATCAACGGTAAAATAAAGAGGGTTTTCTCAGAATTTTCCTACATATAAAGCATTCAGTTGTCGTTTACATAGGTTTAAGAAATGAAAAGAGAAGTCAAGTCGCCCGAAAAAGAACGCAAGGTTATATAGAAATATTATCTGCCATTTTTCCGTTTTGGAGACAGTTTTGCGCTTCTTTGCGTGACCTTGTCAAAAACATTTCCCAGAAATGGCCAACTTCCGCTGGGAACCTTGCACTTTCAAACACAAATCAAATACGCACAGCGAGTGTAGAGCGTTTTTTGTCTTGGATTTTACTCCTTCGAAATGGATTGGCTGTGGGGAATATGGGGGAGCGGAGAGGAAAAAACGAAATTATGTGATTTTCATCGCCAACACTGAAACCTCTCATCCGAGCTACAAAGTGAATATCCGCTGTTTCTTGTTTGAAATCGACAGCAGAGGTTATCAACTTCCGGTACTTGCGTGAGAATTTAGGATTCTTCATTCCGAAAACCCCTTTTCCCGGAAAAAGGAAGTAAAGTTTGAAAGAAACAACGGAACAGAAACATCCACTGGGAGAAGTGAGGAGACGAACATCAACATCAAGAATCTTGAGCTGAAAGAAGATCGTACAGGCGCACCAGCCGTTATCATGCTGAGAGGAAATTTTGAAGTATTTATCTATGAAGAGGATTACAAAGAAATGTGTGCTCACGTCCTGAGGAAACCCGACATTGAAACAGGAGGAGACCTCTTTGGTTTGTGGCTTGACGAACGCAAGGCTGTTGTTCAGCTGGCTCTTGGTCCTGGCAAAGGATGCAAGAGGACCTCGGTTTCTTTCTACCAAGACGTAAGCTACTTGGCAAAAGTCGGTTCCTATTTAACCAAGAAAGAAGGAGTTTGCCACATCGGAGAATGGCATTCACACCACCAACTCGGATTGGCTAGACCAAGCGGTGGAGATGAAAGCACTGTGTGGAGAAATATGCCGACATACAATCTGTCTAGGTTTGTGATATTCATCGCCAACATCGAAGCCACTAGTCAAAACTACAAAGTAAACATTGGCTGCTTTCTGTTTGAAATGGACAGCAAAGGAAAATGCCTCCCAGTAAGGCAAGGAGCCTTCAAGATTCTTCCGTCAAAAAATCCATTTTGGCAGAAAAAAGAAGTATACCGGGAACGGAGCGATGGAGCAGAAAACCCGGAAGGTGACGTGTTTGACGTCGATATTAAAGATTTCACGCTGGTTAAAGGAGAGAAATCACCTCATGTTACGATACAACGCCCTAGAATCAAACGAAATAGTCCACGGGCTGACGATCCTTACGCACCTCCAAAGAAAAAGGGCAACGGTTATGGGAGAGGTAAAGGTACTGAAACTAGTGGTCGCTCGCAAATGCGCCAGCAGCCATGGGATGTTCACGAGAAGCCAAGTCATCGACAGGAAAGAGAGGCAAATCTTGCTCCTGACACCAATTGCGAGAATCAAAAAGATGGAGATAGAACAGTGGATGACTCAAGAAAAGGAAGAGAGAAAGAGCATGGAATAGATGGAGAGAAAGAATCTCAAAAAAACGAGAACCAGCTTCCTATTGGCAGCGAGGAAAGTAAAGAAAAGGGTGAAGAGGTCAAGAGTGGTGTAATCTCTGGTGGAGCTGATCAAATGGGCACTTCGAACCATGACAACAAAGAAGTGGCTCAGCAGACAAAGAACGGCCCTGAGGCAGCAAGAGATCCTTTTGATGGCAAGAAAAAAGATGTGTCAACAGGTGATTCAGAGGTGCAAGGCAAAGAAAAGGAAGGAGGAAGGAAAAGAAACGAAGATGGAACCCCTAGTGCAAACGAAATTGAAAAGAAGAAAGAAGATGAAGAAAGCACTGAAGATGGAAATGAAGACACAATGCAAGTGCAGACGAAAACAGAGGCTGAAAATGAACAGAAAAACGCGGAAGAAGGTCCGTCGCCAGTGATTCAGCAACCCGCACCGATCAACCATCAAGACTCAAATGTTCGTGATGATGGGCCAAGAAGTATAGGTGGTTCAAAAGGTGATTCAGCGGTGCAAGAAAACGAAAAGCAAGAAGAAAGAGGAAGAGGTGAAAGTGGAAGGCCTGATGCACAAGAAGGCGAAAAGGAGACGGAAGAAGCAGGAGGAAAAGAAACACCACAAGATCACGAGAGAGGAGAAAATGAAGGTTTGAAAGCTGGTGCTAAGGAAAAGAAAACGGAAATTGCTGAAAACATCCATGCCGAAGGAAAGGAAACCCATGATAACGATCAACCAACCAATCGAAGTGCTCGAGATCAGGGTGACGACATGAAAAGGGATTTGAAGAAGGCGGTCAAACATAACGAATTAGCAGAAGAAAAAACACTCACACTGTCAAAACCGAGCACCAAAAAAGAACAAAAGGAAAAGCCAAAAGAAAAAAACGAAGCATGGAGAAAAACGTCCAAGGACACTGCAGACAAAGCAAAAGATAAGCTTAGGGGAACGAAAACAGAAACAGGTGAACCATCAAGGAAGCCGGTGGAGAGAAAAGTGAACCTTAAGAACACATCGAAGCCTGCGGCGGATAAGCCATCACCTTCAGGGAACAAGAAAGGGTCAACAAAGACACCGCAAGCAAAAGCCCCTGCTGTGAAAACGAAGGCCACCTCAAGTGTTTCGCCCAAGAAAAAACGCTAGATTAATCAAATGATTCGTCAAATAAACTTTGAACTTCAGCTTTTTTTTGCGTTAGAGAAAATGTCAAATTGCAGTTATGTTAGAATTTTAAAAACAAGTTTCAACATTGCCATTGGCCGTTCCAAAAAAATGCAAGTTTTTTCTTTTCATTATATAACAAAATGAATGTTCAATTAGAGGACGGTTTGAATTGACGATTTGAATTGACAAGAACTAGTTTGAAAGCAGTCAGTAACAAAATTTTGATCTGCAGTTGTGGGGTAATTAAAGAATTTTAGAATGTTTTGTTTAATTTACTTGTTTACTCGGTGTCTCAGAGCTTCTCTTGTCATCTATGGTCGAGGGGGATAGAAGGTGGGGGGTGGGGGATGGTAGGGCGACAAAATGTCAAAATGAGCCAGCTAGAAAACGAGGCAATGCCTTATGCTCATTTTCCTTCCTATTCTAAAAGCCTAAGAGGCTATCTCATACAACGCGCACCCGCCAGTTGGTAAGAAAGCTTCCGATTTGTTCAAATTCTGTCGAAGAGTTCGAGTTGCTTATGTCATTTGCTTGAAGTGCGTTCATCTTCAGAAACTTTCAGCAGTTCGAAAAACACAGGCCAAATTTAGGAGCCCTTTCTTGAACACTTTAAACGCGACAATCCCTGCCTCAGGATCATCATTCAAATTCTTTGAAACGTTTCCTTATCGTAATGGCCAAATGTCTCAAGGGCAAAGTAGTGGACTTTCCCGCCTCTAACAGCGTTCATTGATATTCTCGGTTTGTACTTTGAGAACAGTTCTCCTTGGGGGTGGAGAAACAGATTTTTTTGTTTACAACAGCTGTTTTTCCAAAAGAAATATCAGGACGGATTTCGTTAACTAAGCACCGAGTCTGAACTGATTCGAAGCATATCGAAGGACACACCATTATGACTTAAGTGTGCTTTTGTCGTACAAAGACTTAATTGAGAAGTATTTCTTTCGCATCTTCTTTAGTTGCTAAGCTTTCGACTTAGACCCTTTTTACATCGAATATTTGCTCTAGTCAACAAAGAACGCAAGATATGTTTCGAATAACGGATGTTATATCAATCAATCCACTGATGGGAAACCTTCCTGCCCGTCAAAAATGTTAATCAGTAAAGCATCGCAACACAAAAAAAGTGAAATGTGCAAATACAACTTACTTCTAGTGCAATTTGTTCGTAAGCTGAATATATAAAACTGAACTAAAATTTGCAATGGTCAATTTTACCATTCCGGATAACCCCAGGACAAGCCCTTCTTCTAGGATCCGCTGTGGGGGGAGGGGGGGGGGGGGGCTGCTAATTGTTCTCGAGCGGTCTTATCTTCGGGGATAGGGGTGGGACAAACCTCCAGAATTACAAGAAGTCTAGGCAGTGATGGTTATAGTGAAAGAAAGCGAAGCTTTATTTTGCTTTCTCTTTATGTCCGATATCCTGCTGAAATTATAAAGAGTCACTTTAAATTTCTTGTTGTTATTAAGAAACCAATATTGTTTGCTCTAATCATTGAGGAAAACGATGCATTCGGTCGATGTGAAATGCCGGGGATGGGAAATTATCTTTCTTATGTGACAGGGGTGAGCAACTTTCCGGCAAAAACGAGGAAAATGTTGTAACTTTCCGCGGGGAACAGCTACAATAGTATGCTTCCTACTAATCGAGATTCGTGCAAGTCTGAGAAAAAAGCCGCAAAATCGCAGCTGTATCTACAGGCTATTTATCGCTGGTCCTTTCAAATATTAGTTTTCACAGGATGAAATCTTCCCCTTTTGGTTTCGCTGAGGAAGCTGAACAAAGCCAATAACAAAATTAGCGTAACAGCCCTCGCTCTGAGCTATACTCTCGCGTATTTTCCCGTATTCGTTTGCCGGATAATAGGCCTTTTTCGATATATTAAAATTTAGCTTGAAAGAGAGATTTAGAGGAGGACAAAGACAAAGGAAAGTGGATGATATGAAAATATTTTTCACATTCATTCCAAACGTGTTTCTATTGTTTTTGTCCTCATGCACTGCCTCACTATCAAGTTGACTATTCAAGAACTCACGGCCTTGTTCCTTCCGAGCTACTGTAGCGAGTGGCTCTATAAACTTGAGATGTTTACATCGATCCTTGCATAGTTTTGACATGTTTAACAAATCATATCTACTTAAGACGAAGCACCTTTCTGAATTTCATTTTTTTTCCCTTCAGTGGGTCTCATAATCAAAGTCATGTCTGTACTTGCAAATTACATGCAATTTGACAGTACCTTTTCACGAAACGTATCTACTCAATGAGCCTTCTTTGCAAAAAGACATTTTCCAATATATAATAACTAGGTTTAATATTGGAAACGTCACGAGGCAAGTCAATTAGTATGTCAAAAAATTATTTAATAAAAGACAAAGTCATTTTTGTTTTCCCTTTTTCATGCCTGGCTCGCTTCCCCGTTTTGTGGGACTGTGTATATATGATTTACACTTCTCTGCACCGACATTCAAAGTCGAAAAGTACGGTTGTAATCAATAAACAGCTGATACGAAATTTAAAATATATATTTAGCAAGAATTCCTCTCGTTTATTTTACTGGCTAATATTCAGGTATCTGACATCTTAAATGTTTATTTTTTTAAAAACAGGTATTTAAATTTAAAAATTCCTTTTCTAGAGTATCATGAAAAATACTGAAAATCATCCAGATGTGCGCATGCTACCTCAAGAGGAAGTCTTTTTTTAGAATTTCATAAGTGATCTTAATATTAAGATTGAAACATATGTTAGCCAGAGTAGATGAGTCATCTTGGATTAGCTCAGTAAAACCAATATCTCCCCGTGGCCAAGGAAGAAAAGAACGTTTCTTCAGTCGGTGTTTACTGTAACATTATGTCATCTCTAGAGTTGCCACACCGAAGTTTGGCTGTTATTGTTGTCGAAGCCAGTGTTTGTGCGTCAATGAATATTATCAGTATTGTTGGAAATGTCTTGGTTTGCTTGGCCGTGTACAGAAATCCCAGACTGCGAT
>NC_090872.1:20249459-20264459 GCF_036669935.1 Montipora foliosa
AAAACATCTACAAAGCCATGAACCTGGCAAACAATATCGCCAAAAACCCACTTTCCGACGATGAAAGTCCAGAAAGTAAGCGGCATTTCGAGAATTGCACAAGTCAGATCACCAATGGATAATGCGATGATATAAAGGTTGATGGTTGATCGCAGTCTTGGATTCCGATAAACGGCTAAACAGAGCAGGATATTGCCTACAAGACTTGCCACATTAAGGGCAAGACAAACGGTGGACTCCACGACAATAATCGGTAGGCTCCTGGGTGGAAGTTCAGGAGACATTGTCTCGGTGGTTGCCTGGTCATTCACTGAAAACAGCTGTGTTAACCTGAAGCCTCAGACATTCGCTGTTAAGGGAGACATTGCTTCACCAGGTCTACCACATTCTCTCGCTTTTTGTTTTTTCTTAACTGACACTTTCTTTTCGGATATATTGGTGGTTTGGAAAGCCCATGAATAGAAGGGAACTACCTACAGTAGGTTAGCAGATGTATGAGAAACAAAAACCAATTAAACGTCGTATTGACGTCAAGTGACTGTTTTCTTGTCCTCGTAGGGCGTGACAGCAATCACCGATGTAATTAGGTCTATTTGACTCCAGCTGTCTACGAAAGTTAAGGCCTATATTAGTGCGACAAAAATACTAGCCAATAAAAGTATACTTGCAATAAGCCTTCCGCTGTAGACGTCATTCAATTTTCATCGGTCCGTCTTCATAGCACGTATCGCTCGCTTCTTAAAAGGCCGTTTACACGACAGAAAAATTTGGGTCCGGACCCGTCAAAAAAGCGACTCCTATGGCTCTGTGGAAACTCCAGTGTTTCTTTACAAAAGTTATGAGTCCGTACCGCTTTTTTGACGGGTCCGGACCGAAATTTTTTTTCTGTCGTGTAAACGGCCTTTTAGAGCCGGAACAATTTGGAGGGAACATACAGGATATTAAACTTATCAAGACACTTATATTTTAATGGGAAAAGGTATTTTTCAGACCGACAATGAAACATCCTGTCAAAGGGTATAGTTTAATTTAAGAATTGAAAAAGCACTGTCATCCTACAGTGTCACTTGCCTGAAAATTAAACAAGAAGATTTCCATTTCACTTTATTGAAAGACAAATGGCGAGTATCAAAAAAAAAAAAAACAATGGTCAAACAGTCGAGTCTAAATGCGAAATGTCCAGCTGTCCTTTAAAATTTCCTAGAGGAAAAGCAAATGATTCAGCAGTCGAAGGAGGAAATAGGTTTGCTCTGATAGTTCAAACAACACAATGTAACTAGTAGCCAACGAGCAAGCCGAGCGAAGACGCGAGACTTGCGAGGCGGCCAGCTTTATGCCGCGCGAAGTAGTGTACTGTAAGGTTTCCTGGAGATTTTAGTAGGGACCAATGAAAGCGCGTGTTTGATGTGTGATGCTATTTGACAAACCTGCATGACGCGCGCGACTATTGATGATCTTGTGTTCAGAGGTGAGTGAAAACACATTTTTTCCCATTTCCCTGACCATTGTGTTGTGTACACTTGCTTTGAGTGTTCTTTAATATTTATTTTCGAACCATCGTGTTCTATATCGTCCACTGGTGTAAATTTCGGATTTCCGCCCGCGAGTAGAGAAGTTTGTTTTTCGTTTTGTAACCAAGTAATGTTATTTTCAAAGAAAACATGTTGTTTGCAAAGTACACAAACGATCAGTTTGACTTGTAACTCATGGCTATATCTTGCAAAATAAAATTTCTACAAGTGAAACAACTTTCATGTGCGAGAGAGTTTGATTCACCGTTACGTGTTCCACACTGAAAAGTGTCAAAACGCTTTGGCGATTTTTTACATGGCATTGGTGTTATTCAACTTAATTATTGTATATGCGGCCGTTCAAAAATTACAGCAGTCCTTTCCATATATACATCTACATTGTTGTTGGAGATACAAAGTGTGCAATTTCTATTATTGCATTATTGTTACACTAGATAAGTTGAGTTGCAGTACTTTCGAATAAAAAAAAATTCCAATTTTTTACTGGGTTGCCAGTATGGCAAACCCAGTCGGAATCTGGGTTTCATTTCGTCGTTTTGTAACTTTTTTTCCGTGCCGGGAAAAGTCTTGCCTGTCACTCCTCTGCTAAGTAGTGTCTTTGTGCATAGAGTCTTCTCTGCGTATTTTGTTAGGTTTGAGGGGACTGGGGTAATACGTAGATTTCCCCGGTGCACACAGGAGAACGTTTAATTATTAAACCGGCAATGGCGTCGAAAGTCGTGGTAACGCGGATGGCGTTTTAGTGCATCTTTAAACAAAATATACCCTTATGGAGCTCAAGAATGGAACGTCTCTTGGATAAATAAGACAGGGGGTGAAAAATAAATGTCTGGAATCTTAAAAGCGAGGAGTGATGGACTTCGACAACAACTACCGCCCGTCGAGCCGAAATCGAAGTGAGCTGTATTTCTAATATCTTACTAAGTGTGCTGTCATGTAGAACACTGAAACCAAATGGGAAATTCTCTGGTAACTTATGAGTTCAACAAAGACAGAGAAGGCATCGAACACCTTAAGTGGATCAGTGATCTCTGTTCTCTGCACAGTCTTCAGGTAAAAATAATATGAAATGTGACAGCCAAGAATTTTTTGAAAGAAAGATTGCCTCTAATAGCAAATATGTTGTTTGTTTCAAAAAACATTTCGCTGGAAAAGGTGGCCCTTATGAATTCATCATGTTTTGTAATACGCGAGCTTAACTGGATAGTTTTTATGGCAATAGTAAAGCATTTTCGTGTCAAAATGAGGTTGGCGTCTTTTCTTTTCTGTTAACTTAATTAAATATACCATGCCTCTTGATTTCCACTCTCAAAATTACCTTTAGAACCTACTTTTTGCATAGAATAAGCTTTTAGAATGAGAAGACATGTGGTTACTAGCAAAGTACTGAACCCAGAAAGATTGAAGAAAATAAATGGGAAGTGAGAAACATTGGTTTCTGATAATTTTCAAGCTTCCTCAAAAGAAAGATGATATTGAAAATTACAAGTGTACATTGCAATTCTTTTCCCAATTAATATTTAATAGATAATTACTGAGGCAGTCAGCGTTATGAGATATATTGCAGCCAGCTGAGGGCGTACGTTTGTGTTATAATTGTGATACTCATCAAATCCTATTATTCCTTGTTTGTGTGAATCTTCGATCTTAGTCAAGCCTAAGATATTGTTGTAGTATTATTGTTATAGTTGGTCAAAACAACTATAACAATGAAATTAACACGTGCAGGGCGTGTAACACTGCAAATTTGCATACTTTATAATCCAGAGAATTCAGTCATTTTACTTAGTGCAAACCTCAGTTTTGAAAGGCGATGGATTCCTCGGTAAAGGAAGCATTCTTTATGACACAGAGCTCTACGAACACTGACATTTCAGCAGAAATCGAAGGTAAACGCTTGTAACATTTCGTCATTTCTGCCAGTGGTTGAATTTTTTGTCTACCTTTAAAAACGGCACTTCCATTTTCTTTGTAAAATAGAGCAAAGATTTAGACGAGATGCCTGCGAGCAGTTGGACTTTACACTGGCTCATTTTGTTGCAGAAGTGAGAAACGAAGATGGCCAAGAGCATCTTTGAAAGATATTCGGTGTTCGAAAGTTTTAGTTAAAGTGACGCTTCGCAACAAAAAATTGAGCTGCAATAAAAGAGAGTTAGACCGTAACGGTGCTGTTGACAAAGTTCTAAAATTACCAGGGACAACTTCTTCTATTGTTGCTATTGGGGAATGCTCTCCTCTAAATTATTAAAATCACTAGTGGGGTCTATGCAAATACGGATCTTGTTAGGTTTCACAACATTCACCAATTCACTAGGTTCTGACCGTTTAACAACTACATCTGCCTTCTCCATACGATCGAGCTCAACTTTGATCTACTACAGGAGGAACACCTCGGATCTCGCTTGAGTGAGTGCTCTCCAGGAAAACATCCAAGACCTTGAAGTAAATCTTGGTATTTGTCAAAGATGCCTAACAAAATATCAGTGGGACCGGAGACTTCGAAATGAACGTTGGACTGCTGTGTTGCTGCAGTGCATTTCTTCTGGCAAGGAGACTCGTATCTTTGCAGGTTTGGGCACTGAGTACTGCAGGGGCTTCAATCTCAACTACTCTGTTTACAAACATTGCTTATGGGAACAAAAGACCTTTTGTTTCGACAGCCAATGGGGCTCTGGTTGGCACATTAATGACAATGGGTGACGTCAACGATATCTTCCCTATACCTTTGTATTCACATGGCAATGTCACCACTACTCCTTTTAATTTTGTAGGAATTTGATGACCTGAATTATCACGTTGACCTTCAACAAGAACATGGGAACTCATAAAGTGAAGAATATCGACCAATTTTAGTTCATGGGCCCCTTTAATTTGTCCTCTACTTCGAGTGAACAGATTTGCCGCTGACACGAGAAGTACTTAACACTAGGAGTTCAAAAATTTCTCTCTTTTATCTTTAACTGCGTCTGCTGCTTTGTAGATCAGTCTCATAAATTCATCCACGTTAAAAGCGTAGTTGGTAAATTTTGAATGAGCACCCAGCGTTGGATGATGGCCCTGCCACACGAGAAAAGAGTACTTTATTGAAATGCCGTAAAATGATGTAAGATCTGAAAAAAGAAATTAAGAGTCGCGAGACAATAGGCCATTTCCGAGTTCATGTCTTCCTCCTCTTCAAAGCGAGTCTAAGTGCGAAGTTTTTGTGATGGTAATTAGTTCTACTTTGCATATGAATGAAAACTAATTTTAAGAAGAAAAACTTCGCACTTAGACTCGCTTTGAAGAAGAGGCGAACATGAACTCGGAAATGGCCTATTATACGACCCGATGCATATGATGTATAAAACATTTAAGAGGCGCATTCTCTGTGAACATATTCAAACGTGCTTCGCAGAGGGACTTTTCTCTTAGTCTGTTAATCACTTAACAGTAACAAAAACTGGAGGTCACCAAAATCGTTTTTGAGCTACAAGTATTTAAAGGAAAAATAGGGCGTTTTTAGATGGCTCTTATGTTGCCATCGTAACCTATAACGTCACATCGATGAGGAATTATTGGTGTTTCACGAGGTACCAACTTTGCCGTTGTTACACGGTTGGTTAGATTCAATCCTTCTAAATAGCACAGTTTGTTGAAAGTATTAAAAATGGTTCCCTCTCTTCATCTTGACGTCACGTTGTCCACAAAGGCTGACCCGAATTAACAGTCACAAATTCTCTCTCTTCAGGAGATGAGTACATCGGAGAAAGTAAACTTCAGTTTGGTGTACATTTAAAGGAGCGACAAAAAGCGGTTTTTCTTTGCAAAGCGAAAAACTCCGCTTTTCTAAGAGCACGCGAGCCGCAACAACCATTCAATTGAGTGTGATTAGTAAAAAATAACCGACGGACCGAGCCGTCGGTACCAACAACGCAAGCTTGGCACATAAATTCCACGTACGTTTCTTTGAACCAACATGATGACGGCCAAGCACCAAACACCAATTTACACCTCCATCAAAGAAAAGGAGACTATGGTCAAAACTACCGTCACCTTCCTTCCTCATCAATAGACCTTTTTAGCGATACGGCAGCCATTTGGATTTCTATTGTTTCAAATAGATATTATGGGATGCCCAAGGGGCAAACACATATTAATTTGCCCCCTGAGCATCCCATAATGTCTTTTGAAACAATAGAAATCAAAATGGCCGCCGTATCTGCAAAAAGGTCTATTAAATACTGCCTCGTTAGATTGAGCTTGGAATCTAACGTTGCTTTCAATAGCAAACTGTCATAATAAGAAAAAGAATTTAAGGCACACCTCGTCCTCCTGGAAAAGTTTCGCCTTGTCTTCCCAGGTGATGTAATTGACACCTCTGAAATTAAAGATGAAGGATTATACGACTTTAAAAGGCCCACGTTAATCCTACAGACATTGCATGCCGTGGAACAATTTTCATATAGGAAAATCCCGTCAAAATTCAATCCAATCAGATCGCTACGATAAGCAATGCGAACTTTTCAATACAAAAACAAACTGTCTAAAAGCACGTCGGTCGAAGGTGGGCCTTTGAAAAAGCCCTATTTACAGTTCCCGGCACCATATTGGATTAGCGTTGAAATCTGCATATCCTTGTAAACTAGTACCATTTTAGAAGCGATTGAACCACGCAAGACTTTTCCGATCAGCTGTATTTACTGTTTTTGTATTACGCGGGTCACCGGCAGCCTCACTATGGTGTTTGCGCGGTTACTAATCCAATATGGCGCCGGGAACTGTAAATAGGGCTATTACACAACACACCTCACTCGAGCATGAGTATGACTATGACTTCCGCTCTGGTTGTAGTGTCACCAACAACAGTCCTCTTTAGGACTACTTTCTATTTAACTATTTAACTGCGGATCTAACTGCGGATCCACTCGGCTATCGCCTCGTGGATCCACAGCTACTTTGACAATGTTATGACGAAATTCATGATCAATAACAGGTCAGACCCATGAAAAACTGACATCAATTTGTTTTTTACAATAACAAAAAGGCAGAGGGGTCAAACTTAAGTCAAAACACGAGAAGAAAGCGAGACAAAAATGCGAGAAACTTCAATCTGATGCGAGCAATATCGCGTCATTATCGCATAAATTATAAATTTATGTGTCTGTCCGCTTATTGACAATAAAAACTAGCCAATGAGCGCGCGTAAATTTTCGCAGTCATTGTAAAATTCTTTATCGAGTTTTGAAGCCTTTTTTAAAGTTCTAAGCTTAGTAACCAGGTGTTTGAATAGTAAGGAGGCTACAATGACCTTCTTTTGATTAAGATTCTCATTTGTTCTTTTTTATTCTTTGTTTCGCTGCTCTTAAAGTGATAAGCAGAAAAAAAGAGAGCTGGCTATTTAAACACGTCGTTTTGCAGCCATCAAAATGATACTGCTGTAACCTCGAAACAAAAGACCAACACAATCTTTTTGAAAACGTGAAAAAGTTTCAAGTCATCAACAAACCACCTCTACCCCTCTCCCCCACCCCCCCCCCCAAAAAAAAAAAAAAAAAAAAAAATTAAAACAAAATGAAACAAAAACAAAACAAAACAAAGAAAGCAACGAGTGACGGCCGGCGTGAGGTAAGAGAAATGCTGCCTAGGAATGGGTGCTAATTAAATTTATTTATTCATACAAAAATATGTAATTATAATTACCTTAGTCTTGCTAAATCACTGTAACAATTTGGGTCTTCTGTGTTATATCTACATGTAGGTTTGAAAAAAAAACAATAATATTGTCAAACACCTGCGAAAATGCTACTTTAAGTCATATCTTTATTATCCTTGTTGCTTCAAAACGCCCAACATACCAAGTATTCTTATTCTGGAATACGGTCAATTGAATGCGCCCTAATATTGTACATTCACTTAAGATGAAAGTTCTTACAATTCAAACAGCACTGCCCAGTCTGGTAGAAACAATCCATGAGTGAGGCCAGCTCCATGCATTCCAATAAATATGTCAGAATTATGTGTAACCTGTAAACAAGGTAAACATTAAAAGGAACAACACACGAAGTCAATGTGAGCAGGCCAACTACAACTAAAACTACACAAACAACTTAAGGTCGTTCGTTGAAAACTGTGAAACGCCATTAAGAAAACACCTAGTTCTTGGACATTTTGCACTATTGGCTCATGTTGATAAATTTGCAGTGCAATTTACCATGAATTTACCTTTAATTGCTCTAGAAAAGGCATTTGTCTGCAAAAATAAAAACATATGTTGTACTTTATTAAATAAGAAAGTAACTTTAGTGTACAATAAGAAAAGGTGCATTTAAAGTAAAAAATAATTATACACTCTACTTATGCCAGAAGCTACATGTACAAAGGCTTCAACTCTCGATTTGTACAAACATACAATTCTTACACTCTGATCCTTTCAATTCCTAAGCCAAGAGACAATAATTATTATTCATTTAGTCATCATGATGAACATTTACTGGTTAGTAAAAACAGCAACTGAATTATTAATTAAAACTACAAAAATAGTACTCTCACACTTACATTGTGTAGTCAATCACTTTGACTTTAAACATCGGTACATTCATCATCGCACCCACTAACTACGTAATAGAAAATTGTAATAGAATGTATTTATTAAAATATTAAAAAGTTATCCAAAAAAAATACCCAACAAGTTTTTTCCATTGCAGTGCAGTGTAATTTGAATGGCCTCAGGCATTAGCTTCAGTTGTTGGAAGGGTGGAATAAAATAATCTAACACTTATTCTCAGACTAATACTTTCTTTTTTTTCCTGCACACATTTTTAAGATTACAGAAAACAAACTTAACACATAGAAAAGCCTTGTCAAATTATCTAAATTACCCTGACGTTAGAAATATTTTTGTCCCAAGACCAGCCATTGTTTACCATAATTATACCTTGATTTTTGATTGGCTGCTTGCAAAATTTAGATATAGTGACTATAAACTAATGATTTTCTCCTCTTGTATGAAATTTGCTACATACTATTATTTATAGTTCTTATGAAAATTAGAAATCAACAACCATAATCTCGTCAAATGCATAACGCATAAAACTGTCACGATTGTGCACATGCATGGACATTACTGACGAGACAGCGCCTACAGCTACAGCTTTAACAACAGGCCCATGTTGCACGAAGCATGGTTAGTGCTAACCAGCATTATATACCATGGAAATTAACCACAGATTTTGATAAGTCTAATAGACAATGGTTTGCTCTAACCAGGCTTCGAGAAACCGCCACAGCTTGATTACATTAATTAACAGAAAATGGTTCAGACCTCACGTTAACAATATTAAATTGATAACATGTATGTTCAGTACCTCATCTTGATTTAGAATTTTGCGGTACTTTGTGCTCCGAGTTAAGAGAGTAATTCTAAATTCTTCTGGCTAAAAAATAAAACATTACAAAAACAGAAAATTCTTGTTATAGCTTGTACTGAATTCATACTCAGTCTGTAGGATAAAAATATCATTTTATTCTATTAACTTTAAGGCACTCTATACAAAAGTAACAAACACAAAATCAAAGAAAGGCAACTAATGTCACTTTAAGCAATAACAAATTAATTCAACAAAAGTGAATCAAATATGTACATTGTAACAAGATGAACTTACACTATGAGAGCTCTGTGTTATACCAAGTCTGTGTAACAAATGTTCAGAAAAGGCTTTAAAAAGTCCACTACCTACACAGCTTGGAACCTGAAATTGTGAGGTTAAAATTTAATGTTCAGCTTAAAGGCTGGTTTTCACTGCTACGGAGTCCGAAACGGAGTTGTAATCAGAAGCGCAGAGTGATACTATATCTAAATTGTAAATTTTGCAAGCAGCAAATCAAATTCAAGTATAATTATGGTAAAAAATGGCTGGTCATGGGACTTTTCCACTGTTAAGTTTGTTTTCTGTAATCTTAAAAATATGTGCAGGAAAAAAGAAAGTATTAGTGTGAAGTAAATCAAGCGTACTTTTGGAAGAGTTGCTTACAAGTGTTAATATGCACTGTTTGTTAGTGAAAATCAAACAGTCTGATTCTTCCGACTCCGATTCCGTCGACTTCGATCTTTGATTTTCACTACATGTACAGTAGGTCATAAGGTCTGTTACGACTCCGAATCAGACTCTGTCACTAGTGAAAACCAGTATTAATTATCACCACTAAGTGTGTACTACTGGATGACTGAACTTAACAACATACATGTTTGACTACATGTACACCTCTCAGCAGGGTCTTTTAAAGATGAATGAAACAAATTCTTCAAATAAACGCAACAAATCTCAAAGAAAATTTATAATGTTGACAAAATTCACCAGGCTAAGTTTTAAGGCTAGAGAAACAAATAAATTTCAGTTATTTCTAATTTTAAAATTGCCCAAAAGAAAGTGATTTAGTATTGATTTTATTGCTGTTAGTTTTGAAACATCACATCATTTTCTTTTGGGCTATGACAAAAGAACAGGTAAAATTATTATTCATTCAAATCTTCAAAAATTCTCTGACGATTAGCAAAGCAGTTGGCCACTTTTACATGCATGTTTACTAAGCATGGCTGAGATGTTCAGCTGAGGACTATCCAGAAGAACTTGTGCTGGTGATTGGAAGGGGACTTAAACACCAGAAATCCAAAAATAAGTCTGAATGTTATTCATATAAGTCCAGTGCCATAGTTACTAGCCTTTTTAATAAGGCCATTAGCTCCCTCCACATTTCCAACATCCTGGCAACACAAGTGAAACCCTTTTAACTTGCATTTTAAGTTGCAATAATCAATCACCAACAAGCAGTGTGAAAACAAGGGTAGTTTACATTAAGGTTCAGTTTACTGGGTAATTGCATTTACCAATGGCATATTGTAGTACAATCCACGGATCATTCTTGGATTAAAAGAAAACACAGCTTCCCTAAAACACACCTGACAGAAAAGAAATAAAACTAAGTTTAACCCTTTCATGCCCAAAAGTAACACTTCTAGATTAAAAATTTTACTCCGTCTAACGGCAGACAATGATTTTACTTGTCAATAGGGAACCCCTCGGGAGAAAACGGGTTAACAACAACTAGGTTCACCCATTAACACTGAACTGAACATAACAATAATTATTAAGTTCAATTATCTGGTGCTAGAATCAGAACTTAAAATCTGCAAGTGTCAGTCCTAGGAAGATTAATGGCCATGCCCCAACATCTACATGTAATTCACACATGTACACAGTAACTTATAATTTATTGGGGTAAGCTGAGCCAAAAATAGAATCCAAATTAGAGATAATTGCATGTGTATGTAAATTAAACTACATTGTACATGTGTTTACTTGCTTCCCTGCGTAATCTTTCAAATGGATTATTGGATGTTTTGTAAATGCCTTCCAAGTGTCTGAGAAGAAGTCACGATATGGAAGGGAACTCTATGAAAGAAGCATACAAGAGAGGTCAAGTTCTTTTAATCATTATAATGACAGCATAATCATAAAAAAGGGAGTTAATAAGAGTACTTACAATTGAACTAGCAAGTCAGTTATAGCCATTGAACTTCAATAAATTATAATATTCGAAGCGTAATTCATAAATATGAAACGTCATTGACATGATTCATGGCCGTAGGAATTAAGGAAAGGGGGGTCAGGGGGTCAGGGGGGAGCCTCCTTTTCCATTTTAATGAACTAAAGACCATGTTTATTCCATTTCCAGGTCAAGAAAACTAATTCAATGACATCTTTTAATATTCTTAAAGGAAAACTGAAGTAGGGTGACAGAGCCTCTGAAAGTTATTCACTTGAGAGTCAAGGAGATAATAATTATAATTATACCCACTGTGTCCCACATGACAATGTTAACATCAGTACTGAAGCTTCCATTCATGTGTTGAGTCACATAAAGATTAACAAAGTCACAAAAGTGGTGATATAAATTTACGCCTGAAACAACAAAATTGATCAAAATTCAATGTTGCTTTCTTCTTAACCTGTACCTGGCATAATTTGTACATGTACCTAAGAGATAACATTTATAGGAGCTGATCTTCATAATTATTACCGGTACACCAACAAAAAAAAGAAGTAAATCAGTTAACTGATTTCCTGTTTAACGTCAAAGTTAAATAACTAGAGACTGATCTAGCTAGATTAATAATAATTATTTTACATGTAGGAGCTGATCTAACAAAAAAATATGTTTTTGTTGTTGTTGTGGACTGAAAATTGTTTGATTCCACGGCCAAACGTCAAAGATAGTACAAAACAAAAATGTAATAATTATTATCATAAAAATTATTGATGCTGCACATTATCAAAACAGGATGTGAACATCTGATTAGTGCACTTTTGAATCACCTGCATCCAGTTTCATGAAAATGGTTGGTTTGTCAATGACCACATCACAGATCCCAGCTTGAACAGGCTGAACACTGAGTGATGTAAAATGCTCCAGCTCTGCAAACCTTATTAGGGAAGATCAAAACATAAATAAATCACACTACCCAAAAATTATATTATTATTATTACATTTAATGCTCTTCCAACCGACTTAAGGGCCCACTGACATAATTATTTTTTTGGGGTGTATGTTGCTAAGGATGTAAGTAATTTGAGAGAATTTGGCATTATTTTGGTCACTTTCCAACTTTTGTAAGCCAATGACCCTAAATGTGACGTCATCATACCACTCCCATGGTCACGTGACCAATAAAAGAAAACTCTAAATTTTGTCTCAGTGCTACGCAATTTAGGTATTTAATCGATGGTTTGATAATTTGTATGTTTTTGCATCCAGCCAAGCATGGTTTTCTTTTTATTTTGAAAAATGTTCTTTTTAAAGACATAAATGATACTGAAATACCCATAACTTTTTCAAGAAAGATGATTTAAAAAAATTAATGCTTAGCTATATTCTGTATTTGGGGGTGACACGTGCCATGTAAAAAAAAATTAATTCAATTTTAAACCGCCAGAAATTTAGCTTTTTTCTCAAACCGGAAGTCAGTTCGTTTACGCATGCGCCGTTGATCTGAGAACGAGCGTGAGGAAGGGCGAGGAAAAACCTTCGATGGAAACAACAAGTTTGTACGGTGACTTTTGCTTGTGAGTGGGTTTTCTTGTTAGCTCATGATATGATGACGTCAGTTACCGGATGTAACATATCACTTCCTTAGCAACGAGCGAAAAATCCATCTGTGGGCCCTTAAGTTGAATTAGAATTGCAACACCTGGGAATTAAGTCATAACCAGACTTCTCCAGCACTTGGAACCAATAACTGCCCAACCATTTACTACGTCTGGAGACACTACAGTACATGTACCCTTCAGCTTAGTTTTACCAAGTTTCGAAATAGTTCACAAAGTTTAATATAAACAAAAACAAAAACTCAATCAACTTCACCAACCAAAAAGGAATAACCCTGGGGCAACAAAACATGGCCAGCACTGTGCATTAATAATTTTAACAAGTTTTACAAGCCCCAATAACTTGCCCCATCGCATAAAAATCAACCCACCATGACTGTAAAGGGCTTTTATTTTGGCTCTGGTTCTTGTGTAAGTCTTTCTTAAAATCACAGTGGCCACCAACTTCTCCCTCTCTGAAAACATCTTCACGGAACCTTTAGTGTGAAGAAATTAATATAATTTTAAAGTGGATAAAAATATGTGCAATACGTACAGTGTATAATATTTTACATGTTGTTGTCCATAATTATAATACTAATAACAATAATAATAATAATAATAATGATGATGATGATGATGCTGATAAAACTTAATTGTTCCACATATATAATAATAATAATAATAATAATAATAATAATAATAATAATAATAATAACAATAATAATAATAATAATAATAATAATACTCGCCCTCCTTATCTGGCATTACTGCCACATTGGGGCATCTGTATATTTTCTTTCTCCAGGATGTCCTATTCCACGCATTCTCCTCCCTCAAACCACTTTTCTCCATATCATTCCTCGCATTTTCCATCCATCGCTTGCGCGGTCTTCCTCTTGGCCAACTTCCTTCCACCTCCATCTTCCATACTTCCTTTCCTTTGCTATCAGGACTTTACTTTGTTTTTGTATATATGTACACCATAAATATGTAGCTGTATAAGTGAGTGCTGTCAGAGACCTTATAAAGTGTGCTCTTAATTACCGTATAATAAACTGTGTCATCCTCATCATCACCATACAACAAAGATTGCAAGTATGTGGCAAGGATCTTTATTTAATAAATAACACATGAGTAATACATTTTAGGTGTTAGGCACATTATTTTGTGCAAAACATTCAATTTGACTTGCTGCCATTTTCATAGAACCTTTTGTATTTCCTTGGTGATAATATATCCACTGGTGCTCCAAGATTCAAGATTAATTTTTGATTGTTTCAACACTTTATTCACCTGACTGTACTTCTTTTGGCCATCCAAAACTAACCTGTCTGTCGATGAATCGGGTTTCAGATTTTTGAAATCAAAATAAATGTCTGTGGCATGGCAGTACCAAAGATTCGTAGTACATGTCAAAGAGGAATCTCCCTTGAAAGCAAAAAAAAAAAAAAAAAAACAGTCAGAGTTTGATATGGCCCTCTTTTATTATTTTCTTTTTATCTGTCACATACTGTAGCAGAGGTAAATGACTACTACATGTATCTTTAGAAGGCTATGTTGTACAATGTAATTGGCACAGCCCACATGGCTTATATTGGTGACTGTACTTTCCTGCACAGTATTTGATGACCAAAAGATAATAATAATGAATATGTTACTATTCCTGTTTTCTTAGGCTATACTCTCAGTTATGGTGCTACATGAATATAATATGGCATTGCATGACTTGAAAGAAAGTTCATGCAGGCAATAACCTACCATTATACTGGTACAGCCCAAGAAAACCAGTGATGTACATGTAAGAGGAATGCATGCAACTGACAAATGATGAAGGAAGGGAAGGAAGGGAACTTTATTTAAGTGTCTAGTCGTTCTAGCACTGGAGCACTAATTGGGGACAATGTAAATTGAAATTAACAATTAACACAACTCATGTCAAAATGTTAGGGTTAGGGTTAGGTTTTCACTGTTTTTGCATCAGTACAATTAAAATTGTACCAGTTCAATACATTGTATATTCTGTACCAGTTCAAAAACAAATTGTACCAAAGTGCAAATTGAACTACAACATATACAGTTGTAATTGTATGTTTAGTGCTACATACATGTAGCTCTTAGGACCTCTTAAATAAATTCAAACTATGATTATCATTAGGTTCCAACACCAATTATAATATTTATCAATACCAATTCTTTAGGCTGGCATAACTCCAATACTTGGTTCTTCATTTTTTTAATGTACCCAAAATCGCCTTGTTCCCAAAACAACTTCACTTGATCTTCTAAAGTACTTGCCCTGTCAATAAATCCAAAAGAAACCCTAGGCAGCTATAACTATATCATTT
>NC_090872.1:20269459-20294459 GCF_036669935.1 Montipora foliosa
CAAAGCTCTTCCACACCCGCATAAAAAGCAACAACACCCACAATTCCTCTATTCGCTCCGACGAAGGGCTAAAGCTCGAAACGTCAGCTTTCCAAATCGTTCATGGTGGTAATTCGACCTTTATCAACACGTTTGACAAAACAACATTTTCCTGTTTCACTCTCCCACCGACGCAGCACCACAGTTTCCTTTCAATTTACGGTTCCGTTAACTACACTTTTTACGAAATTGTGTGAATAATATACGCCATAGTAAAACTGAATTTCAAATTACTGTGCATTAGATACCTCGTTCTTTAAACGTGGCGTCAACAACATTGCCTCGTTCTAGCTTTCATTTTACGGTTCGATTAACTACACTTTTCTCGAAATAGCACCCGATTCCTGATTAATATTTTGACACTATCTTTAACACGTATTGTCCAGAAATCACGCTATGTTTGTAGAACTCAAATCCCCTGATTTAGCAACAGAACGGGAACCTCAGTTGACGACGGGAGAGCGCGCAGAATGGTCTGGATTCTACTCTAATCTGACCTTATATGGACATTTTTATTGCGCCGCCGTCGTCAGGTTTCCGTTCTGTTCCCGTTGTGTTGCTAAATAAACAAAAGGGGGTGGTTGCTGGAAGCCTGGGACCGGTTGCTCGACGCCTGGTTAGCGATAACCGTTGGTTAAAGGCGGCGAAATACGAGATACAAAAACCCTAAACTTGGCGCGTAACATTGTTTCCAAGTTTGGGTCAATGTATCCCGTTTTTCACCTTGCATGATCAACTTGTCGCACAACAAAAACATTTGTTGCGGGTTGAAGAAAGTTGTTGCGAAAAGTAGAGCGCGGGTCTACTCTGAGCAACAAAGTTTGGCTTTGTTGCTCGTTTTTCATCGAGCGCACAACTTGTCGCGCAACAAATGTGCTCGTGTACTAGCAAATCAACCAAACAGCGCCCTGCATTTCTTGTTTTTTGTTGCGGGTCAAGTTGACCACGCAAGGTGAAAAACGCGAAACATCGACCAAAACTTGAAACGAAACAATGTTGCGCGACAAGTTGAGGGTTTTTGTATCTCGTCTTTCGCCGCCTTAAGAGGTATCAGAACCTATAGGTTTCCATGGTATTTAACGCCGGTTAGCCGTAACCATGCTTCGAGCAACCCGGGCCAGATTAATAAGTTGGAACGCAAAGTTCACAGAGAGCAGAGAGAAAGACGGTGTGCGTTGCATCTTATTTTCCCATTCTTACCCAACAACGAGGACCTTGAACTTGGCTGGTGTCATTAAGTGTGGAGCAACATATGCTTAAAAGTTACTTTTAGAGATTAGGGAATTTAATTAAGCAAAGACTACAGCTACGGCAACGACAACGCCACAAAGTAAGAATACCATTGGTTAAAAAAGGAACACGAATCGTGCTGCACATGCAACACGAATTTCCGTGCATTTTTTTTTGCCGTACTCCACAAAACGCGAAATCACCAAATTTCAGGTTTTGACGACAACGTGAGCATATAACAATGAAACAGTCATTTTCTGTTTTAACTTTAAAACCGTTCCCCCACTTCGTACTCATCCAGTCATAGGATACTTTAGTTAGCCTGTATTGTACAAGGTGAACAAGACGTACGGTATAATCGCGAAATACTTGCGATAGCGCTAAGTTATATTTTGGACTAAAGTTTTCGTTGCTGTAGTCTTTGCTTTAACTCCCTAATGAAAGCCACAAGCCTCATGCGTTGTTCAAATAAAACTAGGGAGCTTTAGCAACGACAGCGGCGACGGCAACGAGACCGTCAGAAATTTGCATATTTAGTAGGCAAAAACAATAGCTTTGCACGCCCTGCACGTGCGTTTTTTATTTATTGTTGTCAATTTCTTTGCAGTTGTCAGCAAAGCAACAACGTGAAATAACCAAATTTGAGGTTTTATGGAGGACATCAGCACTTGAGGATAAATGTCATTTTCTCCCATAAATTATAAGCTTAGCTCATATCGGTGTCATTCTTTAGGGACTGCTACACCATTGTCATGTTAAAAACTCGAAGTGATTACAATAATGGGAATTTATGTTTTGAGATGACACTCTCGTTGCCGTTCCCGTCTTCGTTGCTAAGGCACCAACGACGGCAACGTGAATGGCCGTTTTTATACTGGAGACGCATTATTCGTCTGGGGCGAACTTGGGCAAACATTTTTTCTGCGTCTGTTCAATTCGTCTAGTATAAAGACGGCCACAAGACGCATTATGCGTCTGGACGAAGAATCTATTTTAGTGCGTCTTCGAAGACGCACTAAACTGCAAAGTTCGTCCAGACGCATTATGCGTCTAGTGCCCGTCTTTATACTTGACGAATTTAACAGGCGCAGAAAAAATGTTTACCCAAGTTCGTCCAAGACGAATTATGCGTCTCATATAGTTCGTCCCGTCTTTACACTAGACGGATAACATGACAGACGCATAATTCGTCTGGACGGATTATGCGTCTCTAGTATAAGTCCGGCCAATGTCACTGAGGGCAATCATAGTTAACAAAGTGGAATGGTTATGAAACCCGACAAATTTCTTTGTTGTGTGTGTTTGTTCTCTTTTTTGACCTTGACCGTGCACAAAACACAATAGTTGTTTACTCCATACTGAACTAACCAATAGAAACGTGTTAGTTACGTAATCATGCATAGTGTATGAGCGCAAAACTAAGGATTGTGCACGGCCGTCGTGGACTTTCCAACTTAAATCTTGTTATCTTTGTTTGCTCCCTTGATGTTTGCCGAGCTTCAATCCATTCCCCTCTTTTAATTATTGGGTAATTAAGGATTAATTTCTCGTGTATTTCAAAGTTCTAACCAAATTGCTTAAAATGTATTTATTATGTGGACAAAAAGCTATCCCATTCACACCTACAGTATATCGCCCCAAATTCACGAAAGGAAAGGAAAAGACTTTCATTTAATGTCTAGTCGTTCTTGCGCTGGAGCACAAATTAGGGACACAATAAACTGAAATTAACAATTAACGCAAATCAAGTCAAACGAGTAAAGTCGTCTGGCATTCTGTGGATGTCACATTTAAATTTACCATATTACAAGCATTCCCTCTCTACTAGGCCAAAACGGCTTATATGCTCGTATTCGGTGAGGTTCGTAAAGGTTCTTAATTTTTAAAAGAGAGCTTACGCACGCACGTTTTTGAGACGCGGACGGCAACCGGAAGAGAACATTTCGCGTGCCAGGACAGTGGTGTCTCCCCGATTTTTATACTAATCATCTCTAATGGTGAAAAGATACTTAGCAATGTAAATGTGGTTGTGTAAAAACAAGTTAAAAGAGAAAACGGCTCACTTCCGGTCACTGTCCGCGTCTCAAAAACGCGCGTGCCGCGGGTGAAGCTCCCTAATGCTTGAGCTCACAGACCCCAATCTTAAAACCATAAAGACTTGGGGCTGTGGCTAGCGCGACTGGCAAATTGTTCCACTGCTTTATAGTTCTGGGTAAAAAGCTATATTGAAGATAGATTTTCTTTTCGTAGGGAATTCTAAAGGATTTGGCGTGACTATTTCTAGAGCGTCGGCTTTTACCTCGTGTAGAAGACGCACATGACGTAACAAAAGCTTTAGGGGTCTTTAGGGATTTAGAATTCTGATTAGGTATCAGAGTGTCTCGTAAGGGGTAAAACTTCAACTAATGACTGTTTCAAGGAATCACTGTTGCTTATATTTTTGGCAAACGTAAACTTCTTTCCGATGTTTGCCGTCTGCTGTAAACTCGATGCCAAACCTCTCTATTGTCAAACTAGTACAAGGCATAAGATTTTGTTAATACCTTGTTTACCGTTTCCAACAAAAAGGACGTTAAATGCATTAATATCTCCTACAACTCACCATTTCAAATACGAATTATAAATTATTAGAGTTTTGATAACATTTATTGTACACAATAATAGAGCCCACAGGATTTAATGGTATATATATTATACGTCACTGCAGACAGTACTAATTCGGCCTTCTGGGCCTCATCAGTGCAGTGCATATATATACTTAGTATAAATACACATGTGATTATACAAAATTGCGCGCTCTCATTGACTCGCCATCTCGGATTATCAGCCGATAATTACCTCGACTGACAAAATGGCTGCCAGTAGTCGTTTTGCCACTGTAAGTTGAAGATGATTTCCCGTTGAAAGGTTTTTTTTTCTCTTTTTTGAAATAATCACCTGTGTATTTATACTAAAACAATTATTCGCCTCAGGCTCAGTGATTATTGGTGAATATTCAACTCGACTTCCCCTCGGTAAATATTCACCGATGATCACTTCGCCTTCGGTGAATAATTGTTTAATAATTATAAGTTTAAAGATGGAGAGTAGGTACTTGAGTTTCACGCACTAAGCTTAGTGCGTGAAACTCGAGTAACAACTCTCCATCTTTAAACTTACAATTATGTATTTTGCTCTGCATAGTTTTGCATAGAGCACTCCCAGGACAACCTCCATAACTTCATTTATATATATAATTATATGTAATGCATCTCAGCTAGCCAACAGCACAGTAGTGTAAAAAGAAGTACTCGAAAACAAAGACCAAAGCGCAAAGCTGCCACCTGCGGTTGAAAAAGAGGCACTCAAGGAAGCGAGCTCTTTTAAAATCATTCCTTAAGTAAACCCAAACGTATTACAGCAGTAAAATGGCCAATGGAAGCTTGAATTGTTGCTTTGTTTACAGTGAAAGTGCACCATCAAGATTGATAAAAGTCCTTGAAGTGAACAACAATGCACTTTCTACAATCCAAGGCTAGTACATAAATAGCAAGTACAGTAGTTTAATAGGGAGTTAGGTGCAAAATTTGTTTTTTTGGGCATTTCCACAAAAAGCATTCTCAAAGAGAATGCTATTGAAGAGGGGGAATGTCTTTGCAATAATGATCATAAGAAATTTATTGAAAATCATCTGCAAATTCATTTCTAGCTTCACTTACATTAAATAATCCAAGAAAATAGAGTGCAGCTACCAGTATTTCTAATATACATATTCCCTTATTAAATATATTTGGTTGACCGTCTTTGGTTGTTCAGACTGTTTACATGGCATAACTGATAACAAAACAATAGATAAATAATAATAATAATAATTAAAATCTCAAAGAGTTGGAAATTATATTGGTCATGATACTTTCAATTCTAACAGTGCCAATCAAAGGGGAAAAGAAGAGTTCTTCAGCTGCCTGCTGAGTCAACATTCGTGTGGCAGGTAGCTTCAAAAGAATCTTAGCAAATCGTTCAGGAAAGTTTGGATGCTTGTTTTCTACATAATTCTTGAGAGTGCAATGTGCCTTTTCTTGGTGTCGTTCAACTTGCTTGGGATTCTTTAGAGTCAAACAATCTGCAAAAAAGGAGAGATTACAGAGACTTAAACAACAACATATGTATAATACCACTGTGCTATAACACAACACCAACAAGTTCGTGCAACTGGAAGCTCTAAAGATCCACAAAATTAATTTTCCCAGAGAATTTTAGTAAGATTTGAAAAGAAGGGGGGAGGTGTTTGGAAATCAGGATCATAAAATCTAAATTATTAAATTTGTGTTATGCCATTCAGGTTTGCACCACCAGTACAGTAAGCTTTTTCCCTTGTTATTGATGTGCTAGTTCAACATACCTGGATTAAAAAGCACAATTGCTTTCAGGAGTGCATACTCAACAGAGTCCAGCTCAAGTTTTTCAAGACTGAACAACAGTTCCTTTACGGTCACTATCTTGTCAATCATATTCACTTCTGTATTTACGGCAGAGGATTTTTGGTTTTGATCACTATTCTCTCTATGAGAATGTTCCACATGAACTGCCACTAGAGACAGCAACGGAGACAAAGGAAAAGAACTGGAACACTGAGCTACCCCTAACATAAAAAGATCTGACCAGGAACTTTGAAGCAAAATAAGCTGATCTGAGTTATCCAGACGGCGAAACGCTTGAATGCTCCGCGCCCAATCAACTGTGAGAAAGAGAAGACGAGTTGCAATTTCATAGACATATTCCATTGATAACGAAGACACACCGAGGGTTGGGGGTCTAAGTTTAAACTGCAGGTGCTCTGAGGTTATGATGTTGTCACAGTCTTCTACAGTCTGCGATGAAGGACCAAGTGGTTCTGGAGAAGAGCTAGTAGGTGTAGATGGAAGAGATGAGCTGCTACTTGTACTTGGTGTAAGAGGCTGACTATCTGGCACATTTTGAAACACTGGATAAATAGGACCATGCTGAGAAGATGCTTTATGACTTTGCATGTTGGAACCATTTTCCATGTCAAGGAATGTTTCAATGGGCTTTCTTTCACACTGCACAGCTGAAACACAGAAATTTACCTTTGTCTATTCATTTTATTTAAATTTTACTAAAATTTTTACATGATATTCGAGGTGACAATTGAGACTGAGTTGGCTTAGTTAGCCAACCAGTTTGCTGGTATTACTGACATTGAAAATTGAACAAAAATTTATGTATACACAATAACTTGTGCAATCTCTTGTTTATAGGCCATTTTTGAAATATCAATATTCAGCTTGATAGCAAGGCAGAGAGGGCATAAACAATAGGAAAATGTTGGAATGAATGTGAAAATTATCAACATATCATCCACTTTCCTTTGTCTTTGTCCTCTAAACCTCTCTTTGAAGCTGAATTTTATTATATTGAAAGTGGCCTGTTAATATTTCTCTATAATAGTCCTCACAACTTAGGGGTACATGTGGGTTACAGCATCCTTTTTTTATAATTATCATTGTGATCCAATGGAATTTTACAATACCGTTTCAGTTAGTAATTTTTTAGTCATCCACGAAATTTGAATATTTTGCCACGTCACGCACGTAAAACCCTTGCGTGTCCATGAGCTGCGTGTATTGAAACTGAGAACGAGGAAATGTCTAAATCTTCGGTTTTAATCCTTGGCTTAAATAAACAAAACCAACATTATAGCCTTTGTTAAGAGTGACGTATTTCTCAAGCTTACCCTCCTTTTTCATCCCCATTGTTAAGCATTTGTTGAGACGACATCGCTGGCATCTGTTCCTGTGGACTTTGTCAATAGGACAAGCGCCATTTGCCTGACAACTATACTTTAAATTCTTTCTGACGCTTCTCTTGAAAAATCCTTTACATCCTTCACATGCCACAATTCCATAATGTTTTCCTGTGGCACGATCACCACAAACCAGGCAATCGCCCCACAATGTCTTCAGCACTCCGATTGCAGGAAGCTCTCCTCTTTCATTGGCGAGCCTGACACCTGTAACCCTGGCTTTAACCTCTAAAACCAACAAGCGAGAAAAGTTATGATTTCTGAGAAGAACTCTATCAAAGCGACTAAATCGCCTACGATTTAAATGAACAAAAACACTCACATTTTTTTGTAATTGTATTCAAACTCTCTATAACGAAAACAGCTGACGGGTTTGGCGAACACTACACCGCCAACAATGGCGCGGAATATGTAAGCTTTTCTTAATTAATTGTCAGCGATTACCACTGGTAGAAATTTGTCGCAAATATTTCATATGCCGGCCGAGAATAAGTTTGTTGAACGAGCAATAAAATAACAAATTTCGGATAATGGCTTACTTACGGTAGATAAAAAATTCAAGCCGGGACAAAGGACAAAGCAAGGACAATGAGCTTAAGTATATGAAGGATAAAAACTTACCGGTCATAGTTCATGCGAAACTTTCGCGTAAAAATTCAAATTTCAGCATAAATTTAAATTATAATCAATCTTCTCACTTTGTAATTTTCACCCCGGCACCTTTTGAGGGAAACGATGGAAATTTGAGCGTACAAGAAGGATAATGTTAGGAACCGTGATAGGTCACGAGTTGGTGCAACTGTCCCAAATTCGTGTCGAATGGAGTAAACGCTTTTTCACCTTTCACTCCTACCAAGGTCATCCACAGACAAAGGATTTGTACGTCATACTATCATACTATCAAGCACACTGATTGGCCCTTAACAATCACTGACGCCACTTTCACCAATCACAAGACAGCTTCTAAAAATCACGCCAATACAACTCGCGAATCAACGCCACTTACGAAACCAGGAAAACGTGATTTCACACGTGGTTTATTTCGCTCGTGAGAGAAAACACGTGTTTATTTTCACATGCTATTTTTTTCGCAGCAAGCCCTTTAATCGTCCTTAAAATAAAATCACGGACTTTGACCACTTCTTTTCATGAAAAAATCAAGCCACATGGTAAGAATCGGACAAGCCAAGTATCCACTGGATAAGTCATAGCGAAACCAATTGCGCTATCCAATGGATAGTGATTGATCCGGTGGATAGCGCTATCCACCTTCTGAACAACTGGAGCCAGAGGAGTTCATGAATACTCATAAGCTCCTTTGCAGAGTAAGTATTACATAACCAGTGATCGGCTTTCACAACAAAGTCACGATAGAGAACACTGTCATGGGTTCCTGTCATTGTTTATTACATAACTGACATGAGGACGGAGCAAATTACAATTCGGAGGGTACATAAAAAGGTACCAGTATTGTCTTGAAAGTTCTTAAAACTGGACGATCCTTTAGGGGCTCTTCACATGATCGCGGTTACCCGGGCTGACTCGGTTACCGAGATGAAATTGGTTTCTGTTCATATGGCGACTTTCAGCCCGCTTTCCGAGATGAAAAATTAGAAAAAGTTGTGACGCGACCATTCAGGTGTGAAAATTAACTAACGAACAAGCCTGGCGAGAATTTCTCGATTTTCTTTGATTACGCAACCTCAAATTTCTTTTGGTTTTAGTCAACTATCAAAAGAAACTATTCCTAGCTTCACTATCGAAGAAAAGAGAAGTGATGACTCGGCAATGTCCATTCTATGCACTATATTAGCGAGCTTACGCAACAGGATGGCTGGAAGACTCAGGAAGGCAGAATGGCGAAAAAATGTCGCGCGAGACTGTGCATTCTCAATCTTACGCGACATTTTTTCGTCATTCTGCCGTCCTGAGTCTTCCAGCCGTCCTGTTGCGTAAGCTCGCTAATATTTTCCTCCCGGGATGAAGTGTTCATATGGCAAAATTTCTAGCCCGCTTACCGAGATCCCTGTTGAAAAAACCGAGATCCCGGAAACCTTGCCAGCCCGGTCAACCGTGGAGTGGATGTAGACTCAGCGATAACAAGCCCCCGTCGTCAGGAAACGTACTCTGTTTGATGTGCTTTAGTCGTTTTCGCCTGTCATCCACTTCAACACGCCCAAAAACGCTGATAAAACGGAGACTTTCGAAAGAGGTTTCAAAAGCGTTTTGGACGGGCATTGAAAACGCTACGCTTTTTGGCGAGGACAGAACTGAAACGGAGCCATTTGAAAACGGTGACCTAAACTTTAGAAAACGCATTTGAGTGAAATTATAATAGGACACAGCCATTGAGCAGTGCGAGTGTGGTTTAAGGTTCTACTTTTTTTCTCACAAATATACATATTCTGTTCTTAGACATAGTTAGGGTAATCATATCAAGACAAAAGTTGGCCAGGATATTAAGTACCCATCATAGATTTCTCACATCACATTTTCCTCCAAAATACTGTTGCCATGGCAACGGTATAAAGAATTTCTTGGAGCCTTAACCAACATATAATTGTCTTTTTTGAAAAACCGGGACGGTGAAATCTTCCCATACAGCGTTACCAGATAATGTTAAAGATAATCTGTAAATGGTTAAAATTCAACGAAATCGGTAGGCCAGTTTTTCAGAAAAATCAGTTTTTTGAAGTATGTCTCTAATTTTTGTTTTTCACCAGGGCTCCTGTTTTCACCCAAATATTTTTTTTTGATTTCAAAGACAAAAATTTAAAATTAATTTAAGTTAACATGCAAAAAATGAAAAAGCAGAGAACAGAGATATAAACAAGTGAAGTTGCAAAATCAGGAAAAATGAGGGGTTGACAAGATCAGCATTTACGCACTCGTTGGAGTCCGCGCGCGAGGAGAGCTGCAGGCCGGTACAAGCGGAATTAAACTTTAGTAGTTTCCGAGAATAGGAGAAGTATGTTTATTAGAAGAAAGGTGAGCGAAACAAGAGGTATTTTTTTATTTGCGGTTACCCAATTTGAGTTTATATCTCTGCATCCGGATGGTAATTTCTTTTTCGTTTTTTGCATGTTAACTTCAATTAACTTCAAATATTTGTCTATGAAATTGAAAATAATAATTAGAGACGTGTTTCAATAAAACTGATTTCTCTGTAAAACTTCTCTACAGATTTTGGTTGAATTTCTAACATTATTTGGTAATGCTGAATGGAAAGACTTCACCGTCCCGTTAAAAAAAAAAAAAGACAACATGTTGATTTCAAGGCTCACCCTTAAAAACTGGAGTTATTTAAAGTGAAAGTTTCGTATTTTTTCGATCGCACAACATACGTGACAGAATAGGAATTCGCCAAGATTGCCATTTGAGCAAGGGTGAAATTTCCAACCACGTGCACGTGCGCGCATACCTCTGCTTGAGATCTTATGTTGAGCGAAGAAATCGCATGAATTTGGAGCGAGAGCTCAACTTCAAGCTCTTTGCAGAAAGGGACAAAGTTTGAAGGAGTATCTTCTTCACTTGGGAAGCCACGCTTGTTTACTTTTCGCGTGGCAGAGCCGCGCGTCGGTCGCGCGAACTTTAAATTTCGCGCCATCAGCCACTTTTTAGTAACCAGGTTGTGCGCGGTCAGGAAACTACACGAAGCCACGATTTAAGGAAAATGGAGCCCAATCGAACTGCCATCTGTGAAAAAAATTATAACTACACCTTCAAAACATTTATCTTGCATTTTCAAGGTTTAACCTTAAATGTACATTGTATTCTCAAGTACTTAAAAAACATTCATTTGACATCATCCAGGACAACATGATTAATTCCAAATGCATTTTCAACAGTTCGTTTTTTGGAGAGGTGAACTGAAGATATTTAAACAATGAAATCAACCTTTGCCTGAAACTCAATCTCGAACTCTTCATTGTGTTACCTACGCATGTATAAACAACACGGGAATTCATTAGTCCTCGCAATTAGGCTTTTATAGTTGTGCTAGTAAAAGTAGCATATTATGCGACTAGCAGTGCCCATTTTTTTTGCCCGAATTATGCTCGTTTTTCCAAATTATGCCACTTGTTCTTTAAGTTATTCATTTTGCCAAATGAGCGAAACAAGTCCAAAAAACGTATCACGATCGTGTAGCGAAAGTATTTTGGTGTCACAAGCTCATCTTCTATTGTGCTTTCTTTGTCTTAAGTCAACGGTGTCTGGCTATGTTTACTGGTTCTGGTATGGTCTCTAGCTGCAAGTTATCTGTTCAAATGAACAAAATAAAAAGACGTTCTTAACTGACGCTCAACCTCAGTCTGTTCTTAGTATGTTCTAAAAATTTGGTTAATCTCAGCCTGAACGTTCTTATAAAAAAGAGTGTACTGTAGCTACAACGCTCCTTAAACAGATTGACTAACTCCTAAGTGTGAACCAGGCTCCTTTTCTCCTTTGTAAAATATTCTAGGTGCGTGTTAACAGGCGTAAACTGCTCTTTGGCAGAAACTTGAGGAAGATTTTCCATCCACGACAAAATGTCGCGAAAGGTTGGTCGTTTGCTGGGATCCTCCTGCCAACACTCCTGCATCAGGTCATATCTAGAAATTAAACAAATCAGTCAGCCGGTGTCAGGGGCGTAGCTAGGGGGTCCTACGGTGCCATCCCCTCCTTTTGAAAAACAATACAAATACAATTTAAGGACGTTGCCACCTATTGTTATTACGCATGTGTTCTGCGCATCAGGCAATCATTCGTCACGCACAGTCACACGCTAACTTTTAATCTTTCAAGTTAAATTATTTTTCTGATTTTTTGTTTCATCGAAATGCCTTGGAAGATTTATTCGGTTGCAGTGCATATGTATCTTGTAGCAAAGACCAAAGAAAATCGTGATGGAACAGTTGTCTCTACGGCAAATTGAAAAATCTAGAAACAGTGACCGATCGCCGGGAGCGAGAAAGTGGAGGGTGCAGAAGAAATTATTTGAATGGAGCAATCTTTGTTAACTCCACCACTCAACAATGAAACAGGGCTATTTACCATCGAAATTAGGAAAAACCAAATGTAGTAAATTCTTCGATGACAACCACACAGGGTCTGGGATCAATAATTTCAGTGCAATAATAATAATTAGTATTATACATTGGTGTCACCAGCTCGATTTTGATTGGCTATAAGCACGCAGCTAATTCTTGCTTGCTCTGTTTCTCTTACGTCATACCTACAGACAATAGATTTTATATATGTAGAATTGACGTCATACCTACAGACGGAAGTGACGTCACCTAATACACAAACCAGCAGTTTGATCAGTTTTGTCATGGCGGAGCTCAGCTCAGGAATATGTATAATAAAACAATTATTGGATTCGGTTTTCGCATCATAGCGATAATTAGCAAGACCTCAGTTTGTGTTATCGGCCTCAGCCTTCGGCTTCGGCAGATAACACAAACTTTGGCCTTGATAATTTTCGCAATCATGCGAAAACCGAATCCAATAATTGTTAATTGTTCAAAAAATTATCACGAAGCATTAGGCAAGCATTTGTTGTTTTTGTTCTGTACAATAGGCTGCCACCCAAGGTCGACAAAAATTGGAAAAAAAAAATCGAGGGGCGTCAAATAACGGACGTAATAACATGGGTGAAAAAATAACTCCTTAATTTTGGCGCGAAATTTCAGCGTTAATATATAATTTCACTTGTGAAATTACATTGTTGCCATGGCAACTTTTCATAAAGTGCTAAAATGGCGTCCAGGTTTGAAAATTAAGGATTAACTTGTCACCCATGTTATTAATAGCTAATCAAATGGTATACCCGTGAAATTAGGGAATAATTTCACTTGCGTAAAACAGGTCCTTGAATCCAGTCAAGTGTTAGCGGGATTTGAACAAAACGCGCGTGAAATTATTCCCTAATTTCATGGGTGACCATTTGATTACCCATACTAAGTACTGAACAAAAATTAGTTCACCAATTTTAATGGGCTTCAAACGGCCTTCAAAGGCAAGTAAGCTCACCAAAATAAACTTTTGACAGTACAAGTAGCACAGGTGATCACTTCGATTCAGCGCCCTACGGGTTGGATTCCATTGCAGAGGCCCTGACAGGGTAAGTTCCGACAAGCGACATGGCCCAAAAAGTAGCGAGAGCACATAAAATTAAATTCCGACAAAAGACATGGTCTCCCAGCAAAATTCCGTCAGTGACGTCAAGTGACGAGAATGAGCCGATTAAACCCCGACATGAGTGATTTTAAAATTCGGACAAGCGACACGGGACCCCCCCCTCCGCCTCATTGCAGTGTACAACAAAAATCACGTAGATTTCTAATTCCAAATATCCTTGCAACCTTAATCTGGTTACTTAAGAGCCATTTCCGAAAAAAGATTTAATCTTCCCAACGAATTAAAGAAGTATCCACTCATATCCACTTTCTCCTTGTGTACTTGTCGCCATAGTGAATATCCCAGAGTGCAACTTAAAAACAGGTGCAAATTTCTGTATTCACCGGGGAGGGGCGGGGGACATGTCCCTTTTCTTCCCGGCGCTTTTCAGCGCTCATTCAGGACCTCCATTTCCCCCCACCTAATGAAAAACCCCGCCTACGCCCCTTGGTGTATATATGAAGCTTGATAATTTTACACGGCGAGGTAGAAATAAAGGAATTCGTTATCACACGGGAAACTCTTTCCTATGAGACCACCCAGTCGCATTTACATGAATTTTGTTCAGTCTCTCTTGTGATCGATATTGATTGATTGGTCGATCGTTAAAATGGTTTCGCAACCTTTGCATCGATGGATAAAACAAGGCACACACGGCTTGAATTGACTGCCGGTTGCTTCGTCGTCTCTCCAATAACGATTGAATTAAGATCACGAGCGAAAACTGATCATGAGTATTATACGGAAAGACTATTCTAACACTTACATTTCAGTATTTATTGTTGGACTTCGGGGCAACCTTTTGCCACTAGCAACGAAACCGAAAACCTCTTCGCCAGTCATTCCGTCGTAAGGTCTTCCCCCTAAGACAAGTTGAACTCAGCCGTTAGAAAAACTAGCCTCTGAGGCATACTGAATGTATCGAATTGATGTCCTAAAACAATGTGAATGTATTGATTACAGTGGACTGTACACTTAGCCAGAGAGTTACAATCCTTATCACGAGTGATAGGACCTTTGCACTTCTTTACAGTCCAAATGAGCCACTTTCCCCACCTACTCACCAAGTCCTCTTGGTCCCCAGGACAATATTGGTGCAACAGATAACTCATTGAATGACACGGGTAGGAATTGTTGAAGCATAACCTCATTGGCCGTATTTATATTAGAGGCGCATAATTTGTTTGGGAAGAACTTGCAGGTTGGGTAAACTTTTTTTTTCTGCATTTGTTAATAATTATAATTCGTATGGACGGGTTATGCGTTTCTAGTATAAAATCGGCCATTCTGACATCGTAAAAAATTGTCTCAACCACTCACTCTTTGACAAAGATCGTAGCTCACAGGTCCCTGAATCCAGTCAAGTGTTAGCGGGATTTGAACTCAGCACAACCGCATGTAAATCCGACGCTCTAACCTCAATTTCGTACCCGGAGTCCCCTCCAGGCGATCGCCCGCGCTATGAAAAAGGCCCGAAGACTCTGGGTACGAGATTGCTCCAACCTCGGGATCAGCCAAGATAAACAGTGCTTCAAGAGTGCACCAAGGGAATACATTAGTGAATAGCGACTGACGTTTTACTCACCTTGGGTAAAAATTTCATACAAAACAATCCCGTAACTCCAGCTGGAAATATAAAAAGATTCGTTGTTTAAATGCTTTTCTTGAAATTGGAATACAGTTTTCTTTATGCATGATCTGGAAAAGGCTATCATGTTTTCGGAAAAGCTTTTGTACTAAACGTAAAATAAACGGTATTTAAGCAGTTTGTTTTTATTACTGTATTTGTGTCATAATGGTCATCGTAGCTGCACTTTTCTGTCAGCAACAACTGAGGTTTCACACTATCTGGAATCATATATAATCGGGAGAAGGGTGTTGTTGAACTAGCGACGGTTTCCGCTAATGTCTCTTACCAAGCTCCCACCATTTCTGAAATTAATAGCGTCTATTTAGAAGCCATTTAGAAACTTCTGTTTCATGTTTGTCAATTTTTTGGTGAAAGTTTCTTTTGCTTAATTTTGTTTTTCAAGATTGACTAATGTAAAGTTTTGCGAAATATCAGGGTTGAATGGTATTTGCGAGTAGAGAAATAAACTCCTTGGTTAATTTTTAATCTGTGATTAGCGTTAATTTAATCGGCTTTTGAACAACCTGGCCCAGATCGTCTCTCCTCTTCGTTTAAACTTAGTAAAACAAGGAAATGTTTTGTATGATCTTTTTTTTTTCAATATGATCGATTTACTTACACGTCGCTCTCGATGGTAAAAACTTGACTCACTAATGATTCAACCGCCATCCATTTTACCGGCATCAGGCCCTGAGAATTGAAACGCAAGTAATCTGTGTTTCATCTCGATTAGATATTTAGACTATAGACTGTGGAGCAAGCTATCAAGTAAAGTCAGATTGCATTTGTCTGCCCGTCTCCGAGCATTTCAACACAAGGCTATGCAGACTTGACCTAAGCAATATGTTAGAGGGATGTGATTTTAGCAATTTAAATTGTAATCCACTCGTATTTTCCTAATTGTAATTTATTGTATTCCGTGCATTCCATTTACTTTAATTTTAGAAAGTTATGATTTTGGATAGGTGTCCCCTTTTAGCAGAGTAGCAGAAGACATTCTCCCCTACTAGATTTAAATTGACGCGTTAAATTGACAAATTAATAATAATAATAATAATAAGACAATCACTTTACAAAACAATACAATACAACATTCTTTATTTGACTAAGGTAACGTAATTAACTCAATATGAGTTATCTAACTTACGGCCTTCAATAACGATTTTCTAAATACATGCCTTGCGGCGCAGATGTGATCAAAAAGCTCTTACATGAAGTACAGTGTTTTACAATTAAAGACATGGAAAAATGTAATGTCAAGCTATTATTATTATTATTATTATTATTATTAGAGTGGATTTCAATTGAGTGTCGAAGGTAATTAGATAATTACTTTGGTTTGCATTACTTCACTCAGTGATTGGTTCAAAGTTCTCACGCCAATTTTTCAACCAATCAGAAGTCAAACCAAAACCAATCGTGGCTCGCGCGTGCACATTTTCCCGCGCTTTGTGTCGGCTACGTGTAATTGCTTCGAGTTTTGATTGGTTTACTGGATTGTCTCCGTCCTTTTTGATTGGCCAAAGTAATTAATTTAGTTTTGGTTTTACGACACTCATTTGAAAACCGCTCTATTATTATTAGTATTATTATTATTATTATTATTATTATTATTATTATTATTATTATTATTATTATTATTATCATTATCATTACTAGTATCGTGATATTGATTAAGAAGCGCGTTCGGCTTTCTTGATAAGTTGGGACATGGGATTAAGTAATCCACTGTAGAGTTGGTTAGTTTAATTTTCCAACGGAATTTAACAAATCGAAAGTGGTTCAGCGTTGTCTGTACTCTTATCGACAACGATATTCGTCATCACAGTGGTCAAAATGTTGTGGACTCACGAGGACAATTTAACCAGTTGTCTGTTTATATAGTCGCTTATAGTCACCTGAAAAATTCAAGTGGCTCCAACGGGATTGGAAACCATGACCTCTGCGATACACATGGACCCAAATTGAATAAATAACTGTACTTTTTCACTAAACTAAATAGGAAGTTGACAGAGCACCGGTATTACAGAGATCATGGGATCGAATGCCGGTGGAGCCACCTGAATTTTTTAGGTGTGTATAAAAGACAATTTGTCAAATTGTCCAGTTAAGTGCGAGCATCACTGTTCTGGCACGCGAAATGTTCTCTTCCGGTTGCCGCCCGCGTCTCAAAAAAAAAAAAAAACGCGTTCCCTATTCCTTCGTATATAACCCGTACCTCGAATACATATTTACAAATGAGTAACAATTTGATGTTGACGTTTCAGGGCAGTTCGGTGTCCAAGTTTTTATGTTTTAGTAATAACAATTAATCATCTAACAAATAGATTCCATTTTGCCGTGCGTCTATTTACTTTAGTTAAACAGTACCGCTCAAAAGTAATTTACGACCCTCGCGCGAGACGCAATTCGCGCCAAGCGCGAGCTAAGGGAATTGCGTCGCGGGCGACGTAAGTTGAAAAAATTGCAAGTGCAGTGGCTTGACATTCGCGTGCGATGTTAATCGACCTTTAGTTAAGTATCTAAACTGTGGAAAGTGTTTGTTAGAGTCAATTTTCGAATTAAACATTCCTACAAAAAGCGCAGTACCTTCGTAAGGAGTGAAACAAAAAATTGCAACCGAACGGGTGGGAGGAAAACGCCCAAGTTAAATTCAATAATATGGAGACTGTGACCAAACAATCAATTCTTGTTTTTCTTTGGATTTCGAAACTATGTTAACTAAACACTAAGCGACCAAAGTTTTAAGCCTTGATTTAAAAAAGCCACCTGCTAACTGGAATTTTCCTATTTAATGGTCCGCCATTACTAACCTTAATAAGTTCTTGAGAGAGCTGGATCGAGGAGAAAATGGCGTCAAAGGCCCACTAGTTTAAAAATGCAATTCGTGTGTACGCTGCATAATTAACACGCAGCACGGGAGTTTTGAGCTTTCATACTTGTGAACTCGCTTTTTGCAAAAATAATAAGCTGAATCCACACGCTGAAATTTTAAGCTGGTGAGCCTTTGACGTCACTTTTCCCTGGATCCAACACTCTGAGGTCCAATCGGTCAGTTTTGAACAAGAGCAATGGCGAACCGTGAAGTCCAAAACTTAAACTCGAAGTAAACGGCCTTTGGATAAAAATCAAAGCTTGAAATTTTGCCAGTCAAGTATTAAGCAAACACACTTTCAAAATCTGAAGAAAAAAAGGAAGTGATTTTTTTTTTATCACAGGGGCACTTTAACGTGATCTTACTCGAAATGAGTAACTCTCGCTCACAAGTGGGACGCCTGCACTGCAGGTTATCCTGCCAAGTCTCTATTAACGTCACATATGCATAAATTTATGAAGCAGAAATTTATACGACATGAACCCGGCTAAAATGAACCAGGTCTGTGGAAACGATTCCTCAAGAAAACATGAGGGTACCTGCTGTTCGTTCCAAGTGATAAGCTCCGGGTATGACCTATACTGGTGCGGTACGAGATTTGCACCGATGTCATGTATTACGAATATAAAGCGGGAAGGCAAAACCGGGATAGACTTGAAAGTCGTATCAATATCATGTAGACATGCCCCAGTACCGGAATTAAACTCGTGCCGATGGGGTATTTCGCAAGTGGAAAACCCAAGGCGCCAATTTGATTCAACATTCCATAATATGGTGACATTATCATTAATTTCAGGGAGGGCGTGCAAATACTCACATTGGACCTCCTGATGTAGATTTCAGCTGTACCCAGGTCTCTTGCCATCCCAAAATCAGTGATCTTGCATCGCATTCCGTCACCGACTAAGATATTCCGAGCAGCCAAATCTCGGTGAATCAGCTGTGAATCAATTTTGCAGAGAGCGGTTTTCGTCATTTGAGTTTTTGTACTATTTTTGCGATTGCTTTGATTGCAAGCATGCTTTGGTTATTGAGGGGTTTAAAAATCTCGTGCATCATTCTCAAAAGTAAAATGGATCACAAATGAAGATTTGCTCAAATGAACCTTAGGACACTGTTCGTATACAAGGCTTTTCCCACCTTTAGGGCTGGCTGCATTTCGGTGCTGAATACTTTTTGAATGACTGCTGTGACTCAGTTAGTGGCCAAAGTAATTTGATTTGATTTTACGATACTCAAATGAAAACTATTATAGACCACTTTCATGGCAACCTTTTTTACATTCTTTTGTATTTAATGGTACGTAATTAGACCTACTCCTCTTATTTTGAGACAAATATCCTTTTGAAATATGCTCGTCGTAGCCAGGCTAGAAAGGCATATTAGCAAAAAAATGAGTTAAAACAAATTAATATTCTGTTTGACCGCCATTATGAAAGAAGTCTATAACCACTGCAAATTATCAGAAAAGGGTATTGAGCCCCCACTATACACAATATGCGTAATAAAACAATTAGCGAAAATTATCAAAGCCATTTGGTTGGTGTTATGCATCCAGTCTTCGGTTTTGGCAGATACACACAAACCAAAGCCTGGATAATTTGCAGTATTGTAATAACAATCTTTACTGAACCAGCAGTACTATTTAGTACATTTTGTTGTTAATACTCAATAATAATGAGGATGTGGATAACGATTATGAAGAAGATGATGATGATGAAGTCTTAACAGTAAAGGTTATTTAGCCAGGAACAATTGCTCTACTACTTGAGGAGAGTACGAACGAACTTGAAGAACATTTTAAGTGAAATCTTGGTTTTGGATGAGACGACTACGCAGAGAAAAATCTCTCGGGGTAGAGATTCAATCCACATATGGCGTCTATAGTCCTGGAATCGAGTTGGTTACCGCCGTTGCGCCAACCCAGTAGCTTACTTGGCGCTTCGACGTCAGTTAAGTATCAAAGTCTTACAAAAGAAACCACATATGAGATAATGGAGAGCTTTTTTTCAGACCTGATGGCTTGAGATAAATTCCATACCACAAGCTACATCGCACGCGAACTGATAAAGAAGACGTCGTGTTATCTTGGGCGTAGTGGAGTTTTCTCTTCTCAGGTTATAATAATCATCGTTTTCTCCTCTGCTTTTCCTCAAATAGCCAAGAAGATCGCCGTACGGAACAAACTCAAGTATGACCAGAGGTGGCCCTTTGAAACGGCAACAAAGGCAATTAGTGCGATTTTCATAACTCTGCTGAAAGTCTCAGTCACCTTCAAGCGCTATAAGCGCCAAACTGCGTTTTGGCTTCTATAAATCAAATTTCCGAACATAACCGGAAGATCGACTCCGCCACCGGAAAGTGAATTACAGTTTTTTGTTTAGTTCACAGCTCGAATACCATAACGATATCTTTTTCGAGGTTCTTCAGTAAAAAGATTCGTACAGATTCCATTGCTTTCCATGGCGCCTGAGTTCGAATGTAGGAATGTACCGTCCTGATTGGTAGCCAGGTTATGCCACATATCAATTGATTTCGGCATCCGGGGGTTCGGGTCAACTCTCAGCTTGGCGTCGGAAATTTGATTGATGGAAGCCAAAACGCAGTTTGGTCTGGGTGTTTGAAGATGAGATTCCGCACCAATATGAAAATCGCAGTAAGAGTTCAAGTTCCAGATCAATTTTATTCTGACTTAAAATGCAATTACATTTTTGCAGTAAAAGCTAATGGAGGAGGATGACACAAGAATCACGCTAACCCTAACAGTTTAGATAGCAAAATGCTTACATAACTCCGATGAATCTCCTTTTTCTCAGTGACAGACCTCACAAACTAGTGATTAGAGGTTCGACACCTGCATAGTAGCAGTCGGATTTTTTCCGCGTTTCCGCCAGTCACCATAAAAAAACCAAATCCCTTCATTTTAGATAACACTGAATTGTTGGGAATGTTTGCGACAAACAATCAAAAATTGCGACGCCGGAACCTGAAACTACAAGGTAATCAGTTGCGTTTTTTACATACTGAAATGCCTTATGTCTTTTATACCAACAAAAAGTAAGATAAGCAAGTATTTCCGAACTAATTTTGCAAATTATTTTATGTACTACAGGGTATTATATAAAGAAAAATGTTTGAGTCTTTAAAGCAGTTTTCAGAAAATACATACAATACAATACATACTTAATTGACCACTCCCCATAGGGGCTTTTCAGGGCCAACGAAACACAATCACGACAGAACAGAACATTCAACAACGACTGTTAAGAATCCCAAGTGGCCGGAGGCAAGCTAGTTGGCTGTTTACAAGTGCAGCTGAGAAGTTGAACCAGGAACTATCAGGATCAAATTCAACGAGTGGTCAGAACGTGTCTTGAACCCGGGATCCCCGGATCTCAAGGCAAGCGCCCTAACCACTGGGCCGAACTGCCTCTTACGAAATCTAAAATCTCTTTTCACACACGCAAACTTACTGAAGTCTTTCTGTCCTTTATGTCTAACAACATCCTTGGTTACACAACCCAGCAATTGTATCACGTTAGGATGAGGCTTAAGTCTCTTCAGCAAATCCAGCTCGGACATCAGGTCTCTAAGATCTGACTTAGATGAATTGTCTGCAAACGAGTCAGTATAATTATAAGCTGCCGTACGTAAATATTCCAAAATAAATTTTCTAGACTTAAATTCTATTGTTTAGCAAGCCAACTTCATCCCTTCTAATATCTCTTTCTCAAAGCAATGAAAATGTTAGTTCTTGAGCCTTTTGGAGAAACTTGATTAAGCAACGAAGTCCTCATTACAAAAAAATTGAAAATGCCGCTATTGTAATTTTCTTCTTGAATATGTATCCCAACCCTTTGAACAGGACAAACGTGTGCCCCTTTGTCCTTTCAAGGAAACTGGAACTTCAGTGCTTAAGCGTTGTTTAAGCTTCCTATAACTCGGAGACCTCGGAACGAGGTGAGAGGTGTATCGTGGAGCAGCGAAGAATTTCTAGCGCTTTGGTTGGCTTTGATTTTCGTGGTATGGGATACTGAAGTAAACATTTTGCATGGCTTAAAGTACATTTTCCTTACCTTTTAACATTTTAACAGCGACAACGGACCAGCCTTCAGCACCCACCACACCATATGCCATCCCCTTCCACACTTGTCCAAAAGATCCTCCACCAATTCTTTTTTTAAGGGACAAGTGTTTGGGTGAGAGCTCCCAGTTTGCGTTACAAAACACCCTTGAGTAAGGAGATTCGTGCGAACCATGAGGTTGGAGAGGAAAGCATTGATTTGTTACATTTTGGTATGACGGATACCCATGCTTTCGATCACCAGGGAAAGTCTTCAACTGAGAGGTAACGCATTGTATTTGATCCAAGGCTTCGACGCATGTGCTAAGCTGATCATTTTCTATCCTGGATGGGAAGCTGTTGTTTGCTCGAAACTGGTCAGTAGAGACTGACTCTACCAAACCGGAGTTCTTTGATTGAGATTTTTCTACTTCTCTTTTACCCAAGATTTTCAATCTTGGCTTTGGCTTAGGACGAGACGTTGATGATGTTTGGGCGTGCCGATCAGATGCCCTTGGACTGTTTCTTCCCTTAACTTGGAAGTTATTGTTATCTACTGGCTTGAGGTAACCTCCAGAAAAATCTGTTGACTGATTTGCACCAGCTGCAAGTTTTTCCAGCCTTTGATTGTTTGGATCTTCTCCAACGTAAGCTGTGTTTGTGTGTGTATTGTTCACCTCGCTACCACTGTTAGGATGAAAGGTCCTCATTCCCTGTTCTTGTCCGTCGATTGAGAGGTCCGTGGCAGTGGAGTTCAAGTCTGGCGACAGTAATTCCTGGCCCCGATGACCGGGTCCGTCAGTGATGAATTGATTGTAATACTCGCGGCTGTTTAGCTCAGGTGTTCTTAGTTGTTCGTCTGCTGTCGAATTTGATATCGATTCTGATTCTTGGCCCTGCGAGAAATCTCTGTTATACTCTTGTTGACAGGTTGATTGCTGCGCACCAAGCGAAGCGAGCGAACCGCATTACGATTTTAGAATTCCAGACAAATTTAGGCAAAATCCTTGCTGGCTTTTTACCATAATGCACCAGGCTGTTGACCAGAATGCACTGTGCAGCGACCAGAATGCATTGCTGCACGGAGGAGCCTCGGTCAGTGCAGTAGTCACAAAACCAATTAACCCGAAAGAACGATTAAAAATCTCCTAATCGTAAATCTTTTAAACTTGCGTCCTGCCCCTGCTCTTAATTCAGGTTCATCCCTGACCAACTGGAGCTATCAAAACTTACACATAGATTCTTTGATCATAGTCAAAATTTGTACATGTCTGGAGTTTTAAGTAACGTCTTTATCAGAACTAATGATCTGGTCATGCAGCGTTTATTCTAACTGTATTTGAGAAAAATGTCTAATACACCGAATCGAACCAACATTAAGTTTGTAATTATCAAATTTCTACATGCATTTTCAACAGACGAGTTCATCGTTTGGTCAAGCAAACAAAAACTATCTAATAGTTGCGCAATGAGATCAACCTTTGCCTCAAATTTCCCAATATTTAGCTTAAAAGCCTTACACTCTCCGTCCCATTCCGGACGTGCAAACATCACTATACTCAACTGTTCCATATCCTTGGGCTATACTAGTGGTATGTTGGTTTTACTTCAGTCGGAAGTAAAAGCGAATTGGTTGATAGTCTTGTTTAAGGCAAATCCGCTATCTATCTCTGAGTAGGCCTTATTGGAAACTTGCTCAACAAGAAGTGGTGACGGGAAATATGGATTTTGTTAGTTTCGGGTTCGCGGGACAAGCCTCACGGGTCTTGAAATAAGCGAGGAAATTGTGCTACCCTTGCCGGAGATAAACTGCGGTAAACGGTTAGCATCTTTAAGGGGCTGGTTTGGGTCTTCTATCTTCTGTAATGGTTCGAGGGTGATATTGAACAAATCACTGTCACTCTATTCAAAGTGTATAGGGCCGGGGACGAAGTACTAAGTATTGTACTTCTGACCTTCGTGAATGCCTTTGTGTAATGCTAGGAGCTATTAGCTACATATAAGCTCATAGAAAATAGGAGGGGTCGACAACCACGATGGTGATGACGTCGAACTTGAAGATAATTATGACGATCATAATTTCGAGAGAAAATAATGTAAATTGAAGAGATCTTACCAATTGAGACGTGGAATCAATCTGAGACGCAAAAAATTGTCTGTTCAATCTGCAAAAGAAATTTAGAAAATCCTATCTCAAATTTTTGATGTTTTAGTATCTATTCATTTTCTTTTAAATGCACAAGTGGAGGCTTACAAGCAACCTCTTGAAAGGAAAAAAAATTGAGACGTAGAACAATGTTTCTTTCATCTTTTTACAACAGTAGTAGAAACCAAATTAAAAAGACTTACACTCCATCGCATCGATGACCTGTCAGAAATGAAGATAAAGACACCTCGAGTGACACCAATTTTCAAAGTAGTTATCAGGAAGAAAAACGCACAAATTATTCAGTTTTACGCGTGATAAAACTGATCTTAAGATTAAACATCACGAGAAGATTCAGTGTCAGATGATAATATTCCAAGTCACGAGGAGGGTATTAAAGTCTTCAGTGGACGGCCTTGTTTTAAAGTTTTGTCTTACCCCCCTTCATTTATAAGTACGGTTCGCCTTCTCTGTTGAGTATCATACTGAAATGTAGAGAACTGGTGAAATAGTACACGTAGTGTTTGCAGTCACTAAGTCAAATCGTCCAAAGTCTGAATTTTGTTATTTCTTTAGCTTCGTGTCACTACACTTAGCATAGCGATTGCCTTCAAAATTTCACTCCAACTAACAGCGACAATCTTTGCCAGCAGAAATTTGTACGCACGTATTCCCCGCCGCTAGTTGATTCTGCTGTTTTACGACACAGTTGTAAACCATACCAGCCATGAATGCTAAAAACAATGGGCAACTTCTGCTTACTTCCATTTCTTTCTTTCTTGTCAACGAGCTTTCTCCTAATGAAGTAAATAGCTCCTAAAATGGAACAAAATGCGACCAAACTGATAAACGGAGCCCATAACTTGACACTTATATTTCTGCTTTGGATCTGATTGTTCCTTTCAACAGCTGGGGACAACACTATCAAGAACAAAATACAGACAATATGAGTACAAAAGCTGAGAATGTTGAAGCCACCACACTGTCTCTTCTTGATCGAGGTGAACAAAAGGGTAAACTCTTTAAGTTACGAAAGTCTGTTTTTTTCGGCT
>NC_090872.1:20304459-20306959 GCF_036669935.1 Montipora foliosa
TTGCTGTCTCGGTAGCTAATGCATTCCTGCATCTTCATGAGAAAGATATCGTAGATAGATATTCCAGTTATCGTATTCTCTACCAACGACATCGATGACATTTTGGCTATCTGAAGCAGTGAAAGTGAAAACGAGAAAGCTAAGACGGTTAACAACGGTCTGCTGAGCACTCAAGTAGCGAGAAAGTATATATGTGACGGTTCAACTGGGAAAGTTGCATTCTTTTCCTAGAAAACGAATGCCTTGGAGGTAGTTACGATTTCGGTGAAATAGTACCGGAAGTAACCAGATGATCGATCTCATGGCCACGATTCCTTAATCAATCCACACTCCGATCTATTTAACCTATATTTGTGTGAATGGCACACAATTGAGCACTATTTTGATATTCAGTAGTTGATTTTTTCAATCTTAAAAATTCTTTCATGACCATGAAAAACAAACATAAAAACGGAACAAAAAGGCAAAACATTTAATTGGCTTATCGAACAAAAACAAAAGAGTGCGAATTTTAATTGGCTTAGCGAACTTGGACCACCCCCTGTAAATCTCTGGAAAGTTTTGCTTTGACGTCATTTGAAATGCAGTAATGTGATTAGAGTTTGATTAGGCAACCGGACTGTTTACTGCCCATATTAGGAGTTTCCTTGGCGGGAACAAGGAGAATGTTTGTCTTAATCTTGCCAAGCATTGGTCCGTGAAACGAATTGTGAACACTTTTTCAAGGTCATACGAAAGTCGCTCTATTCTTCGAACCGGAGTAATATCGCCTATGCATGATTTCAACCGTAGCTGCAGAGTGAACCTAAATCCAGCCGCTTTTGCGTATTCAGTACCATTCACTGCTTTTACTCTTAATTCCTAATGGGAATGTGCTTTCTTCAAGTAGAGTAACCCAAAAGACCTAAAAATACCAAGAAATGAAAGATTAAAGCCATCTCTCGCAACTTCAGTGATCGACAGCTGTTTCGTCACCAAGTTTCGTAGATGCTCCAATCTGAAAGCACAAAAGTAAACGGGAAATCAGACTATTATTTCGACAACATGTAGATAGATACCTGCAATTTTATACAGATTTTGAGTATGAAATATGTACGGAGGTTGCCTTTTCAGTAAAAACCGTTGACCCGTGGTAATGCAATTTTTCTCAGAATGTCAGGATTTAATCGAGTTTGCCCTGATTGCTTATCTGTCGGTTTAATTTCTTAACTTCTCGTTTTTCATGGAAAGCTACTCGGCTTGCACATAAGACCACCTTGGCTCAATTCCACAATTGTCACAGCGGCGCGTTATATTAAAGCTAAGGTCGAGCTTGTGAAAAAACGGGTACTGATTTGAAGTTTTGAATGTGGAAGTAATCGGGTAGGTTATTTCTTTATATTGAGTCCGCTAACCAGCAAGTATGGTGGAATGGTTCCGTTAAGACCCGTTAAGTCATTAATAATTAAGACAAACAGGAACAATTAGGCACTTGGTGAGCTTCAAAATAACAGATCGTCGGCTCACAAAAATGAATACTTCTATGCCAAGAAGGCAGAGGCGCACAAGAGGGACTGGGGGCAATTAGGTTCTATTCCCCTTCTTCTTCTTTCGCTTTGTTTTTTGTGCCTACTCTACTTGGACCCCAAAGTCAAAGGTATCTCTAGGGGAAAACATTCAAAACTCAATTCACAGTGACTTCACATGGATGTGACAAAAAAATTCTAGACCTCTTGTTAAGTGTTCCAACTAAATATATCCGTTATCGCGGGTATACATCCAAGAACTTGACGGAAGTCAGTGATAAAGGCACTGCCTTGATGGTCTTTGTTGTCAATTATCAATTTATTGCTATTTCTGACGCCAAAAGTGTCATTAAGTAAAACTAAAACCATAACAACTACTACAACCTAAGTGAAACTGTCTTCTTTTTCTTTTAAATTTTCTTTATTTGCTGCAATATCAGTTACATCACACAATACAGGCAAATGTTTTAAAAACAGTACTACTTCCAATACAACTACATGCATATTAAATACTTTACTTATAACACTAGGGAAAAAATGGCAATCCAAAAGGGTTTTTCAATGAAAAACCATCCCAAGTCCTAACGCTTGTATAATTGAGTCGAATGCGGGTCATGGTAGGATTGGTCAATCGTTTTTGTTTGCTTTTTTTTTTTTTCACTCAAAAACATCGATTGCTTCGGTATTTTGTCTCTACAAATAGCGTACCTTTACTGGAGCTACGTATGTATAATCTTTCACTATAAACTGGAACACATAGGATGGTTCAATTGTTACTACAGGGTTAAGAAGGAAGTTCGCGCTATTCGGATCATCTCAGTTTTAATCTTGGCAGGAGCATGTAGCAATAGCTGAGATATTCAAGTGATGTCCTTCCGTGGAAACAAAGGAATGTGTGGTGTATGTCTCAGCCATACAGCTTCTGAACAACGGAAAGGGAAACGGAAGCGATGATGATGGGAAGTTCGACCTGAAGATACAAAAAGAGTCACTGC
>NC_090872.1:20314459-20321959 GCF_036669935.1 Montipora foliosa
TTACTCACCATTTTTCTCTCTTACACCGAGCACAAACTTTATCGCCAATTCTTGCAGCTCGGCGGCAGAAATTTCTTCCGATTTTCGCAATTCCTCTTCACTTGCAAGGAACACCTTGAATAATTTTAAGTTGCATGAAGTTTTGTTCTTCGTGTTAGCATTTTCTTGTTTCCCGGAGAAGGATTTTACGTCCTCTTCAGAGAACTTTACGAATCTATTTTTCACTGACTGTTTGCACAAACAACCATGCAAAGGCGGGAAATGATGTCATCGATAAACTCACTTGTGATATTATGGAAAATAAACCACTCGGGTCCCGGATGTAGTTTTTATGAATTTTACGAAGGGTATATTTTCCAGTAAAACACTAGTGTCTATGTAATAAAAGGTGCTAAATTTTGTTTCTCATTTAACGCGGACGTCAAAACCAGCAAATTTAGAATATATCTTGAGAGGATTTATAATACTTTGGGGAGTCCCTATCTGAAAAGCCTGGAGATTTTTTTTCATGAAATTCCTTTCCATGTTGTTTTTTAATTCGCTGGACATTTCGCTTTTTGCTTCTTTCAGTTTACTTCCTTTCTTTTGCTTTATATATTCTTATCTCTTTTTAAGGTCCTTTAACCCTAAACACCCAAAATTCAAAGTGCTGCCTTCAATAATTTCATCTGCAAATAGTTAGGCTTTCACGTCTTCTCGGATAAGGACAATATGGTGGAACAACACTTATGGTGGGATGTTAAAGAAGCCGAATACGGTTCTTGAAGAGTAGGGGGCGACCCCCGGTGCGGGTGGACTATATGCAGACTATATGTAATCTCTCTCAGAGAAGTTTAAACCCTCAGATAATTTTAAACGGCCATGAGACTGTATGTGACATGTGCCATTACCAACGTTACATAAGTTACATGCAGTACCTTAGATGTTGCCTGACACTCGCCGACATTTAACGAGAATTCTGAAATTGCAGTTGACATTTGAAGTTGAAATTAGTAGATTGGGCAAAGGTCCTGAATGGTTCATTTGTAATTAAGGAAAACTTCAAGATCAAATGGATACACTTAATCGGCCGGGTAGGGAAAAGGACACGAAACCAGCTTGGATACTAGAAGAATCAATAAATCATTCTGGATCATTTTCCTTAACGTTGCTTTACCGCTTACCAGGGGAGAGAGCCTCATATTTTTCAACAAGAACGCATTCATCGTCGTCGTTAGACGAACTTCCTAAAGTGATAATAATAATTAAAAAAAACGATCAAATCTGTCAACATTCTATTTGAGACTGATGACCACATGGCCACATGTTCTGTTTAATTGATATCTCCCTTAAGAATTACGAGACAAAGTCAAAAGAACTACAGTCTCGGACAAAATTTTTGAAACACTTTACGTTACCTATAGCTTGTCCTCCCTCAATGTTGATTTGGCAAGTGGGCTCAGAAACTCGCGTTCAATCAACATTGTGAGTAAGCCACGATCTGTATAGTCGTGTACTGTTCCAAGGATTTTTGTCACAGACTGTAGCTTTGAAACTTCTGGACTAAAAAGCCGAGTAGTCACGTCGCCGATTTATTATATAGAGGATATTACGTGGCCGCGCGGAGATGCGAAATTTCAGTTCTCGTGTTACAATATTTCACGAGTAAGCGCAGAGAACGAGTGAAATATTTTCCAACACGCTCAGAAGAAAAATTTCGTATCTCCGGCCACTCAACATACAGAATGGAAGTTTTCCATTTGTTCATAACATCCCAGTTACCGGAATGATTTTATTCTAACATATTCATTGGAATTTTCGGTTTTTGCGGTTCTGTTTTTTTCTTAGATCTGTTTTTCAGTTTTCTTTTTGGTGTACTGTTTCGGTTTGGCAATTGTGCGTGTCAGGTATCTGCACATTCTACGATGTTAGTCCCATTTCTTGAGATAGCCTCCTGACGCAGGCGCCTGTATGCTCAAGTACGAAGATACCAATGAATTAGTCCGATTTCCGTGAGTTTTAAAAGCTTGGTTTTGTTGGTTTTGCCTGCGGTGTGTTATAGACACCACAATGCCCCCCTCGTATTCTAAGCAGGTTCTCTAATCCCTGCTTTAACAGCCTGAGTTTACTAACCCAGCCAGCTCCAGCACGCCAAGATGAATATCCACAAAGCAAACTTGTATAAATTGAAGTCAACTTTCAGTCCGATGGTTCATTTTTATTTGGGATATGTTGCAGCGACGTGTCCCATGAAGTTCATGGCACATGTCGCGGGGATAAAATCACTCCCAAACTGGTGTTGCACAATTGTAAGAGTATCACTTCACACAAAGGGACATGTCGCTGTGACATATCCCTGAAACATGTACCGGCACAATTTTCATGTCTGTGCACATGTTGTGATTTTAAATTGTCCCTGCTACATGTCCCTGCTACTCGTCCCTGCAATATGTCCCTGCTACATGATGACCCCTTGTGTCTGCCCACTTTAATACAATAGCACAAAAAGTGTAATACCAGTGCAAATTACACATCGAAATTCTGGATTATGATTGGAAAATAAACAATAGAGTTTGGTCAGAACCAATGACATCTTTTGTTTTCAAGTCAAGTACGCGCCCAGGATGGCACAATTGATGGCGCAATTTTTCCCCGATTGCGTAATACGCGTGCGTTTCTTCTGCTTAACCATCTCGAATTTTTTCATGTATATTATTAATAAGTAATCACATGATTTTTCTCATGCAATTTGGAATAAATAAGTACTTGTAGTTTTTTTTCAAATACTACAAATTAGTCGTCTTTGAAAAAATTTACTCGTGCTTATTTATTCCAAATTGCACTTGAAATCATGTGATTACCTATAGAAAGTGAACCTAGCTCGCAGTTTTCACCAGTCATTTAACTTCACTTCTTTAAAGAAGTGAGTTGCTCCATATATAGTTAATTGCTGCTCTCCTTTGCTCTTGCTGGCTTAGCACTGTCTTCGACAGGGAACGGCCTTTTAATACGTACCTTATTACATGAAATTTTCGCGACCCTTTAATTTCGCGAATTTCGCGATTTTTTTTGAATTGCGAAATTAAAGTGACGCGAACAATAAGTGTCGCGAACATAACATGACGCGAAAATTAAGTGAATAATTGTTCATCAATAGTAGCTAATAATGAAGAAAAAACGAGTTTATTAACATTAAAAAGTTGACAAAATCACGTTTTTATCTATTCTGAGGCAACTCTTCATACCAAGACATTTACAATCGAGGATAGAGGCGAAATCATTCGAGTCTTAATGTATTCCTCATTTCTTGGTTTTTATTCATGATTTTTGAAATGCGATTTTGCACATTCCCTGGATATGAAGTAATTAATTCATGCATGCATCCTCAGTGTCGTTGTCAGTCACGATTCCCGAGTTTTTAAGACAAAGATTCGAAAAAGATTTTTAACTATGATTCATGATTCATGATTCCGTTTCCATCCCGAAATTCACACAAACGACTCGGAGATCATAGCCAATTGACTAAAATTAACGAACAAGCGTAAAATTATGCGGAAATTGTTAAAACGTATTATTGTTCTCATATAGACCCGTCGCTGCATCTCTTGTTGTAAACGTTATTGTAATTGAAGTTGTTCTATTTGCTTCAACGATAAGTTAAATGCCTTTAAATAGCGTCTTACGTACTAAAGATCGCGAAATTCACCTTTATCACCTGGCGGCCATTTTGGAGTCCTTGGGGAATAAAGGTTTTGTCTTTGCATTGTCTTTGCCCGTCCAGCCTCACATTGAATGAGAGGTTCAACGGGCAAAATCTTTTGTTTGGACATTGAGTGATATGGGTCTATTAAAGTGATTCATAGTACAAGAATTTCGGAAAATCGCGAAATACGCGAATCGTAAAATCGCGAAATTAACATCTGTCTCGAAAATTTCATGTAATAAGGTACTAGGACTGGAAGAAATGAAATGACATGGAACGCGGTTTTCCTGTATTATGCCAGGTATAAGCTCAATTAATCGAGCTGCCGATATAAGACACGTGTTGGTCAAGCTCAACAAGTTGTCTAAAGACCCATCCACGGTTCCCATCTTTCGTACACGAAGTAGAAGAAATTGCCCATAGAGTCTTTTACAAACATTTTTTCATATAGACATTTTATGCAAGAAAAGGAAGACAAGTTTCTAGAATGCATGGGTCTAGGACGAAAGTTCTGCATCTCCTTCATATTTTGAAATTTACGAGCCCGTTAATTTGTATTGACTTCTTTAAAAAATCCGGCAAAAATGATAGAGAAGGAATTGATTTGAATATACGAGTTGATGAAAGGACATCGACCAACGTCGATAGAAAAGATGAAGTTAAAAGAAATGAGGGTTCTGGAAAAATGTCTGCAAGCCTTTGTCTGCCTCAGAAGGTTTCTATCGGTCTGAAATATTTGAAGTAAACGCTGAATACTCTGTCAAAGCAGTTAAGCTCTGCAGTTTTTAACGCCATTCGAAGACATAATTATTCCCGTTATCTTCTCAAAAGCCTTTCATTTCTTATTTGGAGCAACGTCAGCCACTTTAATTAATGAGGAAGAAGGACCTTATTATACAAACTGAAATGAATTTCAATTGTTTTAAAACAGCTTATAACAGCTTACCTTTTATCAAGCAGAAATGAAAGCCAGCAAAAGCAATGAACAAAGTTAGGCTCTTTTCAAGTGACGCCGCCATTGGTGGTCTCCGCTAGAGGACACGGTGACGAAGAAAGCGGATCTACCAGAATTTTAGATAAATCATTTGACAAATGACGCGTCACATAGATGTTATGTAACTGGACTCACAAAATGTCCGCTTTTTATAATAGATATGTTTTCTATGCAAACATCCATACAGTCTACAAATTGTACCATATTTAACATGAAATGAAAGTTGGGAAGATAATTGAGGAAGATCAAGATCGCAGTTATCTTGATTTCACTGATTTCGCCAAGAACGTACCCAAGCTAAGAAATTTGTTTGTTTACGGTCATGCGTTGCAACTCAACTGAGGCAATCTCCGTAAATTACTTAAAGACTATATGGTCCTTTGAACCAACAACCTAAATGTAGGTTAAGTGAAACCACTTTAGACAAGGGCCTGTGTGAGATGTTTTAACTGGATTAGCGCTGCTTTTGTTGGCTCGAATATTGCGACCCCGTGACCATAGCAACAAGAGTGTAGTCTCCACAAGACCACACTGGATCTCTAAAACATGTTCTTTTCTACTCAAGTGGCCAAGGCGTTGCAAATAAATTATAGTCATAACAACAATTTTTATAATTATAATTATAATAATTATTATTGTTATTATTCATTATTTTTGAAATGACAATGACAATCATAAAGACTTCAATTCTTTCCATAATGCGACATCATTGTGTAACATGGGATACTTCGAGAGCACCTTGTTATACATTTTATGGTTATAAGCAGTGAGAAAATCAAGAATAGAAAACTTTCGAACAAGACAATAATAGCCTGTCCCATAATATGTCCCTTCTAATCTATCAACAAGAAACAACTGTTCGCTGAAGTGGACTTTCGGCAGGAAAAGGCTCATTATTGTCAAAAGGCGAGACAATTAATCTAATAATGTTCATGGAACGTGCGAGTGCAAGTTGACCTTGAAACAGTTAACGCGCTTGAGGAACTCTGTGTGTTTTTTAAGGAAGTCTGTGCCACTTGAGAGACACGTGAGGGCGCATACCCAGGGGACGTTTTAAGAGGGGTAAAGCAGTATCACCTTAGTAAGAGGGAAGACCTAATTCCCCTAATATAAAAGCGACTTCCGTCTTCTCAGGGAAATGCTACTACATATGGGGAGTTGTCAGTGAGAGAAGTCAATGTGATATTGCGTTTATATGAGCACTCTTATTCCCACTCTATCGTTCACCGTCTTTTGATAAGTCCACTCGAGTCAGGTGCCATCTTGGGGAACTTATTCACGAAACAAATCGTCTCACTCCGTTTGGTGCAGAATGAGGGATGATATGTAGCTTTTATTAAAATTTTACACCACCCAAAGCGAGATGAGCCACTTTTCCCTTACATGGATGTGATACAAAAGTAACGAATACACGGCGATGGGGGACATTCAGTATGAAGTCGCCATTGGACGAGAAAAAGACCGGTATAAATGGACGGTTTTGAATTGTCTTGCACCATTTTAAAGAAGCTGTGGACCCTCTGCTTTTCCTAGGGATTCTTTTATAACGGAGGTCCCTTTGATTTGTCACATGCGTTGTTGGCACAGCTTCAAAAGACTTTCAGACAACTGAATGAACTTCAGACTGCGCGGGCACTTTGGTTGTCTGGACAGGTATTACTTTACAGCGATATCAGTATGAGGCATCCTGTAGATTTGATCATTTATTTTTTTAATTTCCTTGAAACATGTTTTTCCGAATCCCAGTTATTTCGGAATTCAGAAGGAGTTTCACAACTTACTTCAGTGGGCATTTTGAGTAAATAATACTGGTATCAGAGGAAGTTCTTTTCAACACTCATCAGTATCTGAAGCAAGGAACATACTTTAATCGTCTTCCGACAATGACTTCTTTAGAGGTATCTAAAATTACCTATGAAAAGGAAATCTAAAAAAACCGGCGTGGCCTTTCCGGCTAGGGTACATAAAATGTTGCATCCAACGCATGCAGTGTGAGATTAGAAGGAAAAACACACAAGCAGCGGTGACAAACACGAGATACAAACGCATCCTCTGAGATAATATCGGTTACTAAACGTTTCGGTTCCTTCTAAAGCTGAAATGGCCAAAGGAAAAGAGTGTTTGTAAAGGGCTTGTGGGATTGCACTTGAAAGATAATGCTCCCACGATATTTTCCGACGGTTCAAGTTGTAACTTGAGTTAAGTAGGAAAAAAGAATTCTCCAAGAATATAGCAATATCGGTCTTTTAGGGAAATGTGACACAGTTTGCTTTGACAATTGCCAATCCGTGTTCAGTTGTCCTGTAAAGCCGACCATAGGTAAGCTCAGTTGGTTTAGCATCGGACCGTCTGTGCGAGAGGTCGCGGTATCAAAACTCCGGCTGGACCACCCAACACTCAGGGTCTTAAAATAAAAATTGATTTTATCAAACGAGTTGATAAAGGTCGAATAACCACCGAGAAAGATTTGGAAAGCTGACGTTTTGAGCGTTAGCCCTTCGTTGGAGCGAATAGAGGAATTGTGGTTGTTTGTAGGTTTATATGAGTGCGGAGGAGCTTTGCTATTGGTAGAAATAGGATGACGTGAATTTGTGAATAGATTAATGGAATGAGAGGCGTTCATTGATTCCTTGTGGATAGAGTGTGCCCAGTTGAAAAATAAATTTTTGTTCACGATTTTTACTGCTTTCTGTGTTTCCGTGGTGTAAGGATAGGCCGCAAATAGTCATGTTGTGGTGGGAGTGATTAGGAAGATTAAAATGGTGTGCAACTGGTTTTGAGGCATCTGTTTCGTTTTTTTCTACATCTCGTAGGTGTTCGCGGA
>NC_090872.1:20324459-20341959 GCF_036669935.1 Montipora foliosa
ACATGAGACCGATATGTCTTTGATGTATTCAGTAACGTAGATTTCTTTGCCCAAAACTGAAAGCTAAAAGTTTGCAAGGCTATTTATTATGTCTTCGAAAAAGAGTATTTAAAAACAGTCACGAAATGAAATTGAAAAATGGAATTAAATTGCGCAGTCATTTTACTCCAGGAGGAAGATTCCTCACAAGACAAGGGCCATTGTCGGAAAAAGAAACCTTATCCAAAAGCCATCATGACTATAAGGGAAACGAGACCCCAGTGTCATGATATTGGTTATAATATATCTACCACTGAGGGAGTACAAAGCAATTCACTTTGTTCTTACAGGGGACAAGGCTTTTCCTTTTTCCAAACACATGCTCAAGCCCAACCCATGAAGGAAGAGATTTAACGGTTGAGGAAAAGATAATCAACTATCACATTTCTAGAGGTCGGAGAATATCTAAGAACAGTGTCGTTACTCTGGGAAAGAGATACACTGTTAATGAGTGTTAGTATAGCAAAAGAGGAGACCAGAAGACTTTGAAAATACGCTTGAAATTAACCCTGAATTGCCCTCGTGGCGGGTCCATGAAATTTACATATACCAGTTGTTACTTCAAAGACGCCTGTTGGCGGCTTAATAATGAATATGCACTTGTCACTGCTCAAGCAGAACGTGAAGTCTTCAGTAACAAAACAAGTTCCTTTAATTGGGCAGCATTCACATTACGTAACGATACGGCAAAAGGTGAAGGGATTCGTGGTCCATGCAAGATGTTTTCGTTCGCTTTCCACGTTTTACTTCTTGAAATTATTTCGCACCATGCATTTGCAGTTGATGTTTCATTTACGAATTCTTTCTTTGCTTCGCTCGATGAAGACCAAAATGTCAAGTTGTACTGGAATGTTAGCAGAAAAACCAAAGAAATTTTCTTCACCGTCGAGGCCAACACACTCGGATGGATTGGATTCGGTATTTCCCGCGGACAAGGAAAGATGCAAGGAGCAGATATTGTGATTGGCTGGGTGAAAGACGGAAAGCCTTATTTTCAGGTATTTGAAAGTTATCTTAGTCAACTTTTACAAATATGATAAGGCTGCTTTCTGATAGGGGCCGTGGATCAACAGTATCTCGTCTGATATACTTGTTCCGAGAGGGGCGCACCTTGGCTGTACCGTTTTCCCTCTGGTGTATTCAACCACATAAACGACATCACCCCTGCCTTGTTCGTACTGTGCTTTTCGCCCAAATTTCGCAAGCCAAAACACTTTCTCTTTAGGGGACAGCGAAAATCCTAAAAGTAAAGTAAAGTAAAGTAAAGTAAAGCAACCATATTTAACGTCGATAACTCGTAACAGTAATTCAACTGACAAACCTGAGGTCCGTGACGGTGCGCTCATTTTACTCCCCCCTCTCCATCAGTGCTCCGTTTTACGGGTATTTAAAGCTACTTAGCTACACGGAAGGGAAAGAAGTCGAAACAAGGATGCGAGATCCGGGAATCGAACTCAGGACCTCTTGCACCAAGGCCGTGCACTAACCGACTGTGCCATCCTAGCCTGTTTTAAATCTTAATTTGAGTAAGTATAATAATGCCGCGAGCAGATACTAGGCAGTGAAACATCATAGAAATACTAAATATTAGTTATTGGGCCACGATTACGTAATATTATAAGTTCGTTGTGATTATAAAATACAAAAATACAAATATTTTGAAGAGTAAATATACTGCGAAAGAGAGACTAAAATTATCCTCGCACTTAGCTGGTGAATTTAAACAATTTTCGCTTTTATAAACACCTGAAAATTCAGATGGCTCAAACGGGATTCGAACTCATAACCTCTGCGATGCTCTGCCAACTATGAAGCCACGCATGCCGGTTGGGAGCGGGTAAATTAATTTTTTGGGGGCTCATCTGTTTCCGTGAAAGGAAATTGCTTAAATTGTCCAGATAACTGAGAGGATCATTTTTCTCTTTCGTCTAAAGCCCGCACTTCAAATAAATACATTTCTTTCAGTAAATCTACTGAAAGCAGTCACCTTGGTGGATCAAGACTTTGAGTGGACACACTTAATTACACATCTGCCCCGAGAGGCAGATCATTTGTTTGCGATTCAGTCCAATTAAGTAAATCATTTGGTTGTGCCTCAGCAGGCATATCGTTTAAATTATTAGTCTCGATAGAAAGGCTTTCTGTGTCAGAATTGAGTATCCGCACAGACCAATTGGCAAGAATTTGAGCTACCGTGGAAACAGTCCATGGTTCAATTGGCAAATTATAGGCACATAACAACGCTGGCAAACTCATAAAAGAACAATGTCAAGGTTCTTACACGCATGGTGTTTATAATGAATTTATTTTGATTCTCTCAAATGCAATTTAGAGCGAAGTGTTTTTTCGTGCGCAACATGAACAATGGCGAGAGAAATTGTTGTAAAAAGTAGGATCAAGGCCTACTTTTTATCCAACCTATTTCGTAATGATTGAATTTTGCGCCTTGTCGTAGGTGTGTTTCAACTTATCATACAGTTGAGGCGTCTTATTACGGAACTGAAAAGCGCTAAAAGCGCGCAATTACAGTTCACCTAACCCCTGTGAGTTCTAAAACCGAAGCGTTCTCTCAATGTTGACAAAACGGATGAAGAGAGGAAAAAGAGAGAGAGGTTTCAGTGAGGTTGAGCTCGTCAATCGTCCACTCTCTTGGTATCAACTTTTTTCTCTTTCCAACCGTCCTCTAGTGGCGGCCAAACATTTCGAGAAGAACTCATACTGTCACTGGTCCTTTGAATTTTTTTCATTAACATTTATTCAAATGTTTTGCCTGAGGCATGAAACGGGACAATTTTGTTTCATTTTAAACTGAAAATTTGGTTTAAACTGGAAGAATTTTTATGGATCTGTAGAGTATGTATTGTTGGTGGTGTAAAGCATAGGCGTCGTGTTTAGTTTAATTTTCTCTCTTACAGGATCGACATGCTGATGGTTACATGGTTCCGGACGTAGATTCACAGCAAGATTATGAACTGATTTCGCTGTCGGAGGACAATGGCAAGACCATCATGAAATTTAAAAGAAAGTTTGACACCTGCGATACAGATGACATTAAAATTGAGGTGTGGTAGTTGACTGTTTTGTCAGAGATTATAACGTTGTTGCTCAGTTCAGTAAAAACTGATTCACAACAGGATTTAAAAAAAAGCCTAATTAGAAATAAATAATTGAACAGCGACTGGGAAGAGCGAAACTGGGAAGCGTTACGAGTGAATGGCAAAAGATAAAAAAGGGATGCCCCCAAGGAACTTGCTTCGGAACACTCTTGTGGAACATATTCCAGAATGACTTGTTCTTTTCCATGAAATATTGCCAACTACCTATGTACGCCGACGTTCATCAGTTGTATTCATCAGGAACCAAGGCCAGTGATGTAGAAAAAACATTAAACGATCAAGCGCAGGTTGCACTGCAGCTAATTGGCATTCCGACAATAAACTGCTAGCTAACAAGGAAAAGTTCCAGGCTATGCATGTAATTACTAAGAAAAAATGGCAAGAACTACCAAAGATCCATCTCAAGGTTGACAATGAGCAAATCAAACAAACGACATGTCTTAAACTCTTAGGAGTTACAATAGATCACGAATTGTCTTTCAGTGAACATGTCAAATACATGGTTCTCCTAAGAATGAAAAAAAAAATTCCAGAAAAGGCTAAGCTACACATATTTAAAACTAAAATTCTACCACATTTGACATATTGCTCCATAGTTTGTATTTTATCAGATCTTCGGACAAACGAAAACTTTAAAGGTTACAAGAGAAGGGGCTAAGGGCAGTCTATCTTCAACTTGAAGACAAAAGCAGTCCCTCTGAAGACCTTCTAAACAAAGCTAAGCTTGTGACTTGAAATAATCAAAGACTTCAAAACATAGCTGTTCTTATGTTTAAAGTTAAACATGGCATCTGCCCCACATATATACCAGATCTTTTTAATCTACAAACCACCCAATAAAGCGTCATGCCACGCTTTAATGCTGTAACGCCGGTACGGAAAGCATTCCATTTACCTCGGGGCACCACGAGAAATGCAAGCACCCCGAGTCAGTTTCAGAAATTAGTAAGACAAATGGATCTCTCGACCTTAATCAGCAGCGAATGTGCACCTGACTGTTTTCTCTGCAGCTCGTAGAGACAAGGAGTATTTTTAATAGATTAGAATCGGTAGATTTCTATATTTTTCTTAATAGAATAGCATTGGTATTTTTGCACAAGTATATCCTAGAATTTCACCATATTTAATATTTATTTAGTATTTACTGGTATTTTTTTTTTGCTTTGTAACCGTGTCTCCAATTAGCAGGTATGCTAAAGTACTTTGACACAAAATAGAGTTATTGTTGTTGTTGTTGTTGAAAACTAAAGCAACTAATAAACATTGCAAACCAATTCAATGTTTTCGACGCTGGATCAAAGATTGATTTGAGATATGGTCAAATATAACACAAATAGCAGTTATAAACATTTTGAAAAAATGCATTTTATAGACTTGGCGTTTCGTATGTTTCAACAAACACTTTCAAAAGTAACCGTTTATATTTAAAAGAAAACTTTTACATGCAAATACAAATAGAGAGAGGTTTGCGTTCTAGAACGAAAACAAAGTAAAAAGTTACTTGTTAATAAAGTGACAGCTGGTCACTGTGACTAGTAAGATTAGCATTAAGATCTGGTTTCAGTTCTTGTATAAACAATTTTTCTTTTATTTTTCAGTGGTAATCACTTTTGCCTCAGCTGATGCAAGAATTTCAAAATGATCCCACTTTATATAATGTCCAGTGGCTTAGATGTGATCCGCAATAGCTGATGTGTGTTCCCGCTGTTTAGCGAGGTCTATAAATGCATTACTTCAAAATGTTTATAACTGCAATTTGTGTTATATTTTACACCATTTGCAACCATGACGATTTTACTTACTCGATAAATTTTGAAACCACGTTGTGCCCGTCTTATTGATTTTGTCGTAATAATCTTGCAGTCAGGAACAACAAAAGTTATCTACGCTTATCACCCTGACGATCCCTCGTCAGAAAGCTCCATTCCAAGGCACAGCCCTGCAAACCGAGGTCCAAGAAGTGTACTCTTGCTAAACAGTGCCAAAAAGGACTCTATTTTGCCACCTGATGCTAAATACTTCGACATAAGACACAACAAGGTAACTTATCCAATAGCTGTCTTCATTATCATATCATCATTTAAAAATTGATATAAATTATGGCCCCGCGCGGTGACAAAAAACTAGTAATTTAGTCTCAAATTGGGAAGAAAGGCATGGGAACGAGTTGGTCCAATGAGACTGCTCTGGTCTTTCAACATTCACTCTTATTAAATTTATTACTTCGCTTAAACTCGAATCATCTATTTACTTTTCAGACTGCTGTCCCAGGAGATGAAACCAGTTACATGTGTGTGGCATTTGAAATACCCAAACTGAATGAAGCACATCACATCGTACAGGTACAATTCTCGACCCTCGCAATATTGACATCATTGAAGGTTCCCAAAATGATGCCGTCTTGTCTAACACAATTCGCTAAAAAATCCGCTCTTTTTGAGCCTGCGAACTGGAACTTATTGCCCCCGATTGAAATCGAGTTCGTTTTGGTTCCCACTAGAAACAGAAGAAGAAACATAAAGTGGAGATTTCTCTCTTCCCATTTTAAGCAAAAAATATAAAAAATCGCACAGGATTTACTTTTATCTCTCAAAAGAAAATTTCTCAATGCAGGGGTGAGTGCTCTTGCATACCCTAGAGGGGATGGCTTTTTGGTGCTCACTTTCAAATATCGCAAATACATTCCCTCATTTAAGAATGAGTGGCCTTGCTAATTAGTTGTCATTTCCTTGTCTCTTAAGGACGGTGCCTACTATTGTTATTGCGCATACGTTCTGCGCATCTCCAGATACTCGGATTTCCTATCGGTATTGCTTACTAATGCAGGGATATTTTTGCGCGGTTTAAATTTATGCGGAGAAAGCAGAACTTAGCAAGTACTCTTGGTATACAAAAAGAAAATTGGGGCTAACCACGCATTTTTCAGAAATAATTAAGCTTCAATTTGGAAAAGAACGCCATACATTGCTTTGTAATTTAAAGCTTTTTAAAAATATTGTTGATTAATTATCTTCGAAAAATGCGTGGTTACCGCCAATTTTCTTTTTGGATTTCAATAACACTTGTTAAGATCTGCTTTTCCCGCCCATTCAGTAAACCTCGCAAAAATACCTTTGAATTAGTAGGCACCGTCCTTAATTCGTTCTAACACCTTCTTTCAGATTGACCCGGTCATCCAGGCGGGCCATGAAGGTGTAGTTCATCATATGCTGTTATACCAATGCAGAGATGATGTCCCAGAACACCATTTAAACTACACAGGCCGTTGTTACAGTTCCAACATGCCTCCTCCTCTTAGGCAATGCTCTGGATCATCAACAATTTTTGCTTGGGCCGTTGGAGGGAAGGTATATGTTGCACTATGTAGTTTTCTATTACTGGCTATCGCAAAACCAAATCAAAGCTTTTAAACCTAATCCCAGCCAGTTGAATTTTGAATTCCTCAAGAATACGGTCCTTTTTCAGGAGTTCTATTTTCCCAAGCACGTTGGTTTCCCTATTGGAACACCTGACAGTCCGAAAGTCGTTATTCTGGAGGTACATTATGATAACCCTCAGGAAAGAGAAGGTATGGACCATAGAAAGGTTTTCTTGCGGTGTCTGTATTCAGGGATACCCAATGAGCCATTTTTTTCAAAATTCATAAAAATATATCATGGCCATAATATAAACCAAAAATTCGCATTTTTGTAGAAATTTCTCTACTTGCAGGGAACTTTTTATTTGTTCCGCACTCCCAGCAGAAACAGACCAGAAATCCCGTTTGCCTGTAGGGCTGAGTGGAAGTTTCCAAGCCAGCAAGCATAAGGGACTGTGCAATAATTATCAGGAGGGGGGGCCCTAAAACCAGAGGGGGGGGGGGGGCGCCTTAAGTTAAAATAATGGAAAGGAGGGGGGGGGGCTCTACATTAGATTTCTCAAGTAAGTTGAGGGGGGGTCTTAATTAAATTTCACAAATTCGATAACGAATAAATAAACATTTTCCAAATAGACAGATGCCACGCCTTTGACTATCCATAATGTCTAAATATTGCATCAACATAAACACATGCTTTAACTTATTTAGAATGTCAACATATGATAGATTGAAACAATCGCTCATGCACAGAAGTCACAAACCACGTTGTGAGCTTTGCTAATAAAACATTTGGCATTTAAGAGGTCCCGCAGACATGACAGGTCTGTTCTTGATTTAAACAGCGAGAGGGTTTCTAGGTCTACAGTTTCTAGCTGAGGAATGCCACATACTTCTGTTTCATAGTTGTCATCAATGGGTTCACCTCCCAAAGACCGAAAAATTATACAGGTTCGGGTCCTACGGCTTTCTGAGGCAGCAATCCTCTTCTTCTCCCTTTTTTTCTTCTGTTCCTTCTTTTTTCTTGATTTGGATGCTTTAGATTTGGCACCAATAGGAAATGTCGCTTTATATTTAGCCATCACCCTATCCAGGTCTTCTATAAGATGCAGAGCGTTTAAACCGACTTGAGACTTTATTGAATGACGTTGTTCAGCATTAAAATTGTGTAAACAGCTGAGGCCAGTCTTCAGTGTTTTTCTAACTTGGTTACGACAGCATTAAGCTTGTCCTGGATATCATTTGCCTCTTGTTTGCAACGTCTGATGTTGCTGTCATCATGGGGAGCTGGCTTATAATCCTCTCGGAGAAACCTTCCTGCACAAGCAGGGTTGTCGGATAAAAGATATTGGTATCTGTTCTCAAGTTTTTCAATATCTAAAGGTACGGGTTAGAGAGGGGGGGGGGGGGGGCACATCATAATTTTGAGAGAACGTGAGGAGGGGGGGGGGGTTCACAGGTAATCTTGACGCTGCTGGAGGGGGGGACCTATCTAATTTTTCCTTTGGTGAAGCTCATTTTAGGACCCCCCCTTCCTGATAATTATTGCACAGTCCCTAATAACAACATTTGAATACATCGTACGCCAAAATGGACGTGGCAACAAGCCTCGGGAGGAGGGAAGGTTTAAATTTACAGGTAAAAAATTAAATCAAATAGGTTTAAAGAAAGAGATTTGTTTTTAATGTATAAATTCATAGCTAAGTCGGTTTAAATTAACCTCTTTCAAGGAGGATTAAATATTGCTACATATGGGCAGCTATAGTAAATACCCTCTAACTGTTCTTCGAATAATGCAAAGAGTCTCAATTTCTTTGCTTGGCTAATTGGACCATGCAATTGAGGTTGACACCGTAACATCTGTACCCGGTTGCACAGTTCTTAAGCGGATGAAATTGTGAAGTAACTGTATACGTCAATGTATAATTTCGTGGCTTGCTTGACTTAAGTTTGTTTCCTCCATACGTACTTTTGTCAATGTTATTTAATCGGGAATCCTTATGAGAGGCGCAGTGGCCTCATGGTTAGTGTGCTCGACTCCGGATCGAGTTGTCTGGGTTCGGGGCCTGGCCGGGGACATTGTGTTGTGTTCTTGGGCAAGACACTTTACTCTCACGGTGCTTCTCTCCACCCAGGTGTATAAATGGGTACCGGCGTAATGCTGGGGGTAACCCTGCGATGGACTAGCATCCCAACCAGAGGGGAGCATAAATACTCCTAGTCGCTTCATGCTACGGAAACCGGAGATAAGCGCCGGCCTTAATGGGCTTTCAGGCTCGTAACAGACACTTTACCTTTACCTTATGAGATATAAGGTGGTTAGATTGCGACCATCATCATGATTTCAATGCTAGCGGGACTTTGAAGCAATGTTTGACGAGATGGCCATACCGAAAGGTCTCTGACGATGCCAGTCCCATGGCAGGGACGAAACATCCGTATGTCGGGCGAGCCATGGAAATATCTGAAACGTCTGAGATTGGCTAGTGTTATCACCCCTTCATAACTAGCTGTGACAATTCCTATAAAAAAGTTGAAACGTTTTCGTCCTTTAGTACTAATTTTTGTCTCACGCGTACTTGAGATTTTTACTGAATGGGATTTCCACGAATGCCGCATCCTTCTACGTTACCAAGGCTGAAAGCGGCCTTGATCAGTTTTTCGATTGCTCTTAAAGGAATGATTGACAGTTCTGGACTCAGGCTTTACTACACTAAACGACTCAGAAAGTATGATGCTGGAATGCTGTATGTTGGAGCCGCTGTTGATCGAAGTATGATGATCCCTCCAAAAGAGAAGAGCTGGGAATTTAATGGTTTCTGTAGTGAAGAATGCACCAAAGAGGTCTGTTGTTTAAATTTCAAACCCCTTATAGTTTAGAGAAGCGAATGTTCGACCACAGAAGTGCAAGTAGCCTTAGATCCAAGATGCACCCTCACACATCTCGGGCCCCAATATTGTCACCTTTGAAACTTTAGGACAGCAAGAACATGGCTGTTTTGCAAACAAAGATGATACAAACAACACATTTATTATGCATCATCAGGGTATCATCGTCATAGCCGTCTTCTTTACAGTCTAACAACATCATAATCTGCTTCATCGACGTCATCATCATCAATATTGTTATTGTCATCATTATCTTAATCTTTTTCAACATCTTAATCGTCATCATCACATCCCTTACGTAAATAAGTTGTGTTTATTCATTACGTCATTACAACTGACCAATCAGGTGCTTCTCTAAAAATAGCTGCATTAGATTTAAAAATTTAAAATTGGAAACGGGTTATGTATATGGGACTGATCCCTTATCTTACCTCATCCTTTCTTGCTTCATATTATAATCAACTTCATCATGACCTCCACCACCATATTCATCTCATGCTGCTTCAACGCCAGATCTTCTTTTCTCTGTTCAAATTTTCCTCACAGGACCGCCACAACTACCTTTCGCAACCAAAAAAGTCAGTTATCTCTCTTTTTAAAAGAACGTCAAGTAATCAATCCCTTCTACTATGCTTTTTTTCTTCCTCCACTTCTTCCTCTCTGCACTTTAGAAGTCCCACAAGTTTTTTTTTTTTTTTGAGAACGTGGCTTCTTTAACATACCAGTTAGGTATATAAATATTTTGAGCCTTTATTCAATTGAATTGCCAGCATAGCCCAGTTTTCGCTAGTAAAGTCCTTTCAGACCTTTCAAACCGTACTTGCAAAACCAAATCATAGCTTTTAAACCCAATTTTGAATTCCTCAAGAATACGGTCCTTTTTTAGGAGTTCTATTTTTCCGAGCACGTTGGCTTCCCTATTGGAACACCTCGCTGACGGTCCGAAAGTCGTTGAGGATCTGGGTTTGAATTCTCTTTCTTTATTTTTAAAGGGCCTCAGAAATTCCAAGCTACCAGAAGGAGGAATCAGTGTAATAGCTTCAGGACTACATACCCACCTGGCTGGTAAATATCACCTTCAGCGGCAGTAGCTTAAATTTCTTTTCTGGTCAATTATAGAATGTTTTCGGTCATGTGACCAGCAGGAATATTTGCATACTAAAACAAAAGGAAGAATTTGCATAAAAATGGAGTTCAATTCCCAAAAGAACATTTCACTCCTACAACATGGCCGCTGTTTCTTTGTTTCACTCCTCCAACATGGCCGCTGTGACGTCATGTGGAAACACTCTACAGCTAAAGGAGCCAAGATGTAATTATTTTATTTTTTAGGATATGACGGAAGACGATGTGAACGATTTAAGATGGTGTGGCTTAATGTTGACTAATCCGGGTTCAAATTGCGCTCACACTAGTTATCTAGTAAGCGGGAATACAGTTGACCCAAACCAAAAAATATATACATTTGATTGAGGATACTGGAGAAAAATCTGAGTGCATTTTGCTATAGGAGACACAATGGTGGACAACCTCGTCCCTGGCTTTAGGTAAAGCGCCCTGGGGACGAGGTTGAATGGTAGAGCATGCGATCCGAACTAGTAATCGGGAGGTCGTACTGCGGGCAGTCGAATTTTCCGAGTATTCCCGAGTCACCATCGATATATAAATCTCTTCCTGATTGCACTCACCGGGATCAACAATATAACATCTCTTTCAGCAGACGCTTGATCATGTTTTCCATACCCTCAGAGTCAGTTAGTGCTTCTGTTTTTACGCTGATCCTTGCTTTGTGTGTGTGTGTTTACGACAATGACTTATCACCCTTAGCGGGGAAAATAGCAGGCAATAATCATACGAAGAAGAGAAAGATGAAGAACATCATAAACAACACTAACAACTCTGTATGGTGAACTAATTGGGACATCTATTCATTTCTAAGTTAAGGGCACCGCCTCTAAGGGACACTTTAAACAAACAAATGCTGGGACAGTTAAACACTGGTGCGATTTTTAACATCAGAGCACTTCTTTTAGGGACATCTTAAGCCTCCTACGAACATAGTAAAATAACTTATTTCGTGTGATGTTTGCTCCATTTTCAAGTAGAGAAATTTACCATGAGGGATTTAAGTTAAGAACTGAATGGGAGGTATTGTTCTTGTCATTTTCTCTCCAGTAAATACTTAAAGTATCATGCACGATGAAAGGTCTTATATTTTTTCAGGCCGCAAAGTCATATTGCGGCATATTAGAAATGGACTGGAACTTCCTGAGATAGCAAGAGACGAGCATTACGATTTCAACTTTCAGGTAAATTAGTAAGCCCTCAGAAAAGTTTCTCGAACATAATCATTTAATATACACCTCTCTAATCTGCGTTTTTATTTATTCCCTTCGCAGGAATATCACTTACTGGATAAAGAAATTCACATCGCTCCGGTGAGATACTTTCTCGTCCTACGAATTACTGCAATAAAGGCAACATCCATTTAATTATCAAATTCAACGAGTGGCCAGAGCGGGTCTTGAACCCGGGTTCTCCGGATCTCAAGGCAAGCGCCCTAACCACTGGGCCACACTGCCTCCTGCAGGTTTAAAGGGGGTAGGTTTAAATTTAGCTTGGTCTTTCTTGACCGCTCGATTGACAAGTTAATTACATCCCGCAAAATAGGGTTATCTTGCCCTCTGACTGTAGAAGCCATATCACCACTCTTTAGTCATAAATACGTAATGAACTTAAGATTTATAGTCTATGGTGTGGTACTAACACAAAGGGTACATGTTTAAAGGAATGTTAGTAGGAAAGCTTTGTTGGTCTGCGTTTCAGTTTAGAAGTGCCGAATTACAAGCAACAACCCAGTGCCTCAAAAACAGGGGTTTCGGTTACCCGTAGCGGTTCGAATCTCTTGGGCCTACAGTTCCACGGTGCCTCGAAGGAAGGAATGGATTGTTGGCAAACTCGTAGTATACATGATTTTTTCTTAATGCTCTTTTACAGGGAGACTCCTTGATCACTAAATGCATCTACGATACCCAAGATAGGAATTGGGTGACAAACGTGAGTGCTACAACTAATAAAAGTGAAAATCGATCAATCACTGTCTTTTTCAAGTAGTGATTTGTTCTTTGGCGAACTGTGGCATTGGATTGGCTCTGCTGGTGTGATTGCCGTAAGTCCCTAAACTGTCTAGAATTTAAGTCCACGAAACTTAAGTGATCCTGTTCTTTCAATAAGAATTAGCATGTCTAAATCACTGCTTACTCCGCAGTCACCAAGAGAAGACTAAAACTACGCACGGATTAGCCGCAGAAATGCGCATGCTTACTCTCTTTCTCTCTCTCCCTCTCTCTCTCTCTCTCTCACACACGTCGCCTCGTCGTAGGGAGTCGCCTGGTCGCCCGGTCGACTGAGTTATTCATCTCTTCTCAGCACAGTAAATGGGCACTATCCGTTCTGGGAAGAGGTTAATATTGCGTCCCAATCGAAGATCGAAACGCACCAATCGCCACATGCTGTGTTACTGAATAGCCATTTGACACTAATTTTCGCCTGATGAAAGCAACAGTGAACTTTAAGTCGTCAAAACGTCGCGATCCACTATTTTATTGTGACAAATTCCTAATTGTTTATTATTCGACAGATTATTTATTCATTTTTTCATCTTCCATATTAACCATTTGACTCAAACCTTTCCCTTATCTTTTTCGTTTTTAGATGCACCTTCCAGGAGGGCCTTAGTGGGTTTTTTCACAATAGCCAAGCATGAAAGACCGAGCGTCAGTCATTTATCACATCATATACGTATGTGACGTATGTGAATCACTTCACGTTTGTCCTCGGTCACATACGTCACATCGTCAAAATATAGTAGTTCTAAAAAAAAAAAGATTCGGGAAAGAGTTGACTCAAGGTTACAATACGTATAGAAGCTCCGGGTAATGGGTTCCTGTTAATATTTATTAATTCAGTGAATCATTTTGTTTAGGGAGGCATCAGTACAAGAGAGGAAATGTGCTTGTCTTTTCTCGTATACTACCCGAAAGTGAACTTCAGCAGATGCGTTTCATGGGAAAAACCAGCATGGCAAAAATGGAATGATGAATATGTCAAGTAATTACTTTAATTCAAGTCATTCCGCTTTTTCTAGTTCATTACGGTTTTTTTAGTTCCTTGTACCCAGATCTCCCACGGTCAGGTAGAAGGGAGATCTTACATTTCCAAACCGGCAGTATGTGATCAGCAGTGGGATCTGGGTACGAGATATAAATGCTGGAGACTAAATGTCCAAATGAACAGTTTCATTTTCATTGGTGGGTGGATCGCCTTATTAACTCATTTTACTGCCAAATACCCGTTTTACCCCTCGCTATGTTGGTTTACAGTTTTGCCCAAAGAAAGCAATATGTTTTGACTTTTAGCTGTTTGTTTTTGTGCTTCCATTAGCTCCAAATCCCTTTCAGCTAATCCAGCCAGACCATACGCACGCATTGATAGTCCTGTTCCGGGACTCCCTCTTACCCCGCCCTGAAAATGGGCTTAAGGAGTTAAAAGAGTGCATGGCCGCGCACTGAGATATGGTTTTTTTGAACATATCTTGTTTAACCTCTTAAACAAAAATCTCCAGGCCCATTTTCAGGGCGGGGTAAGAGGGAGTCCCGGAACAGGACTAACGCATTGATATACCACAAATCTGGAAACTTCATGCCTATACTCCTTTCCAATGGAGTGTGGGTTCTTAAACTTCCCACAGATTCTATGAACAAGAATTGTATAAGACGGTGCCCACAGCTTTGGCTACCAGTAATGCGTTTCGCTAACCACCTCTCTATCATGTTCCCCTCAAATGTGCTTGAAATAGGGGGTGTAATCATTCGCAAATGTAATTTCGAAGGAAGTACATTTTCTTGGCTTATTTCAAGACCTTGTTTGTTTTGTGCGATTTCCCGCGTGGCTGAACCATCTGCCAACCTGAATCATTACTGAGGGGAGATGTTCATGGAACTGATTTTCTTACAGGCAAAACTATTCATTGCTGCGCAAGCCGTCCTTTTGGACTAAAGAAGTAAATCAAGGACTGAGAGAAGCCTACCGTGATACCAATGAAATCTACGCAAGATGTCTCGCTCGTGCTGACATAGCCCTACCGGTAATTGTTACATCCCTTTGTAATTCCCCTAAGACTGTTTCAAAATTAAAAGAAATAGTGTGTCGTTCAGTTTCGGATAAGTTGAGGGAAGATGTTAAGATAAAGTATTGTAAAACACTGAAGAGTTATTTAAAAGTGCTGCTGTTGTCTTACGCGGTCGTATCACGAGGGCATTTCACCATTCACCCTCCATAGTTTCGTTATTGAGTTATTCTTCCGACTGTGACTAATTCAACTTTGTTATGTTGCAGGGTCTTGGCTATAAAGAAACGCAAAAACCGTTAATCAAGACACCTTATAAACCAAAACCTAGCTGCGACATTGTTTCCATGGCTACCCGCGGCGTTGTCCCTGGATCCTTAGGAGTATTGATCGCAGTTTTTTCCTTGATTACTTTCGTTCACTGAACAAAACCCACTACTTTACATTACACTAGCTGTTCTAGCCTGCGTACCTGAGAGGGCAAGCGATGCATGAATAATCCTGCGATGCTATGCCGCCAGCTTGGTTGATGAGCGTTTTAGTACTTTAGACCGAGCCAGTAGATTTTGCCAAGTCAGGCACCAAGAAAGAGAGATTAAAAATCATGGCGACTCGCATTTTACTGCTGACTTTCCTCCTCAACATGATCTCCTCTCTAAATTAACGATTCTCGTTAATTTCTAATTAATTTATTAGGTCTAAAGTTTGATTTTAAAACGTTTAGCTTTGTAGATTTGGCAATCTACTTTTTGCAGTGTTTAATACTGTTTGTTGCCAAGTGATAATGAAGCATTAGCAAAAATTGTTTAACATAGCGGTGTGATGTCACGTGGTTAGGTGACCATTTCCTAAAATCCATATCAAATTTTCCATCTTCTTAATTAAGTATACCCTAAATTCAGAGCTAATTAGGAATTAATCTTTGTTTATCTAACCTTGCTCCCAGGACAAACACCACCCAGAGTTGAGCGGGCCACACTTGGCGGGGAAAAGACTTAGAAACCACTGAAGTTGTCTCTCTTCCTTATTCTCTACTTGCTGCGCTTCTAAAATGGAGGCCTAGATTGGGTGATTTTGGCCTGTCACTTCTAATTTGCACAACAATTAAACGCTTTCTCCGCAGGCAAACCTCACGCGGGCGTCACGAGATTTGTTGAGATGCTTTCGTTCATTTTCAATTCCTCTTTCAGTTTCGCAATGACTTGGGTTTGTAACAAACACTTATTGCTAATCTCGCAATATAGTAGATTTTACTTGGAACTTATTTTGGGTCGCAATAAGTCTAAAGCCATTAATGTTATTGAGATTAGTACAATGTATCGGTTCCGGCTCGCCCAGGGCCAAGACATTCGATGTAAGGTTAGCGCGGCCCGGTCCTGGTTTCACGACCAAGCTTTGACCTACAGTGTCAGGTGGCTTAGTGAGGGAGGATTCGTTGGCTGTGCAGCGAGCTTTGATCAGTAATAAAGTTATTGAAATACTTGGAAATGGTGTTGTCAATTTTGTTTGTGTTTTATTGAAAAGCTATTATCATTATTATTATTAAAACAATTATTCCACTCGCGTTTGTTGGATATGAGACGATTATAGCCAACTCAGCGCTACGCGCTTGGTTTGCTACCTATATCCATCACGCGCATGGAATAATTCAGTGTTAAATATAACAGTTAACAGCAAAAAGATGTGGTCCATAACACTTAACAGTCAACCCTTGAGCCCCACCCTGAGGCTTCCTTTGTGAAACAACACGTGAGATTCTTGTGATTGATGATTGCATGACAAAAAAAAAAAAAAACAAAAACAGTGAAATGTCGATGTCGCGAACCCCCTTAATAAACGGGGCAAAGCTTGACTGTAAAAGCCCTATTCAATCTTTGCAATTGTCATTTTCAGTTTTCATCAACTCAAATGCACTTGTATATAACGAGTGACAAGGCATTTGAAAGAACTGTATCATTTCAAAGATCAAAATATAAAAGCGCCTGTTTTTTGAAGCGCTATATAAAATTCAAAGTAGGACCATGGTCGAGTAATTTTAAAAACCCAAGAAATTGAACATACTTTCTTGAAATGAAGAATCAAACATTTGTTTTGACCTTAGCAGGAAAACAATAGCGTCTGTGAAACAAGCTCTTTTCTTTCTCTTTAATCTCTCCTTAAATCCCTGATTAGGTTTGCGTGGCCTTTTGTTAGTATTTCAGTGTGTGAGCAATGGTGAGCGATGCTTACGTAAGAGTGTAATTTTGTCCAAAAGCATGATAGTGCAATTTATTATTTTTATGATATTGGAAGACGACATTTAAAATTAATGATATTCCGAGATCTTTTTCCGGCACTCCTAAAGTAAATGTCACACATATATTGTTAACCATTTAACATCAAAGAACCATGATAATTTCCTTGTGAAAATTATACTTTGTAATAAAGATTAAACGCGCTTAAAGGCTCTTATGCGTATCGCTATTTCCCTAACAAAACGATTGAGTCTTGGTCGACAGCGCTTATTTTTACCTGACTGTGCAATAGAAAAAGCAGCATCGGAAGCATGATTTTCTCCTTTGCGTTTTCCGTCTTACTTCTTGAGTTTTCTTTCCCGCGGATGTCCGCAGCAGCAGGCGATCTCTTATCAACCCACACTTTTTTATCTTCATTGGATGAAGATCAGAATGTGAAATTGTATTGGAATGTTACCGAAACAAGAAAAGAAATTCTCTTCACTGTCGAGGCCAACACACTCGGATGGGTTGGATTCGGTATCTCTAGTGGACAAGGAAAGATGGAAGGAGCAGATATTGTGATTGGCTGGGTGAAAGACGGAAAGCCTTATTTTCAGGTATTGAACGACTTCTCAATGCCGATCTTTCATCACGTCATCCGATTTTAAACTGCACTGTTCATTTCTTTCTTGAAGTATCCCGCATGAATGTAAATTTCTCCATATGTGATCAAATTAATGGCCACTTCTCATCGCTG
>NC_090872.1:20346959-20371959 GCF_036669935.1 Montipora foliosa
CTACGGTGCCCAGTTTTGTAGGTCCTAGCAGTAATTCAATAGTTGACGGAGAGATACGTGATGAGACCTGGCAAACGGCAAACGCCAGGGAGGTAAAAAAAGCCTATGAAAAAAGTATGAAAAATTCTCTTACTCCAAGTTCTCTCTCTTCTTTGAGGGAGGTTCCTGGATGTCTGTAGCTAACAGGCAATAAATAAGATTGTTTCCCTGATTGTTGTTAGGGACTGTGCAATAATTATCAGGAGGGGGGGGGGGGCTAAAACCAGAGGGGGGGGCCTTAAGTTAAAATAATGGAAAGGAGGGGGGGCTCTACATTAGATTTCTCAAGTAAGTTGAGGGGGGGGTCTTAATTAAATTTCACAAATTCGATAATGAATAAATAAACATTTTCCAAATAGACAGATGCCACGCCTTTGACTATCCATAATGTCTAAATATTGCATCAACATAAACACATGCTTTAACTTATTTAGAATGTCAACATATGATAGATTGAAACAATCGCTCATGCACAGAAGTCACAAACCACGTTGTGAGCTTTGCCAATAAAACATTTGGCATTTAAGAGGTCCCGCAGACATGCCAGGTCTGTTCTTGATTTAAACAGCGAGAGGGTTTCTAGGTCTACAGTTTCTAGCTGAGGAATGCCACATACTTCTGTTTCATAGTTGTCATCAATGGGTTCACCTCCCAAAGACCGAAAAATTATACAGGTTCGGGTCCTACGGCTTTCTGAGGCAGCAATCCTCTTCTTCTCCCTTTTTTTCTTCTGTTCCTTCTTTTTTCTTGATTTGGATGCTTTAGATTTGGCACCAATAGGAAATGTCGCTTTATATTTAGCCATCACCCTATCCAGGTCTTCTACAAGATGCAGAACGTTTAAACCGACTTGAGACTTTATTGAATGACGTTGTTCAGCATTAAAATTGTGTAAACAGCTGAGGCCAGTCTTCAGTGTTTTTCTAACTTGGTTACGACAGCATTAAGCTTGTCCTGGATATCATTTGCCTCTTGTTTGCAACGTCTGATGTTGCTGTCATCATGGGGAGCTGGCTTGTAATCCTCTCGGAGAAACCTTCCTGCACAAGCAGGGTTGTCGGATAAAAGATATTGGTATCTGTTCTCAAGTTTTTCAATATCTAAAGGTACGGGTTAGAGAGGGGGGGGGGGGGGGGGGGCACATAATAATTTTGAGAGAACGTGAGGGGGGGGGGGGGGTCACAGCTAATCTTGACGCTGCTGGAGTGGGGGACCTATCTAATTTTTCCTTTGGTGAAGCTCATTTTAGGACCCCCCCTTCCTGATAATTATTGCACAGTCCCTTAAACCGCAAATTTTGCCTGACCTTTCCCGTTTGCCCTGTATGTGACGTAATTGAGGGCATTGTACATTGATTGGCTAAGTTGACAACGCATGGTAAATGAAGCCATTCTAGAGAATAACTCAAAATAGAAATACTTGAGTATTTCATAGGCTCTATTCGTCTGTAAACATGTCTTTGAGTTAAACTAATCGGTTTCACGCATCTTTCTAACTTTTTTATTTAAAACTTAGGTAATGAAATTACCCCTCGTCTCACACTGTTTTTTTTTTTGCCTTCCTCAGCGATCTCACATCCTTTGGCCATACTACTTTAGTCATGCATAATTTTTGTCATCCAACGCATTACCATTGGCGCAAATCTCAAATTTCGAATTTTCTAAATGTTCAACTCCCTTAATGTTCTTTCAGATTGAGCCAGTTATCCAATCGGGGAACGAGGGTGTCGTTCACCATATTCTCTTATACGAATGCCGAGATGATTTCCCTGTTCACCATTTGAACTTCTCAGGCAAATGTTACAGATCTAATATGCCCCCTCCGTTGAGGGAATGCGCTGGAAGGTCATCAATTGCTGGATGGGCTATTGGCGGAAAGGTCAGTAATAAGAGTTAAGAACCAACAAACCCGGCCCAACCCACAAGTGCGTATGGGAATCAAACCTGGGCCAAATTGGTAGGAGACGAGAGTTTATGCCGCTGCCTAAAACCTGCTCCATATCTGCGTACAGGAGATTTAAAAATGGCAAAGGACAGTCTGCTACTAGTCATAAAACCATGAAAATTCCTTTAATTATACTTGTTTCTCTTTTTGCTCGATATCTGAATGTGAATGTAGACAGTTTGTAGCTAACAGGAAAGAAATGGGTTGAAATGAAATCAGTTTCTTTGATTCGGGAAATGCGCAAATTCAGCCTGACGTAAATGGTCGTAAGCGAGACGTCAAATATATCAAATGAACAGTCTACTTTTTGATAGATTTCACATTTCTGTTACAATCGCCGTTGTTGAGTCTGAGCACTCAAAGAAAGGAAATATTAAGAACCTGTTGTACATGTAGTATTGTTACTTTTCAAATACCTCTAACTGACTGAGGAGGGCGCAAGACTCGAGGAAAACGGGTGCAAGACATTTTGAGTCGTGTTTCTGATAAGTTGACAAATGCAAAGGTGATGTGAGATATTGAGCCAAAAAAATGATGGAGAACTTTGGTTTTGCTAAGAAATCTTCATATCATACGTTCCTTTCTTTAATTTTTGCGCGAACATGAAATATGATTTTAAGATACTTGTTTTCCAATGGTTGCCTCTGGCTGCCTAGAATCTCAGTCTTCAAGAATAACATTATGTGGTATTTCGTGATTCCCTTTTCTCTAGGCCTTCTATTACCCTGAGCATGCTGGTTTACCAATTGGAACAGCTGACAGCCCGAAAGTCGTAATCCTGGAGATACATTACGATAATCCTGAAAAGAAGGAAGGTACGAATAACGAATCGTAAATTAATAATCGTTAATTTCTCTCATCCGGGCTTTGGGACCTTGGATACGAAAGAACGAGAAGGATGTCGTATTTCACTCGAATCTGTATCTTTCTACCGGGAGTAATGAAACGTTAAGAATTTCGGTCGATGCTTATTTCTTTAGTTTTGTTGAGCATGTTTCTAAAATTGACTTCAGTAAGAATATTTCTTATTAATATTACACAAACAAGACGCGTTTTTATATCACCAGATTAGTCTGAAATGAGATATCATTTATGCAGATAGACCAAAGTGCAATGGGCCGCACCAAATTTTAAATATTTATTAATGTTTAAACGCTCTTTTAAGCGCTATGGAAATTCGGCATAGTTCGACATTCCCGAAGATCTCTATCTTATTGGTAATTAGCCTCCTTTATCGCCCGCCTACTTTGTGACGTAGTTTATGACCGGTACAAGAGAGGATGACGTAAGAGAACGGATCCCCCATACATGGGTCTCTTCCAATGATAGTTTTTATTTAAAATCTAATTTTAGCTACTCAGCTATTTTAGAGAGGCACCTGATTGGCAAGTTGTAATGACGTAATGAAATTTTAAATACGCGCGGTGTTGGGAACGAGAAGTTAAAATAGCTTTGCGAAATTAAAGATTTGACGATAAAAACTTGCGACAAAACGTTACTTAATAACATTGTAAGGTTTAAAAAGTTAAAAACTATAAAAGATAAATTTTAAAAAACGATGATGGGGCATGGGGATCCGTTCTCTTAGGTCATCCTCTCTTGACCGAGATATGCAAAGATCTGACTAAAATTTACAAGATATAGTAGTGTAGATAAGATATTAGGGACCTTAAGATCTACGACGGCGACTTCAACAAAAACGTCACCTTAAAATATCCCTTTGCGTTATCATAATTCTTTCGAAGTTATTTTATCTCGTTCACTTCTTACAATTTGGGCGAAGTATCCTAGAAATAAATTGGTACGAACAGTTACAAAGTGAAAATAGAGAATAGATTATTCTCTGTTGCATGCTCACGTTGTCGTCAAAACCTCAAATTTGGTAATTTCACGTCGTCGCGTCCTAACGCAGAGTACCGCAAGAATCCGTCCTAAAATCCGTGCTGCACGTGCAGCACGATTATTTATGCTCTTTTAACCAATGATATCATTGTTTTTCGCCATTGTTGTTGCCGTCGCCGTCGTAAAATCTTAAGCTCCCTAAATTGACAGGGGCGCACGGATACTCCCAGTCATTGCCAAGGACAATAGCGCGCGGCAAAACCGAATGTGAGGGATTTTATCCATGAACGTGAACATGACCGAAGAACGGTTCAATCAGTGAAGTTTAATGTCTCAGCGAAAAGAGTGGATTGCGCCACGTTGTAATCTGAGGCAGACACTTGAAAATTAAACAATAACAAGAACCCATGACTAGGAGCGAACAACTGCCCTATATTCCCGTTACGTCTTTTCCACAGACCGATTTATTTTTAGATTGAATTTCCCGGGAGTGAGACTCTCGTGGGGCCCCGATGACCAATCACAAAAAACGAACTTGGCGTCATTGCGTCACCGGGCCGGAACGGCTTTTTTCTCCGAGGGAAAAGGTAGTCTAAAAATAGATCGGTCTGTAAAAATGCCGTGACATGAGCTTAGTATGGAAGTTGTTCGCTCCTAGTCATTGGCTCCTGACAATAACGCACGGATGGAAAACTCGAAATTTGCTCGCGCGCGAATGTCGCATAGAACGCGATGCACAGAATTTGAAATATCAATGTTGAATATATCAAGCGCCTTCATCATGTCGTTTCCTTTTTGATTTTTAAAGGAATAATTGACAGTTCTGGGTTCCGGTTTTACTACACCAAACAGCTGAGAAAATACGATGCGGGGCTATTGTTGGTTGGAGCAAGCTCAGATCATGCACTTACGATTCCGCCAAAAGAAACAAACTGGGAAATCAATGGCTACTGTAGTTCTAACTGCACCAGACAGGTGTGTTGCCTTACATTGTACCTTGATTGTAAAATAATAAGTCGTTTTGTCTTCACGAGTTGATTGAGCAACTTAAAAGGAGATAAATAGAGTGGTCGGAACTTTGACTTCTTTTTATAATTCTTGGTTATAAGAAAATTTGGTTTTATCAAATGAGCTGATAAAGTAACTGATTGACGACCACAGTCAGAAAGATTTCCGAGCTGATGCGCATGCGTTATTCCGTTTCGAGCGTCAGCTCATCGTTAGATTTAAGTGTCTATCATTTCAATACAGTTTTCAAGTTTAGTTTATTTATTGATTTACTTATTTATTTTTTCTCCGAAATTGTCCAAATACATTGCGTTGCCGTTTTAGAACCTTTGCATTGAAAATTCATTTTTTTATTTGCTTTGGAATACGGAACAAGTGGTCATACTTTAATCCATAGCCGAGCAATAAAGGGGAATGGGTTCTATACCGAGTTGACGTAACAAATTAATTTGCATCGCTGTTTTTCAAAGAACCAACCAAATTCAAAGTAGTCTATGACGTCAGTGCGATATTAAACCCATTCCCCTTCATTGCACGGTTATGATCAAAGTATAACGACTTTTTTCGTCTTTCAAAGCAAATAAAAAAGTGACTTTTCAATCCAATGGTTCCAAAAACAACACGATATATTTGGACGATTTCTTATAATTATCTTATTGGACGATTTAGTGTGTATTATACACCCTTTTAATAAGTCGAACTCTTGCTTTCAAATTTTATTTAGAAATGTAAAAAGGCCTAAAACTTTTCCGATTTCTTTTCTTGTTTGAAGCCTTTGTACATTTCTGAATAAATTTTAAAAGCATGAGTTTGACGTCATTAGCGGAAAACAGGGTGTATAGTGGGATATTTTTACGAGTCTTGCTGTATTTTGGCGAGCCCGTAAGGCGGGTCAAAATACAAGAGACAGGTAAAAATATCCCACGATACTACACACTAAATCGTCCAATAAGGGATTTATTATTCAACTCATGATCAGTCGGAAAATAGAAGAAACGTAAAGCTCAACTTATAACTTGCTCCCTCGCGAGAAAAATTATCTTACGTGACTATTCAGTGAGCGACCGTTCAGGTTTCGCGCGCTTATATTAGGTTGCTGTTGACTAGTCGAAACGAAAACTTGTCAAATCTGTCAATGAATCGTCGAGCAAAGCGTCGTACATAGAGTAAATTACATGGCCGTGCGGAGATACGAAATTTCTCATTGTCACACTATGTCGCGCAAGCATCCATGTTGTCGGTCAAGTTGAATCCGCTTTTACTTAGGTCAAATAGTCCAATTTCGAATTTCATTATAACCGCTGACCAAAAATGCAAAAGACGCATTGGTACAGTGTTAACCTCTACCTGAAGGGTATCAGGGAAAGTTTTCTCATCTGTACATGTGTGTGATGTTTTCTTTGAAAATTTCACTTTTTCTTTGATATATATTGATCTAATTTTTTTGGGTCGAGGCTAACCCTGCACAGAGACGCTTTTAGTTCTTCGATCCAGCGGTTTTGATGAATTCGAAACTGGACAATTTGTGATCCTTATTTTACCGAGGTTGAATATGCACTCTTCGTTGTAAGCAGCTATCGACCCCCGAAAACAGATTGAAAACACCTTTTCCTTCCCTCCAGGTCTGCCTTACGCATCTCAACATATCTTCTTATTAATGTTTCGTATCATCTTATCGGTTTATGTATCCATAAACTTATCCATTCAGTCTCAACATTACAACACAAAAAGACAAAAAAGAATTGCATTATGCATTTACTGATACTCGAACTCGGACCTAGACTTGCTCACAAGTCGAGCTTTTGAGCGCGTAGCGCGACAGAGAGCGCGAAGCGCGATCGTACGAGCGCGGAGGGCGACCAGAAAACCAGAAAACCAAGCGAACGACTTTGAGAAAGTCTAACTCGGACCCTCCACTAAACTACAACAACGAACATGCTCAACCCAACACAGTTCTTTTCATTATTTACTTTTTTATATTAATAGTCAATAAATATCCCTGTCTAATAACCAAGAATAATCCTAACCTGATCCTAATTTTTCTCTAGGCCTAATTTAGGCTCCAAAAAAAGTTTCTTCCATTCATCTGAGTGCGTATTCAACCTAGATAAAATGAGGACCACCAATTTAACCTGGGGAAAATTTAAAACGGATTAAACCTGAGAACAGATTTTACCGCCAACATTTACACTATAATAATATTTACAAAAGACAAAAAATAGTTTCATTGTGCCATGACCAAAAAAAGCTCAATAGCGCATGTCCCAACGGGCTTTGAGAAGTGCAGTGCCTCGTGCTCAGCTGAGCTACAATATTGTTATTATGAGATGGTTTTATTTTGCGACGTCAATGTCAATGGTAGATGAATATCTTTAGATCTCTTATTTGCTCTCGTCTTCGTCAATCAACATTTGTACATGCAACAAAGTTATTTATGTCTTATCTTTGTCTGCGGAGATCATCTGTAAACCTCTTATTTTGTCCGTTTTCTGCTTAAGGGCTTCAAAGGATCCAAGCTACCAGAGGGAGGAATCAATGTATTCGCTGCTATGTCACACACACATCTCACGGGTAAATAATAATTTTACTTGAACTAGTAGTAGGGAGAGCGTTCCACAACTTACGCCGCTTGCTGTGGCTGTATTTGAAATAGCTCCGAAATGCCAATGATAAGGAAATTGCCGTGGCAACGAGGAAAAGGTACGCGACGGGACAAAAGCAGGTGGATAGCAGAAGTCCATTTTCAGGGAGTCGGAGGTTATGCGTTCCCACATCCTCTTCCACCTTAGCCTTAAAATTGGACAATGTAGCATCTTTCGTGAGAAACAATTTGAGTGACTTCCCGACAAAACTTGAAACAAAAGACTAAACAAAATAGCCAATGACGTAAGCTTGAAAACAATAGAGTGTTTTCACGTGACGTCACAGCGGCCATCTGGGTGTACCTAAATTATAGAACGGCGGCCATCTTGGTGTCCCCAACTAATCCTCTGGGAATTGAGCTCTATTATCATGCAAACGTTTTCTTTTGTTTCGGTAGAAAATCAAGGTTACTGATCACGCGAGTGAAAACATCCTATACAGGCGGAAGACCTTAGACAGCAATGACCAGAACCAATTTGCTGACCAGCAGTTTTCGTTAAAACAATGGTTTGCTGGGGGTGCTCAGTCTCGCAGTCTCAGAAAACCTGGTTGTGGTCATTGTTATTTAAGGTTTTTCTATAGAAACTGCCACAGTAGCAAGTTAACTTATGAAATTTGCTAAAGCATGTTTAAAATGAGCAGATGATTGCAGACGCTCCTAGGGTACTTAGAGTCCAATTGTTTATGCAAACTTTTGGAAACATGAAGAATGGTTATATTTTTCGATCATGTGTTACAGTACGAAATGAAGAAGTGATCCTCGCACCTAAAAAATTCAGGTGGCTTCGACGGGATACAAAGCCACGACCTCTTCAATGCAGGCGCAACAACCAACCAACTGCATGAGCTATGACGCCGTTCAGTTAGAAGCAAGTCAACCTGCTGGGCCCACGCGTTTCCGCGAAACGAAAAAAAAAATTTCCACTCTCGAGAGATCGCTTCTTGGCCTTTTGGCTAAGATCAAGTGTAAATTGCACCCTGCACCCTTTTTCTAGGATCTTATGAGGCTAGAGTAAAGCGGTTTCGGCCGCCTCTAGTTCCCTAGAGAGCATTCTAGGCCAAATTATTCCCTTTTAGTTTTCTTGATTCGTTTTGTTTTCTGGGCTACGGCACAGTTAAGTCGACAATAGAGAGTTTAAGCATAACTTTTACGTCAAACGGCAAATTTCGTGAGTGAAAGCAGGGTTTTGCCAAAAATATAAGAACCCTGCTCGATATTAACTCATTTCTGTCCTGTTAGCTCCAGATATCAAGTAACTTCTCAAAGGAACGAGACAAGTTAAAATGAAATAATTTTCACGCTTTTATGACAAGCAGGAGCCTGCCGTTTGCCGTTGGCCGCAAACGTCATGCTTAACCTCTCTAATAAAAAGCTTAAGCAACGGCGACGGCAACGAGAGCGTCATATCAAAATATAAATTCACGTTGTTGTAATCGCTTTATGATTATTTCAACCCTTTTAAAATGACAAGGGTGTGGTAGTTCCCCAAAAGCGACACTGGTCGGAACGGCGCTCAATTTAGGGGAGAAAATGAAAATTTGTCCTCAAGTGCTGACTTTCGTCGTAAAACCTCAAATTTGGCTACTATTTTACGTTGTTGTTTTGAAGACGACGGCAAAGAAATGGACAAAAGTGAAAAACGCACGCGCAGTGCGTGCAAAGCTATTGTTTTTGCCCACTAAATATTCAAATTTGTGACGTTCTCCTGGCCGTCGCCGTTTACGTTGCTTAAACTCCCTATTATCGCTGATGAAGACCTTACAATGGTCAATACGTCGAGATCAACGATATTATTATTCCACTATTACGCCATTTTACCATATTTGGTCAAGAGAACGCGCAAAATATGAGACGGTAATACACTGTAGTCTCCTGGTTTTACCGGTTTAGAACAGAGAAAATACGGACGGAAAGGCAGTTTTTCAATGAAAGAAATTGTTTTCAACGCGATACTAAGCCTGAGAATTTACCTTGCAATCGCTTCTCTCGTCATTTCGTTTTTATAATAAAGGACATTTGGTTGGCTTTCTGTGCTGTTTACATTGTTCGCAAGCGCCCTGAAAGACAGATGATGCATTTTTTAGAAACACTCTTACCAGATAACCTTGAATCAAAATAACAACTTTTTGTAGAATAATAAATCTCTTATTCGATGGTTTAACATATAATACGCGCGGACATTTTGCTCATTGCACGTATTTTCGGAAGAATACTACGCAACTCGCAAAAATATCCGCGCGTATTTGTTAAACCATCGAATAAGATGTATTTATTGTAAGACAATCGGGGGACAAGCGAACGGCTCAACTGTATTATTATGAACTAAAACGAGTAAATATATGTTATTTGCCAGCTGGGCGGTCCGTATAGCGAAAAGCTGTGACCGAGGTCTTGAAAATGCTGCTCGAGGCCGCAGGCTGGAGGCAGCTTTTCAAGACCTCGGTCACAGTTTTTCGCTATGCGCACCGACCCTTAGCTGGTAAATAACTTTTTCTTTTCCTCTCTGAAATCACTTTTTAAATTGTTGACTCGCATCGCGTTTGATATCGAATGTAGCATTAAAGCGACTTACAAACTGAACGTTTCAAAGAGGAATATTTTTATTTAAATTATATTTCTAAACCTCTTGTCTAATAAAAAGTAACTCCTGTATGTAAACGGATTCGGTGTCAAAAAATGGAAATTAAAGGTCTAGGACAAAAAACTCTCCGAGCGTTACCGTGCCAGTGGGCAGAGATCGATAGGAAAATCCGGACCGCGCGAAGAACCAATCAGATTGCAGGATTCGATACCATGCCCTCTCGCAAAAAAATAACGAATTTTATTATGATACGAACTGAAGAATAATGTTGTGTGTTTTTAGGCCGCAAGATCTTTCTCCGCCACATCAGAAATGAAGTAGAGCTTCCAGAGATATCTAGAGACGATCATTATGATTTTAACTTCCAGGTAATTCACGTCTCAAAGGGGCCGAGTAAGTCAATCTAACTTGGTTTTCGTATTATAGTTTCATTCAGAAAATATATTGTTTCATACGAATGGCATATTTTCTGAATGGAATAGTCTGGCTATCTTCCGATTGCTTCGAATGTTGCAATGTTGTCATTGATACATGATCTCCGGGGCACCCAACGATAATCTGCGGTGAAATATGTGTTCGGGAGAGTCTAACTGTTGTATGAATTTCGGTTCTACGTTGCCAAACAGCTACAGATTTCTTTACTAAAGCATTACCTAAAAGATTCGCAACCAGGGAAAAGAAGTCCCTACGTTTTCGGAAGAGATATTTGTGCAATTTTGGACACTTGAAAAGGTCACCTAGCAGTTTCAGATGAGCAAATGATTCGGTGCGAAGTTTTTAGAGGGTAACGTTCAGCTAGCAGTTTCTGAAATGAAGACATCATTGTCTAAAAGTTTCGGACACTTCAATTTTCAGCTAAGATATCCGAAGAGATCAAATTTTTCATCTCTTCAGACAGTCTTAATACATTAGAAGGAGTCTGGAAATGTCTCTCAAAGGCTTTTGGTTTGATTTAGAGGATGCTCTTCAATCGAGTACCACAAAACTAAGTTTTTTTCCTGCCGCAAACCACAGTCGATGCAGACAATGAAGAGACATAGTCATGACGCAAAGCAAATTCACGCTGCCGGCTCAAAACGTGGGAGAGAAAACGTGTTAAGACGAGACTTTATGCCTTAATTCCACACTCAGCTTAGTCTTGTAAATTTGTGTTACAATGAAGATTTTAATAGAAATAAATGAGGACATTTAAGCCTTGTCAATTGATGTCAATGAAATCCGAGTATGATGCTGACTTTAATGTAGCACGAGGTTTAAAGCTGAGCACAGTTATAAGGCTGGTTCACACGAGCGACGCAAGAGCAAGCAAATACATGTGTGAATTACCATAATGCAAATACAAGCGCAAGCACTGACGCAAGAAATGGAAAATTTTCCATTTGCTCGCCTTTTGCGTTTGCATTTCTTACGTGTGATTTGGTGTAACGCAAACGCAAGGTGAAAAATGCTCGTTCCATGTCTCTAGGGATGAAATCAAGATGGCTTCTTCAATCACGTCGGATGAAAAAATATCTGAGAGCGTTAGAAAATATCCTGCGGCGATCAATAAACGAACACATATAATTACTAAACAGAAGTAATACTCTCGATCACCAAGCTACAATTCTCTTACTAGATCATGGTAATCTCCCCGAAGTTTTCGTTTTCGAAAGATGTCTCGAAACCATGGACCTTATTCTATCGCGGTTCAATTTATAATTCTTTTGTTCAAGTGCAAATTAGCCTACCAAGTTTCGATACCATACAGTGAATTGAAAAGAACTCTTGCGCTAAAATGAGGCTTGGTAGGCTAATTTGCACATTAAAAAAAGAATAATAAAACAATAGCCATTTGTGAATAAGGTCTATACACGTTTGGATCTTGTTGTCATGCTATTGTTGAGGCCTTCGCCTTATTAGCCAAAGACCAAGAAGAAGAAAGAACGTCATGCAACACATCAACTTCGTCCGCCATCTTGGGATACTCAATTGCGCGCGCGTGTGTCAATGTGTTTGCATTTGCGTTGGACGTGTGAACTTCCTTGAGCTTGATTAGATGGAGTTCTATGGTCGTCCAAATGTTTCAATATTCGCTAAATTCTATTCGCGGTCGCTAAACCGCATTCGCTGTCGCAAAAACTCATTTGCTGTCGCTAAAACTCAATAGCTATGGCTAAAACTTCTTCGCTGTTGCAAATGTTCCTTCTTTAGCACTGAATTAACTTAATTTGCATTTGCTAAAATGAAAACATAATATTTGCTGACAATTAACAGTATTCGTCACTACTACATCAACTTCGCTGTTGTAAAATATTGTTAGAAACCTCCAAGGCCGACCCTCACGCAATTCGTTTCCAGGCCGTCCTGGTATTACGGCCTGTTCAAAGATGGCTACCCGAAGGTTCTTAACTTCTGTCTTGCTGTTCGTACGTGTTTTGTCATTGTCTGCACGCAGTGAAGGGGTTAAATTTTAGCGACAGCGAATGAAATTTAGCGACAGCGAATGAAATTTAGCGACAGCGAATGAAATTTAGCGATAGCGAATGCAAATTTAGCGATAGCGAATTAAATTTAGCGACAGCGAATGAAGTCTTAGCGACAGCGAATGGAATTTAGCGACAGCGAATAGAATTTAGCGAATATTGAAACATTTGGACGACCATAAGCTGTTTTCCCTTTTAACTTGTCTTCAAACAACCACATTTACATTGCTAAGATTCTTTTCTCCATTAGAGATGATTCGTATAACAATCTGGGAGACACCACTGTCCTGGCACGGGAAATGTCCTCTCCCTAATATGTCGCTAGAATGCCAGTGTGAGAGCTCAGCAGTGGACAGCTTTCATAGATGATAACATTCGCCACTGAAAACGGTACTAAATCTCTTTTATCTATTCGCAGGAATATCAAACAATGAGGAAAGAAGTTCACGTTGCTCCAGTAAGAAAATTACTTTTGAAACGTTATCCTCCTTCTCCTCCCTCACTGAACATAATTTTCCCCGACCATTCCTCTCTCAAACTAAATGGTCAACTAAAGAAGACTTTCAAGATGGAATCCTAAAGGAATACCGAATTTGGCTTGAAGTCCGCGAGTTAAAATTGAACCTTGTTGCTAACTTTCCTCGTAAGAGTATTTCTGATCGAAAGCCAAATAATATGCTAACGAAACTTTATATTTTTTTTACAGGGGGACGCCTTGATAAATGTGTGCGTCTATGACTCGATGGATAGAACTGGTTTCACACGGGTAAATATTATGGCGAGTCAATTTTATGCGGTCTAGAGATAATCAAAGGTAGTCACACTACGTATCAGCCCAATAACAATTGGCCATATTTATTCGCTTCACCTAGGGCGAGGGTCGAGAGTAACAAATTCTTCTCTACAGGCGTAGAGTCAGATTTTGCCTTCCACTAAGGTAATAGGGACCTTACCGTGAGGAAAGAGCTGAGCAAACTGCCTCACGAGGCGGTTTGCTCAGCCGTTTTCTCATGATCACGTATGCGGGGAACTTTTGGTGAGAAATTCGCCAAGCGAAGCAAATTCCTCGTTTTGTGCGGCCATCGTGAGAATCGAGTTGAGCTTGGTCAATCAAGCATCCAATAAAAAAACATGGAATTCTCACGTGAGTTCAGTGACGTCGGAATTTCTTCCTCTGACATCATCTTGAACCGCTGTAGTCACGTGAATATGCCATGTATTTTTATTGGATGCTTGATTAAACCAAGTTCAGCTCGATTCTCACGGTGGCCGCACACAGTGAGGAATTTGTCTCGCGGGCCCATAAATATCAAACATGTTTGATTTTATCCTCACGGCCTCGCGAGGCAAATTTCTCACCACAATTTCCCCGCACACGTGAGGAAACGACTGAGCAAACCGCCTCGCGAGGCAGTTTGCTTCTAAGATTCTATGACGGCGACGTCAACGAGAACGAGAACAATAGCATTTAATGAGCAAAACAATCGCTCTGCACGTGCAGTGTGAAAATTTGTACATTTCTTTTCAGTTTTCTGCAAAAATTAAAGTTAACGCGCATGCAAAAAAGGGCGAGCGATGAACACCTTATTACGCTTTTTTTCCACCCGAACCGTCATGATTTGAGAAGACCAATCAGAACTGTGTTTCCCCCACCAGATTTATCATTTACCACTGTCCAGAGATATAAAACTAAGTATGAGACAAAAACTACGAACAAACACGCAAAGCTGGGTAAACTTGAAGAGCGCAAATTTAAATATCATGCTCCTTTGGACGCAGAGAGAAATTAACCCCGTCTTGAATCTAGTGTGTACAAATTAAACAACTCACCGAAAACGCCGCTTTTTCATTTTGAGTCTTTGGTGAATTTTATAGCTACGAAGTACCTATAAATATTTAAAGGCGGATCTCCTTTACCGTCTTTACCTTAACTCGCGATACCGGTACGACGCTCTAACCAAGTGAGCTATGAAGCCATTCATTTGACGTCGGGAGCTGGTCATTTCGAAAACGTCGTTCAGAATTACAGGTTTACATTTTCCAAACGTTTTCGTCATTAGTCCAGTTCGTGGAACTACCCCAACCAATCAGGGACTGAAGTGGGAGAAACGATGTTGAAACCAGGCGGAAAAAAATAAAATTCGTCGCTATGTGCTCACGTTGTCCTCAGAGCTTGAGATTTGGTCATTTCACGTTGTAGCTTTAAGTACCGTTCACTAGTGACTGAGTAGGTGTTGATTCTGAAAACTTAAACACTCGGTAATTCTAAATAATATTGAAGTCAAATATTTATCTATTCATTCCTTCACTCACTCTCTCCCTCATATCATTTTTTTTTTCAGTCATCCGTTTATTTATTTATTATTTATTTATTTATCCATTCATTCATTCCTTTGCTTTAGGGAGGTCTTGGTACCAGGGACGAGATGTGCATCTCACTGTTGTTGTATTATCCTAAAGTAAACACTTCTTTATGCCTTTCAAGTGAGCGGCCAGCTTGGCAAAAATGGGACGAACAATACCTCAAGTAATTATTTCGAAATTTTGTATGCTTATCTGTTGGCAGGTTTGTGCACGTACGACCTTTGACGTAAGGGATTCTTGTGCGCGCGCACCTAATACTCGTGACCATTCTTCTCGCAGACCCACCGACCCAAAAACTCATCGGTGTTCAAATCCTGCCAGTTTCGCAGGGCATTTGAATTCTAGATAACATAAAATTTCACCTTTAAAATATATTTGAGCCCATTATCATTATCATTTATAAATTTCTTCCCTAAATGAGGCAGTGTGGAACAAGGTTTGCATTTGGCTGCCACTGGTTCCAATCCCGCGCTATGTATACAACCAACTGGATGCTTCCTATATCAGATGGAGTTTTTTATTTCAAATATTTCCTTCGCTGTTCATCGTGGTAAAGCGCATTTCAGCACGGTATCCACAAGCAGCCGTGCTGTAGAAATGATACACAAGAAAAAAAGCACGCCGTGGATGGAAAAATATTGCAGATAGGATCCGGATGATTTGTTCCCTGGTCGCGGTCCTGTACTTGTGTATGTACATGTGTTGCAGTGCGTAGCTATAGTTTTGGGACGTCAAGTGACTTCATTAACAACGTCAGCGTAAACGTCGCAGAGAAATAAAGATTTGTTGTAAAATTTTAGCTAAATAACCTAAGACTGGATGTAGGAACACCATCGCAGTAACTTAACGGAATAGAAAATAACTGTTTTATTTTCACGTTGTCTGTGGTCATTTCACATTTGTTTTTTTGCAAAGGACTGGAATGAAATGAACTCAAATGCACGCCGCACGTGCAGAACGCTTCTTTTTGCCCTTGTTATCATGAGTTATTATATCAGATCAAAGTTAAACGGGTGCGAACATTGTGATCTTCATGGGCAGGCATTCTCTTTATTATTTAAGCCAAGACAAATAGAAATCGTTTCTTGTTACAGACAGAACTATGAATTACTGGGGAAGCCGACCTTCTGGAGTGGGGCGGTGGACGAGGGACTAAAAGAAGCCTACCGCGAGACCAAAACTGTCTTATCGTTTTGTGTGGATAAAGCAAAACAGGTAAATTATTGTACATAGGGCTGTTGCTTTTTTGAGTGTCGAAAGAAGTACCAGTGCCGCTTAGTATTGCTGCATGTTTATCAGGAATAAAATGAGTGTTTTCAGTAAACTGGTTGCATTTCATGGTTGGATTCAGATTGATTCATTTAATCGCCTGATTTTCAATTGAGGACGACTACCTGTTATCACAAATGACGGAGAATGTTAATCTAAACTAATCATATTACATGGTTTTGGCTTTTTGTTTATCGAGAAGGCAACATGCAAAGGTTTGCATGGTATTTGTCAAGCTGAACTCCATTTATTCATCCATCGAAAATAGTTCACATACTTTCAAAACATTTTCGCGAATGAAGGGGTTACCTTCAATCAGAAACAATTTTTAAAAGACTACTTTTTGTATGGTCTATTGTAGGTTTATGGTGTCAGTCCTAAACCAGTGATCAAGAAACCTTACCAGTCAGAATCCATGTGTAAAGACACGGTTTCCGTGGCTACCAACGTTGTCCCAGGATACTTCAGTGTGCTAGTCACGATAGCATCTTTGATTGCTTTCATCCGCTGAACTGAAACAACACTGCTTCAGAAATTCCCCTAACCCACCCTAGAGGGATTTAGCGACCTTTTTGTACATCTATCAGTTAGCCTTTGTTTAAAGAGAAAGCACACCCACTTCGCGTTTATTTTTAACTGAACATGTGGTGATTCGATTTGCTCTGCCTCTCATATGACGGAGGCTCGAAAGGTTTTTCAGCTTAGCGCGTGCGCGTAAGCCACACACGCAGCTCTAAAAGCTGCTCACGTCAGCTCGTGATTCAAAATGCTTCACGAAAAATAAACAAATTACAATTAATGAAGGATACACTAGAACAACTGGTCCTTTCCCCGAAGCCTTTCCTTTCTCCCTTGTGAAAGTTGATTCAAAAGTAGACCCATTGAGCCCGCACAAGCTACGGCAATGAACGTTCTGGTCAACTCAAAGCTGTAATATTGTACTTTGTGGACAGGGCAGAAAAAGATGACAGACCGTTCCGAATTTTAGTCCCTTTCTACGACCTTAGACCTGGCAGGGTAGCTGGTTCGTGAAAATAGTTACATACATACCCACAAAATAGTTACATACATACCCACTTACCTACCTACCTACCTACCTACCTACCTACATAATTAACCGCCCCCATAAGGGCTTTGCAGGGCCAATGAAACGCAATTAACGAAAAAACGGAACAGAACAACAACCGTGACTGTTAAGAATCCCAACTGGCCGGAGGCAAACCAGGGCAGTTGGGAAGCTGAACCAGGGACTACCAGGAACAAATTCAACGAGTGGTCAGAGCGGGTCTCCAACGCGGAATATCCGGATATCAAGGCAAGCGCCTTAACCACTGGACTACTCAGTTGCACTGTTACTGTAAGATATTGGTGTTGCATATTTTGCGGTGGCCATGCAAACTTTTTTACCCCCAGTTCTTGTACTTTGTACCTTTCGCATGCCGGAGTTTCTTCGTTGTGCTCTTCCTCTAGTATTTCCGCTTTCAGAATGCTTGCTCTTGCTAGACGATGAGATTTCGGAGCTTTTCTCTGAACTAAAATCCACAGAACTTTCATCTGAGCTACTCACTTCACTCTCGCTACCAATACCTTCCAAACAGCTGGCCCTTGCATAAAAAAATTATCTATTCATCTTAGGTTGGCTGACTCAAAGGGCGACTATACAACTATATGTAAAATCATCCATAACCTCTCTGGCAAAGGCAAGAAAACCAGTGTCAAAGTTAAGAAAAGAGACGGAACCCCGCCAACCAGTGATGTGGAATTACTTGCAGAATGGAAAGAATATTTTAGTTCTCTGCTTAACAACAGCAGTGGTCCATCACCATTAGAACTCCCTCTTCCCGCTGCCCAGGACCTCAACATCCAAACTGGACCACCGACACGAGTGGAAACGGTATTAGCTAAACGACGAATGAAGATCAATAAAGCTGCTGGACTGGATGCGCCCATCAAAGCTGAAGCACTACAAACTGGCGGCGATGCAATGATTGATGTTGTCCATGAGTTCTGCGCTGAAACTTACAGCAGTCTCACGCCGCCCGAAGTGCCAAAGTGTACAACAGGATCTTTTTCAACAGAATTCGAGATCATGTGGATCCCATCCTAAGGAGTAATCAGGCAGCCTTTCGCCCTGGGAGAAGTTGTGCCCAGCAGATCCGCATTCTCAGGCGGATAATGGAAGGTTTCCAAGACTACCAGCTCTCTATCGCTGTCACCTTCATTGATTTCAAGAAGGCTTTTGATGCCGTTGACAGGAGGGTTATGTTTGCTGTGTTGCGCCACTACGGAATACCAGAAGCTGTGGTCAATGCTACACGCACATTTTGTACAGCAACTCTGGAAGTGCAGTGATGGTAGATGGGAGCATTTCTGACCCGTTTGAAGTCTCAACCGGCGTGCTCCAGGGTGATGTTCTTGCCCCTTTCCTGTTCATGATATTGGTTGACTTCCTGTTGACAAAGGCCACTTCAGACATTGACTCCGGAGTTGTGACACATCCACGTCGTTCAAGAAGGTACCTAGCCAAGGTACTTAATGATCTGGACTTCGCTGACGACATTGCATTGTTAGAATCCACCGTCCCCCTTGCACAGACCCAGCTTACCAGAACCGCATCAACATCAAAAGACCTCGGCCTGATAATTAATGTGCCTAAGACAGAATACATGACTGCAAATTGTCATCCTACCCCACCACTGCAAGTCTATGGTGAAGCGATCAACCATGTGACGGATTTTACGTATTTCGGCTCCCAAATGGCATCTTCCGCAAGTGATTTTAAAAGACGCAAGGTGCTAGCATGGGGTGCTTTCTGGAAGCTTGAACGATTTTGGAGAAGTTCGCAACTACCCATTTCAACTAAAGTCAATTTTGTTTACACCACCTGTGTGACGGACCTTCTCTATGGCTGCGAATCATGGGTGCTATCTCAAGACATGGTACGCAAAATCAAGGCATTTGCCACTTCTTGCTACGGGATCCTTCTAGATATTAAACGAAAAGACCATGTATCCATTTCTGTTACTCCATGACCAACGTAGCTGAGTTTTCTTGGGCATGTCCTTTTTCTCCCAGAAGAAGAGCCTGCCAGAAGATATGCACTCTACGTACCACCACGTGGCAAAAGGAGACCTGGACGTCCTCGTACCTCTTACTTACCTTACATTCAACACGTACTAGAGCTGTCGGCCGACACAATCACCTCACTTGCCCAAGATCGACGTGCGTGGTGAAATCTTGTAATCTCCCGCTCCGCTTCCGAATGATGATGATGACTCTTTATTCTGAAATGTTTCACCTAGAGAGGGTCATTTTATTTTGACCGTTTTACTGAAAATCTCCACCCTACCCCTCCCCCCTGCTAATTTCTGACAAGTCTCTAAAGGTCCCTAATGTGAGATACAACAAAACAACTGCGTGAATGACGTAATGCTATCTAATTGGGTCAGGTGGACAGAGCTATTGTTTATTTTCCCGCCAAACTCGGTTTTAAACCTAAAAAATAGACACTTTTCTGACGCTGATTACCCTTGGGTGATGGACTCTTGCGAAAGTCTCATTCATAACGGTTTTTTAATTTGACAGTTTACAACCCCTGTCGGCAGTGACTTTAATATGGCCAAGCTACTTTCCTAGAAACTAACATCTCTCTGTAAAGACCTACTGGGATATGTATCTTCGCCAGGTTTTCAGAAAAAAAAACATTACCGGGGCTACTTATTTTCCACCTGGTCGGCAATTTTTTTTCGTTCATTGCATTTTCTTTTCTCTTTGTCAATGTAGTCAATGTAGCATCTTGCCTCTTTCAAAAATGAGCTTAAGAAACATGTTACAGGTTGAATTAAAATGCAGGTCAATTTTAATTTTAACCTAAGTTGTTTTTTCAACCTAGGTCAATTTCTTTCAACCTAGGTTTATATGAACTGTCTAAAAAAAGATTTTCCCTTTTTTGGGGGATGTAAAAAAAAATGGGGCCCGGATTTTTAGGGGGATAAAAAAGAAAATAACAAAAAAACATCTTCCTCCACCTTTTTCTTGTCTTCCGTTCTTCTTCCGCTAACCGTCTCTTCTTTTCCTTCCCTTTTTCCTTACTGTGCTTACGTTATACACCTTATTCCAAAATGGCTGCCATTTTTAGTATTTTTTTTGTTTCCATGCAAATTACCCCTTATCGGCTCGCTTGCAAGCGGAAAATTAGAATACAAAATACAAAAGAATACTAAGATGGCGGCCATTTTGGAATAAGGTGTATTATATACGAACGGATTGTGCCACTTACCATGAGGTTCCACAACATTCCATGCAGCTCCAAGGATTCGAACCAGGTTACTTCTTCTCTGCATTGACCGCTAAGCCATCGAATCAGCAACCGAATCGGCTAGATATTTTTTCTAGCAATGAGTTTTAAAGTTATTTCCAAGCCTTCGCGACAACCATCATTTCGCACCTGCGTAAATGACATAAAGTGAGACTTTAAAAATTTTCAGCTCATCCACACAGTTCGCCGCCAATGGAACTTTATGAAGAACTTAAATCGTGGCTAAATTTATCTGAAGAATAATGAAAATGCTCTGAGTCTCCAGTGCAAAAACGAGCAAAAATTGTTTGGAAGAGGTGGGCTCTTGATTCTGAAGGACAAATTAATCGTCAAATATTGTACGAAATTTATTTCCGTCGCTATGCAAAATACACCAGGAACAAGGCATCATTTCTAGTCATGATAACAAACCGATTTTCGCCGCTACGTTCGCACTGCGAAAAACTGATGGTGGCAGGGAAAATAGAACGACAAAAGATAACCTTTGTAGTTTAATCAAAAAACAGAACGTATCACCAAACCACTGGTGTCATCGTCTTGGAGAAACCGCTTGTAAAAAAAACATAACCACTCACAAAAAAATTGCCAAAATGCCTTATGAAGTGGTTTTTGAAATATCTCGGGGAACTGAAGAAATCAAGAAGCCACAAATGAGTGGACAAGTCACAGCTACATCAAATACAGAGCAGGAGAATGGTCAATAATTTGAAAAAGTGGATGAACCAAACATTGAAGGAGAGCGGTGTCTGACACTTGCAAACTGCAGACCGCGGACTGAAGACTAACCGTAAATCACAGTAATTGAAAGCTAACCGCTCTGAAATGAGTGCTGGGACTTAAATACTATTTATCAGCACAATTTGAAATGGGTGCTTAGACTTAAATACTGCTTATCAGCGCTATTTGTAGGTAGCCAGCAGTCTGCGGTCTGCGGCTATCATACACCAGAAAGGGAAGAAGAAAAAGAGGTTCGCACTTCAGGATTATGTGCCGCTGAAAATTAATAAAATGGGAAAGGAAACGCCCCTTCATCCAAATTTGCTACTTGGTCAAATTGTAGAACTTGAAGGGGCTGTGCCAAAATAATCACAAAGTTTGGATTTACCCCTACAAACAGACTGAGCAAAATAAAAAAAAAACAACATCTATTTTATTTGATAACTCAAAAGAAATAACACTTACAAGAGCCTACAAAATGGCTTCTGGTCAATAGATTATGAAACCATTTTTCCTGATTTTTTAAAGTTTTGTATTTACTTGCTTTTGATTATTACAAATTCGAAGTAAGCAAAAGATAGAGCAAATAACTAAGCAAATTAAAAATCAACAATACATCATGTATGTTTCAGTTCATTTTATTCCTTAGAAGATAATTCAGTATTGTTGCCCCCTGCCCTCCAAAGGAGATTCATCAATGAACAATGTACTTCTAAAAAGCTCTGAGAAAGAGAAGTGGAATCGGGTATCATGTACAGTATCCCTAACCATTTAAATAAGTGCCTAGACTTAACAACCATTGGGGTTTTATAAAATACTCATGATCATGAGAAATTTAAGCTATACTAAGTTCATCGACTCACCTCTAGGACCAATTTACTTACCAATACGTTACACGTACTTGATAATAATTGATGGATTTTTGTTGATGTTTCCTACTTTCAATTTCAACCTAGTTTACAATAAAATGACCTAGGTTGAAATTAAAATTAACCTGAATTTAAATTTAATTCAGGAACAATACCCGGTTTGTAAAAGTGACATCAGGGCAGTCAAAAAATGGCCTGGCAAAATTTAAATATTCACAGAGTACCGGGGAGGCTAAAATTTCTCTGGGTAGGGAAAACTAATCCGCTGTAACAGAGCCGGGTGTAAAGTAGTATTTGTTCTGCTTTTGTTGCGGTTGCTTTTAATGCTTCTGTTATCCCTTAATCACTCCTCAAGGATCCATCAGGTCACGCGACGACAAATTGTCTCTTTTCATAAAATGCCGCCAAGACCAATCATGTGTCATGTAATTTGCTTTGGTTTGAGCATTTTCCCGCGTTAATTCTTTATAGACTTAAAAGGACGCATTGGCTCCCAGTCCTATTAAAGCTTCATTTTTTGTCAGCGTTCCAGCACAATGCGCTCTACATGCGCTATCCTTACTCGCACAGCCAAGGTCTGGTGTCGTGACAGTTACCGACACCTGTCACTGTTTCTCCTTCCGATGATCTCATCTGTATTCCCTCTTACAGCTTCTACACGTACTACAAATACTACAACTACTACAAGTACTACAGCTACTACACCTCCTGAAGTTGCTATAATACTGAGCTACTTCATCTACTGCAGGTACTAAGTATACAGACAGGGGCGTAGCGTCGTTTTTCCGTTGAGCGTGAGCGCCAAAGGCTGGCGCCTTTAGGGGAGTTTGCTCCCCCAGAAATTTTTTATTTTTAAGGCCTCGGAAATGCGATTTCCCATGTCAGTTCCAGGGGAAAGTTTCATAAATCAAAGCATGAAAAAACGCTAACTATTCGGTAACTTTGTCAACCTTTTGTACTACTGGCCCCAGTTGTTCAAAAGGTGGATAACGCTATCCACCGGATAAATCATTATCCAGCGCATAAACATTAGCATCTTTTGCAGAACTAGTAGCCTATATGAAGGTGTGTTTCAGCAGCCTGACCCCAAGCACAGATACCACAGTTCAGATAAAGCAAAATTAAAGAGCAGTGTAAGGTGAGACGGGGAACAAAATTTCTGAGCTTGGCAATAATCCCGATTGATTTACTGACTTTTTGACAAATGTAGTTTATAGGATATTTCCATGAGAGGTTCGTCTCAATGAGTATACTAAGATATTTAACATATTTTTTTAATTCTAATGGTTGGCTAGTATTTGAGGTGCTATCTTTTATTCTAATATTGGGATGAAAGGAAAGAGTCTTTTGGCGTGGACGAAAGATGATACAGTTAGATTTTTCGACATTCAAAGTTAGTTTACTGACAGTTAACCACGTACACAGTTTGGAAAGCTCTTCGTTAAAATTCAGTTTCAAGTGTTATAAGATCTCTGTTTGCATAAGTTACACTAGTATCATCGGCAAACAAGTAGAAATGAATCTTATTGAAAGATTTATATAACTCAGATCATAGATATACCAGAAAAAATAAAGCAAGGGTCCCAGTACGGAACCTTGAGGAACTCCGCAAAGCGTTTGACTGGCATCCGATATATAACCCGATTAACAGTCGTATATTGTCTGCGACCAATTAGATATGACTTAAACCAATCATCGATCATTTACTACTGGTGACGAGGATGTGGATTGCAAAGAAGATATTGCAACCTCTATCGAACGTGTAGACTATTTTGCTGCGAGTTATGTCGAAAAGGACAATGAAGTTGCGACGTTACTTGCTGTGGTTGGAGCCAATGCGTATGGAGGTCTTCGCAATTTTCTGGCCCCCCAGCGAGCTAAAAGGAGTTTCGATTGAGCATTACTCTCCATCAACTTGTTTGTTGACTCAAAAACATACAAATCTAGAAGACGTTGTTAGCGGAAAGGGAACTGACCTTCAAAAATGCATTTGAGACAGCACCATTAACGAAGTTAGCTAACAAAGAAGATGTTCGTGACGTCATCGCAACCGGAGACGAGTTAGTAAACAAGGTCGGCAAAGTTGCCACACCAAGGCGTCCACAAGGGAAATCTGTTCGTTGTTTTCATTGTGGTCAAAACCATGCTCCCTCAGAGTGTTGGTGCAAGGCCGCTCAGTGTTACAGATGCAAAAAAATGCCATATTGCCAAGATGTGCAACCTGAAATATGATGCTCACAGCACGCGTTATTGTGTTGAGGATGTTTCGCAGTCAGATACTGCTGATGATGCAATGTGTGGTCTTGTATACTCTCACTTTTAAAGATCAGCGTCGATCGAGTTATCAAGTCCAGCTGTTGTTGGACTGGGCAAACCAGTGAGAATGGAAGTAGATACATGGATCCGCTGTGCCTATTATTTCTGAACCGGTTTACAAAAAAATATTTCAGCATCTAGCGATGCTTAACCTGGAACAATCTTGTGATTTTCAGAGTCAAAAATTGAATATCCATCATAATATCCAATTTAAATTTATTTGGCACTCATGATCAGACCCTCAATAGCTTAGAACACCCTAAGGGAGAGAGATTTCAGTTCAAACTAAAAATATAAGCCCACTGTTTTCATGTTCTATGCAATTACCGACTAAACAACATTGCATTGTGTTAAAAAAAAAAACTCAATAGAGAAAAAACCCAGTCTGTTCAGTGGCCAAAGTGTTGCATCCTGGGGTTGTTTAACGTCTTACATTCAATCTACAACCAACCAGGGGTTCAATGTCTTACATTCTGGGGCCGTTAAATGTCTGATTTTGTGATACTTTCTTGTTCTCCTCTACTATGCTCCAAAGAAATCGTAGCGAGTAGATGCAATAGAAAGATAGTTGAATGTTTGACAAAATTAAATACGTAATTAAATGTTTACGTCCGGGGGTTGTATATC
>NC_090872.1:20376959-20381959 GCF_036669935.1 Montipora foliosa
ACATATTTCCCCATGCACAAACCAATCCAGATGGCTGCAGACGGATACAAAGCAAACAAGTCATGAAAAATCCCTATCATTGTGACAAGAACATCCGTATCCACTGTGCGGACAAAAACCTGACTGCATCCTTTGTTCAGCGCGTGTTGAACATGTACAGCAATTCTTGTGTCGGCTTCCTCCTGGTCACATTTCTGTATATCGGTAGAACCTCTGCTTGAGACTACAGATTCGCCTGAGGTGATGTTTACTTCCCTGTTCTCGGGAAACTGGAAGTTTTAAACTCTGCTTTTCAGGAGGGCAAAGAGTTCTTCTTGTTGGTATTGTCTTGAAGAAATGCCTTCCAGTTTGGAGGAATCTTGGTGTCACCTGTTACCTTTGGTTGCTCGAGATTCTGCTAACAATTCAGCAGTAACTTCTGGCCCAAACTCCAAATTTACTGGCAAAGCATCAAGTTCGTTAAATTGTTTTACGTTCTGTAGAAAAGCCGTGTATACTTGTTCACAATCTTTGTAAGGACTATCTACAGGGTCATTTGAATGGTTCTCCTTTACCATGTTTACGGCTAACATAAATAATACATGAACTCCAATCCATTACCTCTAGACAATTACATTTAGATGCAGATATAAATAAGTCCCTGTCTAAGTAAAGAATACATATTTGCCTGAATTATCTTTATCTAGAATTCTGTAAACGTTTATTTAAAAGAGCGAACTTCAGAAAGAACATAAAATGTACAAATGAACGCTATGGTATTAATTTTCATTGGCTTTGTCACTGGCGCAAGGCCGGGAAAAAAAATTACTTTGTTCGCTTTACAGTGCAATAAAAATGTGTGGCCAGAAATGTTTTATCGCAGTTCTCAGTTGAAACGACGCTCTTTTACCTGCTACAGAAAATATGACCGAAAACTTTTGTTGTTGTTTAGTAAATGCATTTCCAATACTTGATTGTTGGGAACTTAAGGCTGGTAAAGTTTCATCGTCGCTTGGTAGTCAGGTTCTGAACTTAGTTTCAAATACCCTTCGGAAATTATTCTTTTTAGCCGTAATAAACAATTAACAGTAGCACAAGGAATCTGGGGCCTGTTCTCGAAAGTCCCGAAAACGTTTCGGGCCCGAAAAGCCATTTGTGAAACTGCCGACAGCTCGTTTTGGAAAGCCGATCTTTTAACATGTTTTCAAGCCAACTAAAAGAAACATATCTGTGAAGTTTGGGGACTTAAATCCTCTCCGTACTTGAGATACAGAGGGAAATGTGACACCAGAAAATGGCCCGTAAAGTTTCAGGACTTTCGAGAAACGTTCCCCTGAATTCAATTAAATAACTATCTACCCAAATAATTAAGAAACCAAGCATTCTGTTCAATTTAAATAGAAAGTTGGCCTCTTAAATGAATCTATTTCGCCGGCCATCTCAAGCTTAAATTGCATCGTCAGGTGATCAAATATTCTGTTTGTCTTACCTCGTGTTGCCTGAACGAAGTTAGCCCATGATTATAGGTTGTTTACAGATCACACTTTCGACAAAAAACCAAAACTGATCCTCAACTGAATTCCTGGACTCACGTTTCCCATATTTGGCGCCTTTTGCATATTTTCCCGCGCTTGGCACCGGTTGTATATTAATTATACATCAGACTCACTATGAAAAATCTGATTGGTCGAGAGCATTCAATCAATTCACAATAGCCTGTGAACTTGACATGATAAATGTAACATCTGATGCAGATACCCGGGGGGGGGGGGGGGGTACTCGATGTATCCCTGGTTGGGGAGGTGCGGCGCGGCCCCTCATACCCTGACCCTGTTTAAGACAAATATCGCTGATTTTCCTACCCATTTTAAGACAGAATTCCGATTTTTGATACCCTGTTTAAGACATTTAACCCAGTTTAAGACAAAAATTGATAAATCGATACCCTGATTAAGACAAAAAATGATAAATTCGATACCCTGTTCAAGACAAAAATCCCGAAAAACATACCCTGGCTGGCCGCACGTCCCCATTAAGACCTTATAAGGGAGTACCCCCCCGGGTGCAGATATTACATTTATCATGTCAAGTTCAACGTCTGCCTGGTTACTAAGCCCCTTAGAGTGTTCTCCTCCGAAACAAAATGGCTGAACGCTTTACTTCTGTTTCTGAGGATGAATTATGTGAAAAATGTATAATAAAATAGTTATTGAATTCGCTTTTCGCATGATATCACGAATTATCAAAACCTCGTGTCTGTGTTATCTTCCTCAGCCTTCGGCTTCGGCAGATAATACAGACCTCGGTTTTGATTTGATTTGATTTGATTTGATTTGACCCTTCACAGCGGCACATACCTTTATAGCCCATATATGGCAGTACCCTCCCCCCCCCCCCCTCCCCCTCCGATCTAGGGATGCTTAACCTGGAACACTTTTGTGATTTTCAGAGGCAAAAATTGAATATCCATCATAATATCCAATTTAAATTTATTTGGCACTCATGCTCAGACCCTCACTAGCTTACAACACCCTAAGGGAGAGAGATTTCGGTTCAAACTAAAAATATAAGCCCACTGTTTTCATGTTCTATGCTATTACCGACTAAACAACATTGCATTGTGTTTTAAAAAACCAAAAAAATCTCAATTGAGAAAAAACCCGGTCTGTTCAATGGTCAGAGTGTTACATCCTGGGGTTTTTAACGTCTTACATTCTACAACCAACCAGGGGTTCAATGTCTTACATTCTGGGGCTCTTAAATGCCTGATCTTGTGATACTTTCTTGTTCTCCTCTAGAATGATAGTTGAATGTTTGACAAATTAAATACGCGGTACGTAATTAAATGCTTACGTCCGGGGGTTGTAAATCCCTACGTCACATCATGTATAGTCGCTATATAAGTGAGATCTCGACGATTTACATAAGTGGGTTTTTATTTATTTTTTGTGTTATATTTATATATGGGCCTGTGCCCAGCTACCATGAATGATCCTCCTTTTCTTTCTCTTTGATCGCTCTTCAGATCCCTGATTATCTGTGTGTATATGATTATGTGATTATCTGTTAGTATCTGTGCGTGAGTGATGGTGAGCGATGCTTACGTAACAATATAAATTTTTTGTCCTAAATCGATCCTAAAGTCCAGAACACAAAAACATGATAGTAAAAATTATTATTTTGATGATAATGGAGACCTTTAAATGATATTCCGAGATCTTTTTATTACTATAGAAAATTGGTCACACACATACTTTTAACCATTTAATCACATAACTTTCACATCAAAAAATCATGATAATTTCCTTGTGAAAATTATACTTTGAACGAGCGATGGTGAGCGAGTTACGTAACAATATAATTTTGTCCAAAATCCAGAACACAAAAACATGATAGTGAAAATTATTATTTTGATGATAATGGAGACCTTTAAATTATATTCCGAGATCTTTTTATTCCTATAGAAAATTGGTCACACATATACTTTTAACCATTTAATCACATAACTTTTACATCAAAAAATCATGATAATTTCCTTGTGAAAATTATACTTTGTAATAAAGATTAAACGCGCTCAAAGGCTCTTATGCGTATCGCTATTTCCCTAACAAAACGATTGAGTCTTGGTCGACAGCGCTTATTTTTGCCTGACTGTGCAATAGACAAAGCAGCATCGGAAACATGATTTTCTCTTTTGCGTTTTCCGTCTTACTTCTTGAGTTTTCTTTTCCGCGGATGTCCGCAGCAGCTGCAGGAGATCTCTTTTCGACCCACACTTTTTTATCTTCATTGGATGAAGATCAGAATGTGAAATTGTATTGGAATGTTAGCAAAACAAGAAAAGAAATTCTCTTCACCGTCGAGGCCAACACACTCGGTTGGATTGGATTCGGTATTTCCAGTGGACAAGGAAAGATGGAAGGAGCAGATATTGTAATTGGCTGGGTGAAGGACGGAAAGCCTTATTTCCAGGTAATGAACGACTTCTCAATGATCTTGCGTCACGTCTTTCGATTTTAAACTGCACTGCTCATTTCTTTAAGTATCCCCCATTAAAGTTAACTTCTCAATATCTGATCAAATTAATAGCCACTTCCCATCGCTATAGCTCACGCCTGAGCTTGTGCTGTTATAAGTTCCACTATAAACTATAGGCTCCCTCAATTTGGCAGCCTCCACCCATTCTAACCAAGCTAGGACAACTCAAATAATATATGCATATATGATCTCAGTTTCACTCCTGTCATCGCTATAAGATGAACATCATAATAAAATAAAGTCTTCATCTCATCTTTCATTTTAACTGTTTACTCTAACTGAATCTGTCCCAAAGTCAGGGAAGGAAAACTGTGTCCACGTGAAATGTTCTCAACGTACAGAATGCACGGCACAGCGTATTACTCTCTGAAAACAAAAATTCTTCGTAGACAATCCGTGAAGTTCGACATTTGCCAACTTGAATTACACTAGCACAAACAGACTTGATCTTCATAGCCTTGTAATATACATAATCATAATTTTCTTGAGAGCACCGATTCTTTGAGACAACTCTTTGCACATTCTTTCTGAATGATATGGAAAGAAAATATGTCACAGTCTCAAATCAACGTCCAAGCCGAGTAGCCGTGCTTCAGTCAGCATTGTTCGGGTGGATCGAGATGCAAGTAATCATGAATTTGGTCATGGTCGGCTAACTCAGTGAAAACATTTTGCAAGCAGGATTTCGTGCTCTACCATGTCGAAACCTCTCGGGAGTCAATGAAAAGTACGCCGCTAATTTAGGGCACGTTCTTTTGGGACCATTCCGGAATAGGAATACTCCAAATAGACGGTAATCGTGTTCTTTTGGAACCAGTTCGGCAGATGCGTTCTTTTGGGAATTGGTATTCCGTGTATTCTCTTATTTGTAAACCGGAATAAGTACAACTGGAATAGCCCCAAAAGAATGCACCCATAGTACGTCTTTTGCAGTTGAAGATTATACCCACATACAGTTTTACTTATTTTGCCGTCTATGTCGT
>NC_090872.1:20386959-20389459 GCF_036669935.1 Montipora foliosa
CTAGACAATTTTGAGCTGTTTGGAAACCATCTTGTATTAATCACTGACATGCTCACATCTGTGATGTTATAATTTGCAGTAATACTGTTGTCATCATGCAGGATCTCATGCAGGAAAAAATGAGAGATGAATAACAACCCTGGCTTTTTTCATCACAAAACCAATAAAATATTCAACGCTGAAATCCTCATCACAATCTCTGAAAACAATCTGGAGTGTTGCTTGCCATGCATGGTTTGACCAGATCAGCACACACACACCAGGAAGAGTTTTAGACTTAAGCACTGGAATAAGAATAAATGACATGTTTAAGAAACAACAGGAAACTGATCAAAGTAAAACAATAATATTATCACTTGGTCATTTTCATGCACAGATGTCACTTAAGATACTTGAAAAAAACATGGAAATCTGTGCCCTATTTGTAAAGATCCCTCTACAAAAAAACTAAACTTAACTGACTTAACTGACTTAATAAGAGGTTTTGTCTAACAATGCAGATAAAAACAGTTGCTCACATCTTGAAAGTAATGACAGTCAAAATGACAGCCAGCCAGATATCAACACTTTCCACAAGATTTCGTCAGGTCAGATGACTGGGACAATGAAATCAACAGAAATCTAGAGATCAATTAAATTTAATCATACCACAACCTGGTGTGTCCTGCAAAGCAACACAGAGCTGGAAAAGAAAGAGCATCACCATCTACCATACAAACCATTGCTCTTGCTGTGGAGAACCAGGTCACAGAAAAATCCATGGCTCTCGTATCACATGTCAGAAGTTAAAACTTCTGTTTTGTCAAAACCCTCCGCGTTTTTAGAGGAATTGCCCTTAGGCGAAAAACAGTAAACGAAAAATGTTATCAGTTTAAAATATACAACTTTTAGGTCTTCAACGGTGTGACCGAAACTCGAGCAAACATGGTTTGGCAAAGATAACTTCCATGGAAACGACATAAACAAATAAATATTTATGCCTAAAATAAGCTTACCTCTTTTGACTTTCTCGTTGGAAACAACTCGGAACTACTGTTTAGTTTTTCTGTCGAGTCCATGTTGAGCGTGAGATCTTGATCATCAAAAGGTCCAATAGAACTTTTCCTTCACCGCCGAATAAACTCAAAAACAAAGAGCTCAAAAGCTCGAATCAAATGAATGAAATGTGTTCGAAGCGGAGCATGCGCACTCATTTTGCCGCGGTGTCTATTTTCTTAACTATGGTGCTCCGCGCGCGCGCGCCTTCGGCGCGCGCGGAGCTCCGCTATAATTATATACTCCTTGGTACAAAATGGCCAAAATGTTTTACATTCAGAGATTATCTCTTCTCACTTTGTTCAAGGAAAAATATACGAGGCTTCTCCTTCTTCACCTCTCTGTACTTCCAAAATGGCGGTTTAAAGAGTGTCACTTTCTCGCGTCATATATAAAGTGCCTTACCTATCCATCTGTCACTGCGTTTTCATCTCTGCAGAGCTCCCTTACGCCCTTCCCTCCTTCTACTTTATTTGGCCAAGTTGGATAAACTTCTGGCTCAACCTTTGTTTAAAAATATTCTGTTTTATTTAACCATCACCAACTACGACGAGTTTGAACCCTGCGATACTCGATCAGTCTGCCGGTGATAATTGACAAAAAATGCCAGCACTCGGGCTGACATATTTCTTGAACCTTTCCACATTTTGGTATCGTCATAAATAACCAACTTAAGTAATGGATGTTGTGTTTTTCTACAGGATCGACATGCTGACGGTCACATGCTGCCAGAGAAAGATGCTCAGCAAGATTATGAACTGATTTCACTGACGGAAGAGAATGGCAAAACCATCATGAAATTGAAAAGAAAGTTTGACACCTGCGACCGAGATGACAATAAAATTGAGGTGTGTAAGTAGAGGCCTCGTTACATAATAGTTTAGGAACAGGCTCTTCGCGGAGTAATGCGAGAAAGAAAGCATACAGCAACTGCAATTGATGTTGACCTTCAAGTAATAACTCGAAACAGTTTGTTTATATCTAGTAATTGCCATTTCGAGATGAGACGAAACACTGCTGTGGTTCCCCGAATCATGCTTGGACTCCCTTGGAGCCTTTCATTCGCTTTTATTTTTAACTATCCTGTTTCTGCGGTCTCAGTAATTTGTTGCTAATTTTGAAAACCTGAATCTTGCTTGAAAAAGAAGCCCATAAATGGAAGCGTTACAGACCGAGCTGAACTTAGATGGATTTCCCCCGAAAGCAAACGCATCTGATTGTGCTCCAGTGCGAGCACTAATTATTCTTGGAGTTCGAAATAGCCATTCATGATCAAGCAAGTGGGACCTAAGCTCGTTTCCTCAAAGTCCTGAAACTTTTCCGCGGAGTTTTTTTCCGGTGTCACAATTCCCAGTAAACCTTAGGAAACGAGGGATTTGAAGTCATCAAATTTGCTTTTTGTTAAATTGAAAGACCGGCCTATCAAAAGCCGATTGCAATTTCGTAAATGGCATTTTGAGCCAGA
>NC_090872.1:20394459-20401959 GCF_036669935.1 Montipora foliosa
TTCTCTACTCTGCACCGAGAGGTTTTTCTCCGGGTAGTATACTCCGGTTTCCCCCTCTCCTCAAAAAGCAAAAAAACTTGATTTGATTTGCGTTAACTTGTTAATTTCAATTGACAGTGTCCGCGATTAGTGCTCTACAGCGCTAGAAGATTAGACACTTAAATAAAATACCTTTCCTTTTTGCTTAACACACCATTCAACGTTTGATTCAACAAAGCTCACAAGAGGCCTTGTATTCAGTCCCAGGCTGCAGCCACCGGTTGTTACTGTTGGGTTACAATTCCGTGTCCAAGTACTCGAAATGAAAAATTCCCTTAAAATTCCTTATTCAATACAGTACTCAACGTCATCTGCCAACACTACACATCAATACTAGTTACTTTATATAGTCTACCGTCAATATCTGTTACTTCTCATCATCATCCGTTATTTTACGCTACTAGTCGTTAGTACTCATCACTAGACGTTACTACACATCACTACCCGTTATTACACGTTACTAGCAGTCACTACTCGTCACTAGACGTTACTGAACATCTCTACCCGTTATTACACGTTACTAGCAGTCAGTGTACTTGGACACGGAATTATAACCGTTGATACGAACATGATACGTCATTGAGAGATAGATTAGTGGGCACACTCATACCCAACAATGGTGGTGCTTGTCGAGGACATGATGACAGATAACGAGTCTCTCCCGCTTAACTTCGACGGCTCTTATTTACAATACCTTCAGCTCAAAGGTGACAAGTTAACGTGGATTAGTGATCTTGAATCCCTAAAACATTTCGTTGAGAAGGGTTTGAAACAACAAGGCAAATGGTCGTCGCCCGGCGGAAATTCGAAACAATTTAAAAGCTCTGTCAACAACCTCACTATTACTTGGTACAGTAAAAGCAACTCACTCTCGCCTTCCAGGGGCGAGATGGACCCGTTTTAAAAGGCAGCTTGACCAAACTTGTTCGAGACAACGCAGGGAGAACCGATTCAACGGGCTCGAATGTCTCTTCAACGGTCGAACAAGTAAATCCATTGTTGTTTGAAGCCAACGACATTTATGCTAATCAACCAAGGGTAGCCGAAGCGGGACCAGTATTTTCCAGTCAAGAGAGATCTAATACTGAATTAGTTGCTGAAATGGAAGGTATAAAACTTGACCTCCTTATTCTACAGAAAAAGGTAGAAGCCAACTCTAATCTGCTTTCGATAAATTGCCAAAATCGAGAGGAATTTGCTGTTAACGCCGAACTTTGTGAATACAAAGGGAGGTGTGAGAAACTGGAATCATCTATGTGCAAAAAAGAGAGAGTTATCGAAGAACTTGAGGAGAAATGTTTGTCTCTCGAAAATCGTGCTGTATCATTGGAACAGGAAAATGACTCACTAAGGCTTGCATTAAGGCTTATTTTACGAGAAAAGAACGAAGAAGACTCCCATCACCAGCAAGAGACGAACGAGTGTTTTTATCAAGTGAAAAACTCGGGCACGAATGTTGGGTGTAATAAACGCAACCAACGTAAAATGTCAACTCAGAATAATATCGTGACGCGTAACAGGTTTGAGATCCTTAGTGATGCACAAGATGATCCAACAGAGACAGAGGCAGCAACACACAAAATCATCCGGCGACGGCAAAACCATCAACGGGCGTCATATAGGTCGTCTCGCAGTAATCCTAGTGAACCAAGCGAAACTTCTGCTAACGATGATTTACGCGGTGAGGTCGGCAGAGAGAGGAGTGCCAGCAGTAAGTTTACAACCCTATTGATTGGGGACTCCATGGTCAAGGATATTCACGGTAAGAAATTAGCGAAAGCAGTAGGGCACCGAGTGGTGGTAAAGTCATTTTCTGGAGCCACAACCAAAGCCATGAGGGATTACTTAAAGCCTAATTTAGAGCTCCAGCCTGATGAAGTGGTGCTACATGTAGGTACAAACGATCTGAAGGCTAAAAACGGCAAAACATCTAAAGAAGTTGCAGAAGCTATTGTTGATCTCGCTAAACAGATAGAGGGGTCTTCCGAAGCTCAAGTCATAGTCTCAGGACTTGTAACACGAAAGGACAAGCTTAATGATAAAGTCTCAGAGGTGAACAAGCACTTGACGAAGTTTTGTCGTCAGAATGATTGGAGATATATTGAACACAATAATATAAACGAAAAGGGGTTAAACCGTGGAGGTCTACACCTGAATTTTGCAGGTAACAAGCGTATTTTTAAGAATTTTTATCATGGTCTAGCTCATTGAACTTTTACTATGCCTTCCATTAATGCCGTGCCGTTGGAAGGCAACAGTCAGGAGTCATCGAGAAGTCCGACTCAAAATCCTATTGATCGTTCTCGAGTATTGCCCTCCAAACGCGGTTTTAAGCTGGCCTCGCTGAATATAAATAAATTGACCACTCATCTTGATGAACTCAAGATCTTTCTCGTAAGTAACGATATAGATGTTCTCGCAATTAACGAGACTAAACTAAATGAATACATCACCGATAATGAGGTCAGTATCTCTGGTTATGATATAGTTAGACGTGATAGAACTACATATGGAGGTGGGGGCGTTTGCTTTTATGTAAAAAAGTCAATTAACTTTTCGGTGCGCAACGATCTTTGCATGGACAGTCTTGAGAACCTTTGTATTGAAATACGCAAACCTCGTTCTAAATCATTTATTGTTGCTACGTGGTATAGACCACCTAATTCGCTTGTTAGTATATTTTCACCTTTTGAAGAGTTGATTGGGAAATTGGATTCCCTTAATACTGAATTCTACCTTTTAGGGGATCTAAATTGCAATATGACCGCATCCCAGTTTGACAGCGATACACGCAATTTATTAACTATCACGGATGTTTACGGTCTTCAACAACTCATAACAGAACCAACAAGAATAACCGAAACTTCTGCAACATTGATTGATTTAATTTTTACTAACTGTCCTGACAAGGTGTTATGCTCAGGTGTGCGTCATATTGGCATTAGCGATCACAGCATGGTCTATGTCTATCGAAAATTAGCCATTAATGGACAGAGTAAGGGTCACACTAATATAACCTATAGGAATTTTCGAAGTTTTGACCGTGATAAATTTCGTAGCGATGTTGCATCTCAAGATTGGGATCACATAAACAATTCTTCCAATCCAAATGATATGTGGAATGAATGGAAGGAATCCTTTTTGGCTATTGTTAACAAGCACGCTCCATTGAGAACCACTCGTGTTCGCGCGCGGGGTTCCCCATGGATTACTTCTGAGCTTAAAAAACAGATGCACGATCGAGATATTTTGAAACTCAGAGCAATTAGATCAAAAAATCCTAATGATTGGGTTCACTTTAAAAGACAGCGGAACAAAGTCAATAGTGCGACTAGGCTAGCGAAGCAAGTTTATTATCAAAATATGCTAAACGAGCATAAGGGTGATTCCCGCAAAACCTGGCAGATCATCAATGAGCTGTCTTCCCGAAATTTCGTGGAAACGTCTGTGAAACAACTGAATGTAATGAGCAATCAGTAACAGCTCCAGCAGAAATAGCGCACGAATTTAATCGTTATTTTGCTACCATTGGCCCGAAACTTGCTAGTGATATTCCTTCTTCAGATGGCAACAGCTATCTGAATTATCTCACTAGCACGGATAAGGAGTTTCAGTTTCGCCCAACCTCCACAAATGAAGTATTTTCACTGCTGAATAAACTGAAAAAATCAAAGGCAGTCGGCCTTGACAAAATTTCTTCTCGACTTATTCGTGAATGCGCGGATCTTATTTGCAAACCGCTGTGCTATATTTTCAATCAGTCATTAAATGTAGGTGTGTTCCCAGACGACTGGAAGTGTGCACGGGTCACTCCACTATTTAAACAAGGGGAACGTGATGACCTAAACAATTACCGCCCAATTTCCGTTATCCCGGTTATAGCCAAAGTGTTCGAAAGAATAGTTTATAACCAATTATATGCGTACCTAACAAGCATAACGTAATATGTAAATGCCAATCTGGTTTTCGCTCTATTCATTCCACCGTTACGGCTTTACTTGGGGCTACGGATACTTGGGCTTTACAACATTGACCGAGGAAAAATAAACGCTGTTGTTTTCCTAGACCTAAAAAAAGCTTTTGATACGGTTAATCACGAGATCCTTTTAGTCTAAATTAAATAATTACGGCATACATGGCATTTCTTACAACTGGTTTAAGTCCTATTGGGACAACCGCACTCAAAAGTGTTCCATTAATGGATCACTTTCTAAAACTTGCTCACTAAGTTGCGGCGTCCCTCAAGGGACTATTTTGGGTCCATTGTTGTTTTTGCTATATATCACTGATCTGCCAAACTGTCTAACGAATTGTATGCCATGGATGTACGCAGATGACACCCACCTAACATATGCAGGTGACAATACAGGCGACATAGAATCAAGACTTAACCATGATCTAGAAAATGTTAAAAAGTGGTTGATAGCAAACAAACTTACCCTGAACATGACAAAAAACCGAATTTATGCTGATTGGATCAAGGCAGAGGTTGTATGCTCTCACATATCACCCAATTCCCGAGATTAATGGTGCTCCTATCACTCAAGTTTCTGTTGCTAAATCCCTGGGCGTGCTTATTGATAATAATCTTGACTGGAGTAGCCATGTCGATAAACTGACAAAGAAAGTAGCTTCTGGAATTGGAAGCCCTCAAACGTATAAGGCATCTCGTGCCTCACACGACATTGCGCTCTATTTATCACGCTTTACTTCAACCGCACTTTGACTACTGCAATGTCGTCTGGGGAAACTGTGGTATCACGTTACATGACAAATTACAAAAACTGCAAAATAGAGCAGCCAGAGTTTTGACCTTCTCTAATTTTGATGCAAATGCTAGCGAGCTATTCAAAATTTTAGGCTGGAAAAATCTAGTTAGCCAGCAACAAATTGCGCTGGCCACAATGGTCTATAAGTGTCTTCAGGGGCTAGCACCGGAATATCTATGTTCTAAATTTACAAACCGCGAATCTGTTTAGAGTTTACGAGACTCTGAAAGAAAGCTTAATGTTCCGTTTCCGCGGACAATTATTATAGAAACAGCTTCAGCTATAGCGTGCTACTGTCTGGAATAGCTTACCCCTCAAAGCGAGACAAGCAGAGTCTCTTGGGCTTTTCAAAAATCTGATTAAAGACATATTTTAGTAATAAAGCACGGCCATTCATGTCGAAAGCAGCCTTAGAATTAATATAATATTATAGTAATTGTATGGTTATTGTAATCATTTTAAAATTTTAACCTTTTGTAATAGGCCTTATCACGGTTTTCCCGACGCCATCCTTTGACGGGTAGCGCAAAGCGGTCTGAAATTACAGGTTTTTGTATGGGAATCCGACATTGCAAATAACTTCTTCCAAAATTGAATTTTTTCACACATTTCTGAATCGCAACGTTAAAATCCACACATAGGTAGAAGATTGTATTCCACCAAGTTTGAAGGATGTAGCTTGGCTAGAAGACGCTCAGTTTAATCCTTTTGAATTTTCACATATTTGTCCGTAAATTTTGGCTGGGTAGACAAACGTCTTAGACGCGGTTCGCGGGAAAAAAATTATAAAGACCAATGTATGGAAAATTAAAAAAAAAATTAGCACTCACGGACCTACAGGAAAGCTACATCCTTCAAACTTGCTGAATAACAATGTTCTAACCATCGTGTTTTAACGTTGCGATTCAGAATTGTGAAAAATTCAATTTTTGGAAGAAGTTATTTTGCAATCGATTCCCATACAAACACGGTGTAATTTCAGACCGCTTTGCCTACCCGTCAAGATGGCATTTCATTTTACGGTTCGGTTAACTACACTTTTGACAAGATCTTGTGAAGAATATAGCACTCGTTTACTGATTAAGCCTAAGTGCTCGTTTCGGTGATCAGTCCAAGCATTCTTTAAAACGTTTACTGTGTAGCGTTCTCTAAAAATCCAGTTTGACTGACGAGCCGCTGAGCCGTTGAGCCACTCAAAGATACATCTTCTATTAGTCCTTTAAACAACCAATTTGACTGACGAGCCATCGAGCCACTGCAGAATTACGGCTTTAATAATGGCCCTGTATTCTATAGTTGCTCGACGACGTTATCCCTGAGAAATTCTTTATTTTTAACCGCCTCTGCGACAACAAATTTGGCCATCATTTTGAAAGCCACTGAAGCGGGACGTGAGGTTACACTGGCATGATGACTATTAAACACAACGGAGACCTTAGAGATGCCCTCTACCTCCTGAATAACACATACGTGACGGGGAAAATGGATTGACAATGGACCACAGAGGTATTATTTGGGACAAATTATGTAAATATAACCACGCAAAGTAACCATGGACTACGCATGTCCACTCTGCCGTCACACGAGTCGCGCACGGTGAGGAGGTGCACTCCTTGCATACGGAACCCGCGACCGCAGTGCGCGCGGCAGTCAAAACTGTGCTATCCTGTCAATCATTTGTCCTTTCACTGGAAACCGTGCATTTCTGTGCGTGAATGACGTCACCAAAGTCTTTTCGCGAAGTTAACACAAATAAATACATTATCAATACAATTTTGACGTCCTCTTACGCTTGATTCGAAAATACCAGACTGAATTCGTCTGAAAATAATTAGAAAAGCACAAATAACAGCCAAAGCCCAACGGCTGTCGTTCGAATCGCTGCTCGCCGGTAACCCAGTTTTGTTGACAAAAAAAAGTTGCCACAAAATCTTTTAAATGGTTTGCTGGTTCTTTAACTGCGAACCTATTGACATGACGTCGGATAGCACATTTTTTTCACTGAATTCTGATTGGTCAATTTAATTTCAGTAGCTCTCGCCGTATGTACGGCTGCTCGGAAGATGCAACGAATCATGGCGGAACTAGCACCAGACTTTAAACCACAACATAGAGACGGATAGAGGGTTAACCACATGGGGCGGGGACTGGAAACCCGCTGGAAACCTCAACAATGGAGCCCGAAAAAAGTAGCTCTTGAACAGCTAGCAATACAAAATCAGCCTGAGTCAAAGCCGAAGTATTGGTAAGGAAAAGAGCTTTGGGAGGAACACTGATAAACGGAATAGCATACCCCTTATCAATGACTCTAATAATAAAATTGTTGGCCTCAAAAGTTTGACAACAGAAGTTATAATGAGCCCCGAGCCTACCTATAACTATGGTCCGGGTATACTAGACGGAGCACTTTCAAATTCAAAACTATCTACAAGAACATGGCTGAGATCGGAAATACCTTCAGTAGTTTCACGAACAACATCATGCTCCGATACAGACTTACTGCTACCGTTTTAAACGATAAAAATTATAGCTACGATTATTTCATTAAATTGCGTGGCCTCGCTGGATAACTACGATCATAAATAAAATCATCTAAGCAAATTGCTTCGCCTCACAAGTTGCGGTGCTTTTTTATTCAAGGTTTGAAGGTTTCAAGGTTTTATTTGCCATGATTACATATAATGTATCCGAT
>NC_090872.1:20409459-20426959 GCF_036669935.1 Montipora foliosa
GATCATTTCTTCTGAAACCTTGCAAAATTGATTTAAACACACATTATTTTTGGTTACTATTTTACCAATAATAATAACTATTTATTACCAAATCACCAATGGTTTAAATTTTTGCATTCGTAGTTGGACTTCTAATATCTTGAGGTAACCATGAGGCTTGGGTTTTTAGTAAGGGAGCATTTAACCTACGTTACCACACAGTAATTCTCTAATAAAGAAGCAAAAGTCCCTTTTACAATAGTGCAACTTGATAATTTAGCTTAAAGAAAAGTAAGTATGGTATGTTATAAGTATTTCCTTACAACATTTTTCGCAAACAAGCATGGCACTCTGCAAACTGACAGTAGTAACCATTATCTTTTCTGAACAGGTGCAGCTGCAATCTCAACCAACAATTTAATTAAGCAGATCAAAAAAAATTAACATTGTTTCTTTTCAGTAAGGGTTGTAATCTGTTTGGATTTGACAAAATGGGTAACCCTATCAAACTTACATACTGAAAAGGAAAAGCACAGCAAGGAAAATTTCATCATTTTCTCTTTTTGCAACTATTGCAACTGTACAGCTTGACCCAGTTGTTTGACGGGTTATGTGTATAGTGCTCTCCTTTGATTAAATTATTGCTATGCAATGAAATCTCAACTTTGAGAGCCCATTTCAACAAATTAATGAGTGGTAAGTGGTATCCCATTTTAGCAACTAAGGCCTGCACTTTGTCTCAAACCTATCTACTCTATTCTAACTCTTCAGTAATCCCTTTCGAAGATCAGTTTTGGTGAGGTGCTGACTAAAGCAAATTCCCTTTATCCTGGAATATGTGTTTACAGTTTATGTAAAACAAGGCAGTTCAAAACATATCCCTCTAGTGTTCATGTACACTGCCTGCATGTATTCTGTGAAGAGCATTATTAAAAATTATCTGAAGATAAAAGGCAAAAGTGGTATTATTGTAGATGGTGGATTTATTACATAATATTATGATTTTTGGTTCTTAGGATAAACTCCTAGATTCCAACTCCATGACTCACCTCTTTGAATTGTCAGACAGAATTGGCTGTGTCATGACTGGCTTAATAGGTGAGATGACAAATTATATGTACATGTACAATACTAAAACTGGGTTGAGTAGCATCCATACATTGTATTGTTGGTACGTGTCAAGTCACTTTGGTGCGTTTTCACTATTTCTGTTCCATGGCCTAGAAGTCATTGGGCGAATTTATACTGGAGACAACAACTCGTCTGCAATACGTCTAAATATAAATCTGGGCCCGGTTCCTCGAAAGCCGATTAAGTTAATCCAGGATTAGCGTAAACTTTTGTTTCACGTTTTCAACTTTTTGGTGAAAGTTTCTTTTGCTTATTTTTGTTTTTCAAGATTGACGTCTTCTCATGTAAAGTTTCTGCAAAAATCTGGGTTGAAGAGCATTTGGGAGTAGAGAAATAAACTGCTTGGTTAATTTTTAATCTTAGATTAGCGGTAATCGGCTTTCGAGGAACCGGCCCCGGTGTTTAGACGAATTATGGCGCAAAATTCGTCTGATTCGTGTGTCAGCAGGTCTTACGCACCATGATGCTAATTTTCATGCAGTTTATCGTGTTGTAATGAGCATATTTTGGAGAATGACAGTGAACACCTGGTGAAACAGTAGTGTGTGCTGCCATTCTATGTTTGCCTCGAAAATAATCAACATTTTTTCTTTATACGACAGCTGATGCCCGTTCGCAGGTTCAGTTACTTAAAAAAAGAGTGCAATGGAGTCTGAGGATTCGCGAAATTGTTCTTCTCCGATAATAGTAGTGACGAAAAGTGCCGAGGGACCTTCATTTATTGATTGTGAAGGAGCACAGCCATACTTATTTGAGCCGTACGACAGTGATGCAAGCTCGGGTACGGACTCTTCAAATGATTCTGGAAAACTACAATAGGAGCGACTACAAAATACAGACGGTGAGCGATCAATTTCAATTTGCAATGTGTAGCAAATGCTGTAGTATTCCAAACTTAGGACGGTGTTATTGTTGATTGTGTCGATAAACCAAAACCAGAAATAAAGCTTTCTTGTGACAGAGAAATGAGATTTGTCTCATTTTTAATACATGTTTCGATGACGCGATGGGAGCAGCGCGAACCGACTGAGACCGATTAACAGAATTCCTCAAGTCAAAGTTTATTTTGCACTATATGAGAAACCCTGCTTTGACTAGATCTTCCTAGATAAGTCGGAAGAGGAAAGTAGACTCTGCTCGCCGCCTCCACATTCTTTGATTTGGCGCTCATCCAAAGAATTGGATGAGTCAGTCCAGTTTCGATTTGTCAAACCTGTTTTTTTAATTTTTGCGCATGATCAATCGCCACGCGTCATCAATATTTTGAAATTTACGACAGCGTGGCAATTTTAACTGTTAGAATTCCCATGAGTTTTTCCTATGTGTGTCGGTTACAGAAACTCGTGTGACAGAAAACCTATAAATTTTTCAGTAAAAAAATGAAATGGCATTTTAAGAGTATGGACTATCTTGAGTTTCCAATGAAATGATTCCTTGATTGTCGTGTGTTTGCCAGAGTTGTTGGAAAATATCCCGACTGTTTGTTTTCGTTTTGTGCTTTTGTGGCTAAAGGTCACGCATGACTGACACCGAATACATTTAAATTTTTTAACGCATGCTCAATGCGAAATGTGGAGGCTGCGAGCAGAGTCTACTTTCCTCTTCCCGACTTATCTAGGAAGATCGAAAGAGACTCTGCTCGCAGGGTAAAATTCGCTGAGAAACAGCAAAAATATCCCTTATCGGAGGACCGGAAGTGAAAACGACATTTCTGAAAACATGTGATTGATGACGTAGAAAGAAGAACCCTTTCTCGAGTGTCTTGTTTACTTTACTTAAAAAAAGAGTGCAATGGAGTCTGAGGATTCGCGAAATTGTTCTTCTTCCGATAATAGTTAGTGACGAAAGTGCCGAGGGACCTTCATTTATTGATTGTGAAGGAGCACAGCCATACTTATTTGAGCCGTACGACAGTGATGCAAGCTCGGGTACGGACTCTTCAAATGATTCTGGAAAACTACAATAGGAGCGACTACAAAATACAGACTGGTGAGCGATTCAATTTCAATTTGCAATGTGTAGCAAATGCTGTTGTATTCCAAACTTAGGACGGTGTTATTGTTGATTGTGTCGATAAACCAAAACCAGAAATAAAGCTTTCTTGTGACAGAGAAATGGTATTTGTCTCATTTTTAAATACATGTTTCGATGACGCGATGGGAGCAGCGCGAACCGATTGAGACCGATTAACAGAATTCCTCAAGTCAAAGTTTATTTTGCACTATATGAGAAACCCTGCTTTGACTAATTGTATCTATACCTTAGGTGTACTTGTGGGAATTGCCAACGTCTTCAACGTGTAGAAGAGTGCATCTGTTGCTCGGAAATTGACTGTATTGTTGCCAAAAACAACGAAGCAGTCGATTGTTGGAACGGCATCGGCTTTAATTGAATTCTTCATCTTCAAACCTAAAGACTTAACGATAACAGTTTGTGCCTCAAAGCAATCTTCAGTGAAATGAGCACTGCAAAGTCTACTTGAATTCGTATGATAATAAAAGTCAGACCGTGTGTTTTTGACAGCATTCGTCCACAGTCTTGCAAAATGGGGTCTTCTGGCCATGGATGGAGACTCACTCCGTTTTTACGGGTGTTAGAACATCCACCAGCTATACAGCGATGCGGCATAATAGATGTCTTCACAAAAAAGCGCAAAGAAAATTTCGAATCGGGGAATTGCGAAAACGCAATGACCCCTATTTATGAAGCAATCTTAAGAGAATTTACCGGAAGAGGTTTGCGAGGTTCTCCTTTCTACGTCATTTTCGCTTTTCGGGCATAGTGCTTTGTTTCAAATCTTGGGCGAGATACTTTGTTAATTTATGGGGAAGAAAGAAAGAATCAAACTCTTTCGATGGTTAATATGTTTCAAGTAGGCATTAAGCAACAGGTTTGTGAATTTTTGTACTAGGGAATGGAGTATCCCTTTAACCTATGATGTTACTCTTTTGTGGCATGTCGTAGTCGCAGGCTTCCCTAATTTATCTTAGTAGGGTGTGTTCGATTGACCGTATTCTGGAATGGGAGTTGTTTGGCGTTTTGAAGCAACAAGGATAGTAAAGATATGTTTTAACAAGTATTTTAGCGGATGTGTGACAATTTTAAAGTGAATTTCCGTAAAAACGAATAATTTCTAACTTCAATTCCATGTACATGTATTCCTATTCCGGAATATGGTGAATCGAACGGGCCCTAAAGTCTTGTCAAAGTTGGTTGAGCATCGAGCTGCCGTGGGGAATACTTTAATTCTTTAATTCTTCTGATAGTTTACTTTCTATTTTATGCATGTAAAAGTTAACTGTACCATCCTCTGAAATTGTCACGCCAGGCTTAATTTGTGAGCTAAGCAGTTCATGCTTTCTTAATTAAGGAGTAGACTCAGTATACACTTTGTAGTCTTTCATATATTCTTGTACGATAAAAAATAACTTCAGTTAAAATCTTTATAACTTACATTGTTGGTAAGTAAATGTTGAATGTACCACCAGACAATCTTACCACTTAGCAAGCAAGCCATCGTTTTAAATTATTGCCATTGTACAATATTCTTGTGGTTTAAGAAGCTCAGCTCCTGATATATCATCACTTTGTTAGCTTGCAACTTGAGTTCTTGCTCCTCACACACAATGATAAAAATGCGTCCCCAAAACAGTCCCTCAATGCAATCCAACAAGGCTCTTGACCTTCTCTCCTGCACAACCTGAAAGTGGCGAACACAGATTTGTGGTTTTTGATGACTCAGCCCCCAATCTGCAGCGTTTAAATTATACACTGAATAAGTAATACTAATTGACTGTGCAAATGCAGGTTTGTGGCATTTAGTTAATTTTGGCAGAAATGTTAATGTTTCTGTGATGACAGTACTTTAACTCATTATATGACTAGTGTTTCTGGCCAATATAACTCGTGCTGTGATTGGCTAAGAGCTAGGGCATTATTCTCCTGTAATGCGCATGGGCCTATGGATTATGCAAATTAGTTTTTTTCTTCTTAACAAGAACTGTTCTTTTAGCCATATAATAAACAACTTGATAACCTTGACTGTTCGGTCATAATACAGCAAAATCTTAAACCTTGGCCTTGCCGTATTGACCGAGCAATGGCGAGATTTTGCTGTAACGACCTCACTCTCAGTTATTAAGTACTTCTTAATAACCAGTGGGGCTGGAGTTCATTTCTGGACTCTTGGCGTCATAGGATTGAGTTTCTTGGCTGACTCTCTCTCCTATAGGGTCTTTCTGCAGGTACCACAGGCAGTCCAAGCTCAGTATATGATTTGTAGACTTTATGGAAAATTAACTTTGAGCTTATAAATGCTAAAGTAAGCTGTAAATGTAGAAATAAACTTCACTTACCTCTATATGCAATTGTCCTTATCTTTTCTGTGCAATCAGAGTGCAAACTGAAATTTGCAATTTGAAATACTTGGCCAGTGAGAGTGCAGAATGTAATATGATCACCATCAAGCTATAACGGCGGTAGAATTAACTATGAGAGGGTGATGCAAAGTGTTATTTTTTACCCATGTAAACCATGCAAATACTACCACTCAAGGACAGAGAAGAACTCTGACCAGGTGGGAATTGAACCCTTGACGTTCGGGTTAGATCAATGCTGATCTACCGACTGAGCTACAAGGCCAGACAGGGGCAGGTTGTGGATTAAGTTTCCCATGCAAAGTCTGTAATCGTATACCAAGCTTGGGCTGCCTATGCAGTTACCGGAAAGCACTTGGTATTACTCTTTATTTCTGCTCCGGTACTTGCAGAAGCTGCCCTCCTATAAGAGTGACGATTACAGATTTTATTTTGTCTAATGCCAGACACTTTTATTCATTAAAGGAGGCTGGTGCAGGGGTGAAATTAGGGCTAAAATAAATAAATTTTGATTGGATATGTGGTTTTAGCAAGAGCACATGTGCACACAATACATGTATGTAGTATTGTGTAATGTTAAAAATTATTAAAGGAGAAGTTCACTCCAAAATGACAATCCTAGCTTTTTCAATTAATTGATTAATAGATTGAAATTTCGCAAGGAGAACAGCTTTTAACCAAAATCTCAATCTTGAAATAGCTTTCTAACCCTGTGAAATCCTTGTTAAAAATACACACATGCAGGCTGCCATCTTGGAGTATATGGATGGCGGCCTGCATGTGTGTATTTTTAACATTAGGATTTCACAAGATTATATTCAAAAGCTATTTTAAGATTGAAATTTTGGTTAAAGGCTGTTCTCCCCCTGAACTTTCTATTCATCGAAAAAAAAGGAATGTCATTTTGGAGGGAACTTCTCCTTTGAAATAAATTCTACAATCTGCACAATTCAGCTCTTTATAGCTGCAGAGCATTTAAGCTTATGTGTCAGTATTGCCAGAAGCTCATATGACCTCGAAGCAGTGAACTCAGTCTTATTCAAAGCTGGGGTTATTTGAGGTTAAACATTTCCTTGTTTGGATGTAACGTATAACTTGGCATTTTCGTGGCGTGCAGCTTCGATCTTATTTTTGTCTGTATTTGAGCATAAAATTGGTGTCCTAATTTAAATCCCCAGCTTTGTTCCTAGAAAAAGGTTTGCAAGTTTCACACTTCAATGTCATATGCTTCTGGTATTGCAGAATATGAATTGTTTTAAGGATTAATTATTATGGAATATTAATTTATTTCCCTTGTGTTATTGTAGTTACGTATACTTACCGTTACAAAAAGTTGTATTTTTTTTTGTCAGGTTCTTCAGCCAACCTTGACATCAGTGATTTTGGAGAAAGTCATAAATATAAATGCAGCTTCAATACCACTGTGGTAGATAGTCCCGACTTTAAGGGGGGCTGTTTAATCGTTTGCATGCCAAATGAACGACAAAAGTTTAAAGACTTTGCCTGTGTCTCCCTTGGAAAAACTGAAGACTCCATGAGCAGCTGTGTAAAACATGATGATCCAGTCTTGTATGATTGTTGTCGAAAAAATGTAAAAGGAGCTTCTTTCCACAAGCTTGAGGATGGATCTGCTTTGTTTGTTATTGACACCAAACATGGACCGATATCAAATTGTGGCAATTTTACCCAGTTCAACATAACCAGTGATACAGGGGGACTGACATCATCCCAGGTCATTTGTACAATCATGCATAGCTCTGGGACAGGTGGGTTAATGATTTGAAATTTAGTACAAGCTTTAAGGCTGTGTCGAAAATTAAGTCGGACGGGGATGCAGGGACAGGGGACTGAGGGACTCAGGGACGTGGGGACTCGGGGACTCATAGTTCACAAAATTCTTGTCTGTTGATTGTAACTGCGTTGCATCCCGTTAAGGTCCTCGTTTCTACAATGTGAAAGGAAGGTCAAGTAAATATATATAGTATGGCTTATTACTCGTCTGCATAAAAAGGTGACTTTCATTATACTACTATCAAGTTACACAGTGGAGAAATTTAGGTAAAATGAAGGGACAATTTTTTTTTTTGCATTAAGTCCTTATTTATTTGACATAGGCAACATGAATGAAACGTTGGTATGACCATTTCTCAGATCATTTTGGCAGCAATCTCTCTAACTCCCACTCTCCATCTCGCTCGATTCATGGCATCCTTTTCTTCCACATCTTCTTTGGTCGTCCTCGCTTCCTCTTGCCCTTCACTTTAAACTCCAACGCTTTTCTCAGAAAATGCCCATCATCCCTCCTCAACACATGCCCTTACCATCTCGCTCCATTCACCTTTGCCATCTGAACCACTGTTTCCTTCAATCCTAACATCTCCATTAGGTCCTCTGTCCTCTTCTTCTCCATCAGTTTTGCACCGCACATTGCTCTCACCATTGCTCTCTTGGTTCTCAAAATTGCCATCTCATTTTCCCTCAGACACCATGTCTCACTCCCATGTAACATAATTTGCCAATCTTACATAACTCTGATATTAAGCCATTCCTTTCATCTTCAGCAAGAACCTTTTTGAGTTAAGCAACTCTCCGCATTCCCTGAACTTCACCCAGCCAATTCTTGCTCTTGCTGTCACAGCTGCCTCTTTGCCAGCTGATTAGTTTAATTAATTACTGTAAGTTAAAATTTGTGGGGAACAGATCTAGCCGCTCTCATTTAAATAATAATTATTTTGTACATACATTATGGCTTTATATATACAAGCGGTGTGAAATTGGTTTACCCAATAATTATTATTTTGTACATACATTATGGCTTTATATATATAAGCAGTGTGAAATTGGTTTACCCAGTAAGAAGATCCAAAGGATACAGTGTCTCGACGTAAATTTATGAATCAGTGTAAGAGGCGACGAAGAGACCAACTCTTGACTGCATGTTCTTGATAGCTTTAATACGTTTCGGCTGTTCAGCCTTCCTCAGGTTAAAAACTATTAAGAACTAAAAAGCTATATTATAGTGGTGGTAGGTTACAAAAACATCGACTTATAGACCGAATGCATAAATGGCGGCCAAAGAAATATTCTTTTGTTTATGTGCTAATTAGCCTCACTAGCCTCGTTTGCATGGACAAAATACAAAGAAATGTTGCTTGAGAGCAAGGCTAGTGAGTCTCATTAGCACATAAACAAAAGGATACATTTTTGGCCGCCACTTATGCATTCGGTCAATATACCAAGCAAAAATATGGAATTAAAATTAAAATTACATAATTCGACAAAGGTCTAAAGTACAACGTGAAAATAACCAAACAATCATAGGTTAATACATATAACATGTTGATGTGAATACAAACAAGTAACAAAGACCCAAAAGAAATGAAACCTAATTTGAGTAGTATAAATCAAAAATGATAATGAAATGCATAATAATGGAAAATGGCAAATCACAATACTGGTAACTCAATTGTTGTAATCTAAATCCTGCCTTTTGCTAAGACCATGGGGAATAAGCGTAAATAATTGCGCCGTCCAGTACTAGGCTTCCCTAGTGAGCAATAATTGATCAAGATATGAAGAATTTTCGGAAGACCTAATTTACGTTCAATGATAATGAAATTGATTTGAGAAATTTCACGTTCAGATTTATTAAAATGGATGGCCAATTCACAAGTTCTTTTGTTCTTTGTAAGCATGTTCGACTTGTGATTGCGGAACCTTACCTTAAATTCAGTTGAAGTGGATCTCACATATTGCATAAATGCATTTGGTACAGGTGGCTAAATAACATTTTGAGACGATCGAGCAAGATCGTTGAATGGGATATATATTGACGACCAGTTGCCGAGCTTTGAAATTTCAAAGCTTGAATTAAATAATTTTTACAGAGATCGCACTTCTTGTTGCACCGTGAACAACCCCGTTTTCTTCGCGTAGACTTCTGCTAGAGGTCAGTCAGAATATTCACCTGGCGCCATCCAAATTCTGAGTTAGTGTGATTTGCCATTTTTCCATTATTACTAGGCATTTCATTATCGTTTTTGATTTATAGTACTAATTAGGTTTCATTTCTTTTGGGTCTTCGTTACTTGTTTGTATTCACATCAACATGTTATCTGTATTTATTTAACCTTTGATTGTTTAGTTATTTTCACCTTGTACTTTAGACCTTTGCCATATTATGTAATTTTAATTTCCATATTTTTGCTTCGTTACAAGTCGATGTTTTGGTAACTTACCATCACTGTGATAAGTTTTTTTATTCTTAGTTTTAACCTGAGGAAGGCCACGAACGGCCGAAACGTTGTGTTAAACCTATCCAGAACAATCAAGAGTTGGTCTCTTCGTCGCGTCTTACTATACACTGATATATAAATTCACGTTGCTCAAGACACTGTATCCTGTGGATCCTCTTACTGGGAGTTCATCAAATGTTGGGTAAATACCAATTGCACGCTGCTTAATATATATATATATATATATATATATATATATATATATATATATATATATATATATATATATATATATATATAGACAAGGTTAATTTGGGAACAGAAATCAGCACAACTAAGCAATTAAGTGAAAATGTGGCTCAGCCTGGCTTAGCCACATTTTCACTTAATTGCTTAGTTGTGCTGATTTCTGTTCCCAAATTAACCTTGTCTGTTGTATTTCTCAGAAATGCCTAATGAATCGCCATCCCAACGGGAATAGGCTGGTGATCCTAAGTAATTAAGGCAATCAGTTGCTAATATATCCCCTCCCTACCTCACTGTACTATATATATATATATATATATATATATATATATATATATATATTATATATATATATATATATGAAACTCAGAGCATGAAACTCAGAGTAGCGATTAAATGACCAAATAACCTCACGTGTGAATTGGCCGTCCATTTCAATAGAAAAGAACATCACATGTCTGACTTTGAGTTCATTGTTATTGAAAAAATTGTTAATGACACTACTGATGATATGGACAAGGTTTTACTCACAAGAGAGGCCTTTTGGTGCGCACAGTTATGCACCCTCCAACCTTACGGCTTGAACAAAAGATCCGAGTTTAATTCCAAAAATAGAATAAGGTTTAATTAATCACTCACTGGAGTAATTGTGCAACCAGTTGGGCTTTTTTTCAGTTACGCTGTGCAGATCGGCATTCTCACAGGCCCTGTTCAGGGATTCTATTACTTTTTAGGGCCCCTGGGCGGGGTTCTGTTGTTTTTAGTACTGGCGTGGTTCCAGAGGCTTTCTCTTGGGATCTTGTTTTGCGCTCATCATATGGCCACCTGATTGCATGATTTTCAAAGTCCTGTTGTTTATTTTAAATTGTTAGTTTCGATGTCTGGTGATTAACGCCTTTTTCGGAATAGAGCTAACTATTTCTTATCTCACGTATTGTCCACTTAATGAATTCCAACCGCACATATTACATGACATATTATTGTGATTTTTTAATTTTTTTGTAATTTTAAACATTTTACACCTTTTGGTTCATGGTTTTGTATAAATAGCGCAAGTTCAGTTGTACCAGGTATTTTTAGTTTTTAGTTTTTAGCGTGTACTGAAGAAGCCCGAAGGGCGAAACGTTTACACGAGATTAAATATACTAGACCTGTGAGAAGTTCGCCAGCGACTCATTTTTTCATTCTCCCTATTATATGTATATGTATATATATATATGCAGTTAGATATAGCTATATGCAGTTATATGCTATATGCTATATGCAGTTAGATATAGCTATATGCAGTTAGATATAGCTCTTTGGCATTACAAAGCTTTTGCTTTCGTGTCCAAATTGAGCACTCTACTGGGATGAGTCATTGCTGCTAGCAATTGCGCATGCTCACTGGCTCGCTAGTTTGAGCACTCTGGCATGGCTTAGATGTACCACATGCGTGGGACATTTGGGGTGGCTTTATAAGCTTAACCTCCATCCCAGACACCAGCACTGCACTGATGAGGCCCAGAAGGCCGAAACAGTACTGTCTGCAGTTAGATGCACTCTACTGGGATGAGTCATTGTCGCTAGCAATTGCGCATGCTCACTAGCTCGCTAGTTTGAGCACTCTGGCATGGCTTAGATGTACCACATGTGTGGGACATTTGGGGTGGCTTTATAAGCTTAACCTCCATCCCAGACACCAGCACTGCACTGATGAGGCCCAGAAGACCGAAACAGTACTGTCTGCAGTTAGATGCACTCTACTGGGATGAGTCATTGTCGCTAGCAATTGCGCATGCTCACTAGTTTGAGCACTCTGGCATGGCTTAGATGTACCACATGTGTGGAACATTTGGGGTGGCTTTATAAGCTTAACCTCCATCCCAGACATCAGCACTGCACTGATGAAGCCCAGAAGGCTGAAATAGTGAGCATGCGCAATTGCTAGCGGCAAAGACTCATCCCAGTAGAGTGCTCAATTTGAACATGAAAGCAAAAGCTTTGTAATGCCAAAGAGCTATATCTAACTGCAGACAGTACTGTATATATATGTATAACAATGTTTTTCTACTCAATATAGTTTCATATGGACTTAAATACAGGTCTGTTTCGTAGACCAACAAGGAGTTGGACCACTCATCAGTTAAATTCCATGTATACTGTAGCATCGCTGGGGTTTATATACATCAGTAGGGTGATCGTTACAAGATTCAAACTTGAAAAACAATAGTAAAAAAGCATTTGTAAATTTATGATTGGTTGTTGAGGATGCGATTGAACCTAAGGAGAAAATTTCGCTTGTACCTGCAAGTCGATACGAGTTCATTACTGGGTTGCCAGTATGGCAAACCAGTTGGAATCTGTGTTTAGTTTTGTGTTTTTTTTTTTTTTTTTTTCCGTGTCGGTAAAAGTCTTGCCTGTCACTCCCCTGCTAAGTAGTGGCTTTGAGCATAGAGTCTTGTCTGTGTATTTTGTTAGGTTTGAGGGGGCTGGGGGAATACGTAGATTTCCTTGGTGCACACAGATGAACGTTTAATTATTAAACCCGCAATGGCGTCGAAAGTCGTGGTAACGGGGATGGCGTTTTAGTGGAAAAAATATACCTTTATGAGATCAAGAATGGAACGTCAATTGGAATAACGAAACAGGCGGGGAAAATAAATATCTGGAATCTTAAAAGCGACGAGGGATGGTCTTCGAGAACAATTGCGGTCGGATATGAGAAAGTGTGTGTTGTTTCTAATCTTAGGGCCAAGTCGCACTAGAGGACAAAACTGTTTACTAATGTCAAAAATCTGTCATCACAATGAAAAACCAAGTGCGACCGGTTTGTCCACCGAAGGACAAAATTTGGTCGCAGACGGACAAACTTCAAAGATGCCGTCGACTACCTCTGGAGCAGGCCAAACTGAAACAAATCTTAGAAAACAATAGCGAGGGTGTCTTGATTCGGAAATGATTTGACAGGTGATATGTAGCAGAGTCTCTATGCGATAGACTTCGCAGTAAAATTGATAACGTCCTCATTTCGCAACAACGTGAATCCAGGCGCGGGCGACCAATATTTTCCGTATGAAATGGGGCAACAATTTCCTCAATATCCACCAGGATGGATCTATCCGATGCCTAGACCTTACATATTCAACGATCGAGGAACTCCCAGCCCATCTCCTTCTACCACGAGTTCTGACTCGTTGCAAGAATCCTTTCAGTTCAGCGAAGACGGCTCAATGCGGGGATCATCTTAAACTTTTTTGCGCCGTACATCTTCGTCAGCCGAGAACATTTTGAGATCCCTCGTGTCGCATGGTGTGATGTTTTGTTCACATATTTTGTTCTCAAGTGCGACTGTAGCTTTCCGGACAATTTTTTTGTCACTGGCCGATTTCAAGTCAGATTTGTCCTGAACAAATCCGAAATTGCCCTCTAGTGCGACTTGGCCCTTATTTTATAAACTGGAAAAGGAATAAAAGGAATCGAATGTCTTGAATGTATCACAGTGTTTACCGAAGTGGCATCTCGTTTGTCTGGCAATTGGCATTTAATTTGCAGTCAAGCTGTACAGTTTTCAGGTAAAAAAATAATTGAAAATGTGACAGTGAAGAATTATTGGAAAGAAAGGTTGTTGTCTATTTTGTGCTTTGGAAAAGGTTCTTTAGGAAAGAGTTCAATCTTGAACTGAAAAATATATTTATTTGCATATCGTATGGTTTGTGAGACGGATTGTTTCTTGTTTGCACGCACGGAATTGGAATAGAAAGGGTTTTTTTTGTCTCCAATAGCAAATATTTAGTTAGTTTCAATAAATTTCATGCTGGAAAAGGTTTTTGTGAGATGTTTCAACTGTTGTGATTCATTGTGCTGTGTAGTATTCGAGTTTAACTAATTTGCATAAGTGAGTTGAAATTTAATACGCATTAAATAACGATGACAGGAATTTGTAGGCATGATCGTTCTGGCAAATGATTACAGCTGGCGATCATTTTTAATTAAGGTCAGAAAAAGATTTCAGTATAGTCACTCTTGTGTAAAATGAAGTTATTGTTAACTTGAGAAAACAACAATAGGGTCGTTTATACGAGAGAAAATAAGCCGCGGCTTACTCTGGACGCGGCGTACATAATACGCGAAAGGAACTATTTATACGAGTATAAACTCCCAGGCCAGGATAAGCCGGGGCTTGAGAAAGCTGTGAACGTAGGTTTTGCATCATTTATATGGGCTGTTCGCGTTTTATTTTCTCTCGTATAAACGGCCCTTATATTTCTTTAACTTTTTTAAAGAGAGATTTCGCGCAAATTTTATTTCAAGCTATTCAGTTGAAATGTTATTTCTCGCCATTGGCTTCGTTTGCGTGATCATTTACTGGTGTTGACATTTAGGAGGTAGTTGTTTGGTTCTAAACGAGTAGGAATAAAACGACCAGGAATGAGCGAATTTTAGTGGGTGTGCGATAGCAACACGAGACAGGAGTCGAGAGATTCTAACGATAGACAGATACTAACTAACCCTTCCTGAAATAAACGAAGGGAAGCAGGCGTTGGTGGTTTGTGTGAATTTATAGCACTAAGTGGATAGAAGTCGTCATGTTTTGATTGGGCAGCTTCAGAGACGTCCTTCTGAGGAAACAAGTTGTTAAAATAGCTAATTGTGATTAGAGAATTTCGATCCTAAGTATAATAAGTATAATAATGCCTTTTATTGACAGGCAAAACCATATGATTGAGCGTGATCATACCAAATATCATTTGTTTGCGCGATCAAGTTGTGGCGAAGTGTGTAGCCCATGACAGTATGTCGTTTGTGAGCATATTGCTTTTTGTTGTATTAAGCTTCTTCCTCGGAACGCTCAAACAACTCACTTATGCACACGCCGTTTGCGGTAGACCCACACTAAAAGATGCTGTTGAGCGATTGTTTTGGCCGGGGTTGGTCCGCAAACTGAAAGAAAGTTTATATGTTGAGAACAAATGTGTACTAAATGAACAAATATGTGAAAATCATGATATGAACTGCACTGCAACCAAATGCCACAGGAGAGAAGCACAGAACTGTGAAAGTTTCCAGAAGAAGAAAGTTCCTGATCTTAAAGTTAGTGCAAGCGGTATCGAGTCGCAGAGATGTACGCCTAGCCGGATGCATTTAGTTAAATTTCTGAAAAAGGTGAATTTTCTGTCTATTTGTATTATCATGGCTTTTTGTTTTCTGCTGTTACTGAATCCCTTTGTATTTGGAGCTGTAACGCTATTTCATGTGCAATTACTTGTATCGTTTGCAATTATCCTCACTAGTGCTGTTGTTAGCATTTTTACTGGGTTGCCAAACCCAGTCGGAATCTCGGTTTCATTTCGTGGGTTTTTACTGGGTTGCCTATGGGCAAACCCAGTCGAGGTCTGCGTTTAGTTTGTTTGTTTTCTTTTTGTTTTTTACTGGGTTGCCTATGGGCAAACCCAGTCGAGGTCTACGTTTAGTTTGTTTGTTTTCTTTTTTTTTTTCTTTTTTTTTTTCCGTGTCGGTAAAAGTCTTGCCTGTCACTCCCCTGGTAAGTAGTGTCTTTGTGTATAGAGCCTTCTGCCCGTATTTTCTTAGGATCGAGAGGGTAGTGGAACTGCGTAGATTTCTCTTGTGGACACAGTAGAATCATTAACTTAGCCTGCAATGGCGTCGAAAGTCATGCAACGCGAATGGCGTTTTAGTGGATCCTTAAACAAAATATACCCTTATGGAGCTCAATAATGGAAAGTCAGTTGGATAAACTAGGCATAAATCTCAAAAGCGACGAGTACTGGACTTCGACAACAATCTATCGCCCGTCGAGACGAAATCAAAGTGAGCAGTATTTACCTGAAGTACATGGTAATTTGACACAATTGAGTTTCTTGTCTTCACGCACGCAATCAAATAGGAAGAGGTTCTCGCCTCTAAGAGCAAATATGTTGTTTGTTTCTGTTACGAAAAATAGCATTGCGTGACAAGCGTTACTTTCTAGACGCTTCGCGAGAGTTCGTAATTTGTTTATATTTAGGTTTGTACGTAAGCGTTTCTAAATCGGTGTGTTTTGTAATCTTTCTATAATTAGATCGATTACTAATTTAGAAAGTTCTAGAAGTTTCTTGTCAGAGTATATAAGTAGACGAGTCCAAGCGGAGTGTTTTTCTAACTAGTTTTTCATAAGCGAAGAGAGTTGGTGTTAGCCGTGTTTACTCAAGTGTGACAGAAGCTGTGTGCATTCAAGTTGGCGGAGGCCGTGTAAGTTTGTCGAGTACGAGTTATTCAGAGTTTTACTTCGTGGAAACTACGTTCATTTTTGGAATAAATCTTCTTGTTGTTGTTCCGACAACCCTGCGTTCAGTTTAGTCTGCAAGCTAACTTTCCTCAAAACACACGAACTCGTAACATTGGGGGCCTGTCCGGGAGAGGAATTCATTTGTTTGCCGACTACAGAAACCAGGAAAGGATCACAACTTGGAAGGAAGTAGCGACGCTGTGGAAAAGGTTGTAGCGAGTGAAAGAGCCGTGGAATTTTAGTGCTGTGAAAATGGAGAAATTTATTCAGCTTGGCGAAAAGTTTGGTCTGGAAGGAGAAAAGCTGCTTGAATTTGTGCGTGAACAAGAAGAGAAAGAAGACAAACGTAGAGAGGAAGAACGTGAAGAAAAACGCAGACAATTGGAGGAAGAAAAACAAGAAAAACGAAGACAATTGGAGGAAGAAAGAGAAGAAAAACGTAGGCGGTTTGAAGAAGAAAAAGAAGAGAAACGTCGATTACTTGAAGAAGATAAAAGAAGAGAAGACGAAGAGAGAGAAACCAGGCGACAAGAACGCGAACTAAGAAAATTGGAGATGGAAGCCGAGCTGTTGAAATAGAAAGAGGCTATTGAAGCGGCAAAAAGAGAACACGAGTTGGAGATTGCACGTTTGGCTGTGGAGAATGCTGACAGACGTCCTGAAGCGAGAGAGGATCGGGCTAAGGCACCTAAACTCCCCTCGTTTGTTGACGGTAAAGACGATTTGGACGCGTATTTGCAGAGGTTCGAGAGATTTGCCGAGACAGCTAAGTGGAAAAAAGATGGATGGGCATCGAAGCTCAGTGCTCTGTTGTCTGGACGGGCACTAGAAGTGTATTCACGTCTATCGGAGGACGCAGCTAAGGATTATGACAGGGTAAAGATTGCGTTAATGAAGAGATATGACCTTACCGAAGACGGCTATCGTCGAAAATTTAGAGCATCCAAACCAGAAGTCGACGAAAGTCCGGAGCAGTTTATTGTGCGACTGGACAGATACCTGTTACGTTGGCTAGAGCTTTCGGATACTGCGCGAACCTTTGATGGTCTTAAGGACTTGATCGTGAAAGAACAATTTATTGACTCTTGTCCTAAGGATTTGGCAATTCACCTGCGAGAAAGGGCACCTGAGACTCTAGCTAAGATTGCGAAGATCGCTGACCAGTACTTGGAGGCTCATGGTAAACATTTGTTCAGCTCAGCGAGCAGAAAGCCAACAGTGCAGCCTGAGAGGGACGAAGCCAAGAACATGCAGATTAATCCACC
>NC_090872.1:20431959-20434459 GCF_036669935.1 Montipora foliosa
CATAGGGCACACTTGTGGTGAAAAGAAGTTGTGAGGGAACTTGAAAATTATCAACATGTCAGCCCAGAAGCCAATGTTTCTCGCTTCTCTTTTATTTGTTATTCTTCAGAGACTGGAATGCTGTATTTCAATACCACACAATTCAGTGCCTTCTGATTTTCTGTAGCACGTACCACAGGCAAACCAGTGTATGCTTCATAGAAGCATCTAGTTACGTTTGTTGAGCGTTGCCATTTCCGGTTTATATACAATATAGAATTTCTCGGTACTACATAGATTACATCGTTTAGTAAGGTTGCTATAAGATTTGGCCTTGGCTAGAATTTTCCAGGAGATTGCGAAGTCTTTCTTTTGATCTTTTAGCTGCCATAGATGTTTGCCCAGTTCGGTGTCATTCTTTTTACTTTCGTTTTTGAATGACATTTGGTGGTTTCGCCATCTCGTCTTGAACTCAGTGGCGGTGAGGCCGACGTACGTCTCTGTGCTTTCGGCGGTCGTGATGGTGGCTTGATACACTACTTCCTTGACTAAGCATTGAAATGAACCTGAAATGAAACCTGAAATGGCAACGCTCAACAAACGTAATGAACTCGTATCGACTTGCAGGCACAAGCGAAATTTTCTCCTTAGGTTCAATCGCATCCTCAACAACCAATCATAAATTTACAAATGCTTTTTTACTATTGTTTTTCAAGTTTGAATCTTGTAACGATCACGCTACTGATGTATATAAACCCCAGCGATGCTACAGTGTACATGGAATTTAACTGATGAGTGGTCCAACTCCTTGTTGGTCTACGAAACAGACCTGTATTAAAGTCCATATGAAACTATATTGAGTAGAAAAACATTGTTATTACCGCTCCATTATTTTTGAGCACTATTCTGGATTTATCAGTGTGGAACTCACCTGAAGTTATATCAAGCTCCTAATTTGTCGAGCACTGTGCTACTGAATATCCAAACATGGAACGTGTGTCGTTCAACTACTCAACCAAGAACATCCCTGTCGCATCGAAGAAAGAATACATCAGGCAGCTTATCGACAAGACTGAGCAGTTCCTGTGCAGAATGAGATGGAAGGCTCAACACTCTTTGAACCTAAATTTAAACCCAAACCAACAACCAGAGAAAGAAACTTTCGGCTTTAAAACAAGAAACAACCCCCCTGTCATTGAGGAGTTAAAGGAGTTTGAGGATGGCATGATAAAGATCATCCAAAAGGTCAAATTCAAGAATATTGAATGTCAGTTCCAAAAAGACCTCAATGAAGACATCAAATCAATTAAAAGGGACAACCGCCAATTTGTAAAGGCCGATAAATCCACGAACTTTTACAAATTGGAAGCCACCAAGTACAATCAGCTCCTGTATGACAACATCACAAAGACCTACAAAAAGGCAGAGTACAACCTATGAAACAAAATTGATGTGAAAGCGAAAACCATCACGGAGAAACTCCATATTGACGACCTTGTTGAAACGACCGCTACAAAAGAAGCTTTTATCACCCTAAAAGACCACAAGGACAATTTTGAGAATAAACCAACGTGCAGATTAATTAACCCGTCAAAACAGGAGATCGGAAAGATTAGCAAACAAATCCTCGACAGTATCAACAAGAAACTGCTAAACGCCACGCGAGTAAACCAGTGGAAAAACACCTCCTCTGTGCTGCAATGGTTCAAACAGTTGCCTAACAAACAGAGGTGTGCTTTGAAATCATAACCTTCGATGTAGTTGAATTCTACCCTTCCATATCAGAGACACTACTCCAGCGTGCCCTTGACTTCGCAGCCAATTATGTGACCATTTCAGATGATGACCGTCACATAATCTTACAAGCTAAACAATCCCTTCTTTTCAACAACGGAAACCCTTGGCAGAAGAGAAACACCGGCACGCTCTTCGATGTCACCATGGGTAGTTATGATGGAGCTGAAACGTGCGAATTAGTAGGGATCTACATGCTTTCGCAGCTTAAAGCAATTTCTCACGGCATGGAAATTGGGCTTTACAGAGATGACGTCTTAGCAGTAATCGACCAAACCCCACAAAAAATCGAAAAAATCAAAAAAGAAATATGCAAAGTGTTCGCCAAAAAGAACCTACCGGTACGCATTACTGTTGAGACCAACAAAAAGGTCGTAAATTTCCTTGACGTAACATTAGACTTATAACCACTGAGAAGTACAAGCCATATTCGAAGCCTGCAACCACTCCGCTCTATGTCCACAGAAAATCTAACCATCCCCCTTGCATAATAAAGAACATCCCTGAGGCAATTAACAAAAGATTATCTGAAATCTCATCAGACGAGGAAGCCTTCAAAGAGGCAGCACCGCCCTACCAAGAGGCATTGCAGAAAAGCGGTTATTCATACACCCTCAAATTCCCCCCTCCACAGCAGTCACCAGAATCCACCACTTACAAGAGAAAGAGGCAGAGAAACATAGTTTGGTTCAACCCACCATTTAGTAAAAATGTTCAAACCAACATA
>NC_090872.1:20456959-20466959 GCF_036669935.1 Montipora foliosa
TCTGATCTTGTAACCCCCTCGTTTTTCCTAATTTTTGCAATTTTACTCTTTACGTCTCTGCTTCCGGACGGAAGCATTTTTTTTGCATGTTAGCTTATATTAATTTAAAATCTTTTTGTCTTTGAAATGTAAGAAAATTCTGTAGGTGCTCAGAACATTATACGTAGGCTTACATTAACCAGTATTCTACTCTCAATAACTTAATCGATGTTCGTAAATAAATAACCATCCCCTCTGCCATTAAAATACCAAAACGAATCTTTCTTCGCTAACGTCCAAATCAAATGGGCTTTTCGTTTCGGTACCAGTGCTAATCTAATGTTTGATATTTGCCGGATATTTTACAAAAGACAAATGCGTGACACTTCATTTTGTGGTGACCGATGATGCTTAAAAGCATGTATTGGGAACTGTATTCCAATAAGATAAAAATAAAAAAGGAAGGAAGGTCCAGACGTAGAAGGAAGCACCGTTCGTAATAACAGAAAGGGGTCCACTTCCTTAGAACTAAATAATTGTCAGTGTCGCCTTGTTGCAAATATAACCGTCTTATTAGTATATGACTACAACTTGGACCACCCCTCCCCCCAAAATCAGTGGTGGGAAAATGGCGCGTTTTGGCCTTCGCGCGGCTTCATCCTTGATTTAGGGGAAGGGGGCATTTCTGTTCCATTTTATTCTGTCCAAGATTGTCTATGAATCCCTATTTGGCGTTACCAGTAGCATTGCATGTGGTAATCATGACACGAAACCTGCGCTCGCACGCTCAAAAGTTACAACATTAGAGAGCACACTTCCCATTCAAAAAAATAAACTGAGCTGGGCGACACTGAAAAAAAAAAATGCAAGTGGCATTTCATGTTAGCGATAAATGTACCTCTTGTATCTAATTAAGAACAAATAGTACTTGTTTTAGAGCATGTCACGATCGGCGTTAAATTGTCAAAAAATGCCGCGAACAGAAATTGACGGCGTCGGAGCTACTGACTTTTTGCCAAGCTGATCTCAGCATTTTTCCGGACAGACATTGTTTGCGGTGAAGAACTTCCAGGTGATCTGGTGACGTAATTCGGAGGACTGGGGAGAAAAATTTTAACGCCGTATCCCACAACCGCACGCGATCTTATTTTTGATTCAACATGGCAGAGGCGAGGTTAGATCTCGTCGATTCTTCTTGAATGTTCATTCAGTAACAGGAAATGTGGTAGACACGGTATAATCTGTTGAGTTTTGGCGATGGAAATACTGCAGGGAGTTTGGAAGCAACACCTAAGGCCGCGCGCGGTTGTGGGATACGGCGTTAAAATTTTTCTTCCCAGTCCTCCAATACGTCACCAGATCACCTGGTAGTACGCGGTGAAATTATTGAATTACTGTATTTGTCCTTTAATTAGAGAATTGTTATTATTGTATACATAGTATTACTACAACGTAGGAAATATTGAAACATACTCACAAGAATTTCTTGGACATCGATATTTTATTACTTAATTGTTCATTCAGTTTATTCATTCATTTATTTATTTAATGATTAATTTCAGAAAAGGTGCTGCAGGAATAACAATTTTACACCTCGAATACCTGAAGGTTGACTGTAATTATTTTCACATGAGCTATATTTACGTTAAAAGCAGGAGGCCTGTAAAATGAGAGCAGAAATTGTAAACAATTTTTGTAAAAACCATTAAAAAAAGAAATTGGCTGTAAGGAGGATTCGAACCTTCTAACACAGACTAGCAACAACTTCCAACCATCCAACATATCTGCATTTAACCCTTTACATCCCTGCGCTAACCATACCGAACGTATAGACCGAATGCATAAATGGCGACCAATAAATTTTGTTTATGTGCTAATCAGACCAACTAGCCTCGTTCTAAAGCAACATTTCTTTTGTATTTTGTCCGTGCTAACGATGCAAGTGGGTCTAATAAGCACAAAGACAAAAGAATATTTTTATGGCGGCCATTTATGCATTCGGTCTATAAACCTGTTGAATTTTTCAGAACTTTATTTGCGCTCCCTTAAATTTGTTGACGATATTTACCTGATCTATCTTATGATTTTCCCATGCTGAAAACTAGAGCAAGATTTAAGCTCACAAAAGTGATTGGCACGATTTGCGGGCTATTAGCAACGACTTTTGTCGATTTTTCACGACAGATTCAACTCAACAGATTGACATTTTCTTTCCATTGTTTGTTAACCGTGCTTAACCGTTGAAAAGCGTCTCAAAACAGGCGTTAATCGTAGAAGACGACTCGTGCGTGAATCGTGCCTTAAACGTTTTGATGCCATGTAAAACCATTCAAGTGCTGTACAAAGCTTTAAAAATTTAAAAAGTTTCACTTTAGGTAAGCCCTTTATACGCTCCGCATCTCTTAGATATCTTCCATGTAGTATCTCAACATAGCAACACTAGCGACGAGCGTGACTGCGTCAGAGGCCAGTGTTTTCGGATGATTAATGTGTTAACATATGCCCTCTTAATTGACCAAATCTTGATTTCGTGATGTCGATAGCCTCAATAGCCAATCTTGGACAAATGAAACGGAAAATGGATCATTTTGATCATTTTGCTGGCCTTCTCGTAGAGAACTACAGTAAATCGCTCCAGTGGTTTGAAGATGTAATCATTCTTGTTCAGCTGGTAATAAGGGTGATCTTGCAGGAACTTAAATGCCTCCGTCACGTCAGGGAATGACTTCCATGCGTCCCAGACGAACTTCTTCCCCTTGCCAAAGAAACTGGAGGTCGTGTTGCATCCAGTGAATTAATGAAACATAGGGAGTGCCCGAGACGTTTCAGGGCCAAGAAATGCGCCGGTGGCATTCACACTGATGTATTGGACATATTTCCCCATGCACAAACCAATCCAGACGGCTGCAGATGGATACAAAGCAAACAAGTCATGAAAAGTCATGAAGAACTTCCGTATCCACTGTGCGGACAAAAACCTGATTGCATCCTTTGTTCAGCTCGTGTTGAACATGTACAGCAATTCTTGTGTCGGCTTCCTCGTGGTCACATCTCTGTATATCGGTAGAACCTATGCTTGAGACTACAGATTCGCCTGAGGTGATGTTTACTTCCTTGTTCTCGAGAAACTGGAAGTTTGAAACTCTGCTTGTCAGGAGGGCAAAGAGTTCTTTCTTGTTGGTATTGTCTTGAAGAAATGCTTTCCAGTTTGGAGGAATCTTGGTGTCACCTGTTACCTTTGGTTGCTCGAGATTCTGCTAACAATTCAGCAGTAACTTTTGGCCCAAACTCCAAATTTACTGGCAAAGCATCACGTTCCTTAAATTGTTTTACGTTCTGTAGAAAAGCCGTGTATACTTGTTCACAATCTTTGTAAGTACTATCTACAGGGTCATTTGATCATGAATGGTTCTCCTTTACGGCTACCAAAAATAATACATGAACTCCAATCCATTACCTCTAGACAATTAAATTTAGATGCAGATATAAATAAGTCCCTGTCTAAGTAAAGAATACATATTTGCCTGAGTTATCTTTATCTAGAATTCTGCGAACGTTTATTTAAAAGAGCGAACTTCAAAAAGAACATAAAATGTACAAATGAACGCTATGGTATTAATTTTATTGGCTTTGTCACTGGCGCAAGGCCGGGAAAAAAATTAGTTTGTTTGCTTTACAGTGCAATAAAAATGTGTGGCCAGAAATGTTTTATCGCAGTTCTCAGTTGAAACGACGCTCTTTTACCTGCTACAAAAAATATGACTGAAAAGTTTTGTTGTTTAGTAAATGCATTTCCAATACTTGATTGTTGGGAACTTAAAGCTGGTAAAGTTTCATCGTCGCTTGGTAGTCAGGTTCTGAACTCAGTTTCAAATACCCTTCGGAAATTATTCTTTTTCGCCGTAATAAACAATTAACAGTAGCCAAGGAATCTGGGGCCTACGTTTCGGGCCCGAAAAGCCATTTGTGAAACTCCCAACAGCTTGTTTTGGAAAGCCGATTTTTTAACATGTTTTCAAGCCAACTAAAAGAAACATATCTGTGAAGTTTGGGGAGTTAAATCCTCTCCGTTCTTGAGATACAGAGGGAAATGTGACACCAGAAAATGGCCCGTAAAGTTTCAGGACTTTCGAGAAACGGGCCCCTGAATTCAATTAAATAACTATCTACCCAAATAATTAAGAAACCAAGCATTCTGTTCAATTTAAATAGAAATTAAAGTTGGCCTCTTAAAATTAATCTATTTCGCCGGCCATCTCAAGCTTAAATTGCATCGTCAGGTGATCAAATATTCTGTTTGTCTTACCTCGTGTTGCCTGAACGAAGTTAGCCAATGATTAAAGGTTGTTTACAGATCACACTTTCGACATAAAACCAAAACTGATCCTCAACTGAATTCCTGGACTCACGTTTCCCATATTTGGGAAAACGAAAAACAAACTGGTCTACCGGCAGGTACAAAACGCAGGTCACAGGTCACAGGTCACAGGGCACAGGGAACAGGTCATTATTAAACCTATACAGAAAGTATCCTAAACATTCATAAAAGCTAAACTTAGGCCTAAAAACTTTTCTTTAGGCCTAATTAGGCCTAAAATTAGCGTTTATGAATGTTTAGGATACTTTTCTTTATGCCTAATTAGGCCTAATTAGGCCTAAAAAGGCCTAATTAGGACTAACAAGGCCTAAGGTTAGCTTTTATGAATGTTTAAGATACTTTCTGTATAGGTTAAATAATGACCTGTGACCTGTGCCCTGTGACCTGTGACCTGTGACCTGCGTTTTGTACCTGCCGCTGGTCTACTAGCGAGGCGAAATCCGAAATTGACAACAGCGGCCGATAAGAACACGGATGCCGGTTTAGTTTTGAGCCCGTTCACTCAATATAGAACATCATTGTTCGAAAATACATTTACATTTACATTTACATTTACATTTACATGTATTGGGTCGGTAAGAACCGTTCGGTTATCACACCAACCATAAAAAAAACGAATATCAATATATAAAATGATGATTTAAAAATTTAAATAAAGAAAACTATATTAAACTAAATATAACTATTATTTAAGGAAAGCTGTTAACCTATATTTGAAAGTTTCTAAGGAGGATGATGAAACTATAGCCTCAGGGAGGCAGTTCCAGTCCGTTATAGTTTTTGGAAAAAACGAAAATTTAAAAACGTCTTTATTTGCATATGGCACGCGAAATTTAAATTGATGGGTTCCCCTCGTGCGACTCTCAGGATGTTGAATCAAATATTTTTGGGTATCGATATCAATAAGACCATGAGTGAGTTTATACATAAGCGTTAATCTAGCCTGCCTTCTTCTCGTTTCCAGCGTGGCCCACCCTAAGTCTTTAATCATGTCCGTAACACTAGCATATCTATCATAATTCTGTGAACAAAACCGTGCTGCTTTACGTTGAACCATTTCCAGAGCACTGATATCTTTCTTTAAAAACGGGTCCCAAGCCGCACTTGCATATTCCAGCTTCGGTCGTACTAGGGATGTATATGCAATTTCTTTTACTTTCTTTGGGCAATTCCAAAGGTTGCGTTGTATTATACCCAGTGATTTGCTTGCTTTAGCTGCGGTTATAGAAACATGGGCTGACCACTTGAGCTTGTTACTGATGGTGACCCCAAGGTATGGGAAGGTATCAACCTGTTCCAGCTCTACACCACAGAAGACATATTTTCTCTGGGGTGGATTTTTCTTATGTGAGATGGTAACAATTTTACATTTGGAAGGATTGAACTCCATTTGCCAGTGATACTGCCAGGATTCTAGCCTGCGTAGGTCAGATTGAAGAAGGTCACAGTCCGCATCGCTAGCGACAATGCCGTAAAGTAAAGCATCGTCCGCAAAGAGCCTAACTGATGATTGCACGGTATCTGGTAAGTCGTTTATGTATAATAAAAAAAGCAAAGGACCAAGGACTGTACCCTGGGGTACGCCAGAAGTCACCGGACATTGACTTGATGTCTGGCCTTCACAAACAACTGATTGAAAACGTTGTGTAAGAAACGACTCTAACCAGTTTAGGAGCGAGCCTTGGATTCCATAGTACTGCAGCTTCCTTAGGAGTCGCCTATGAGGGACCTTATCGAAAGCTTTGGCGAAGTCCAAAACGGCCGCATGGATAGATGAGCTCTGGATAGTCTTTGCCATGTCGTGTAAGGTAAGAATTAGCTGCATCTCTGTGGATCTCTTTGCCCTAAAACCATGCTGACAGTCAGTTAAGATGTTATGGTGGTTTAGATGTTTCATAATAAAGCTGTGGACGATATGCTCGAGGATCTTCGATACAACACAAGTAAGGGAAATAGGTCTATAGTTAGCAGGGTCAGATTTCTTTCCCTTTTTAAAAACTGCACACACATTTGCCTCCTTCCACCTGCGGGGTACAGTGCCACTGTCTATCGAGTCTTGAAAGATGTCAGTCAGTATTGGAGCAATGTCTGTAGCAAACGTTTTAAGAAACCAGGGTGGAATCTGGTCTGGACCACTGGCCTTGTTTGGATTTAACGAAGACAGCTGTTTTAAGACTCCTTGCTCTGAAATAATTAAAGACCCCAACCCAAGAGTAGGATCAGAGCCCATTTCTGGAATGTTTTCAAGGTCCTCCTCAGTAAACACACTTGAAAATTGGCTGTTTAAAATTTCTGATTTAAGACGACCATCACTTATGACTTTGCCATCGACTTCAAAATCTGCTATCCCTGGATTTTCTTGTTTAAGCCGCTTTACGTAGGACCAAAAACGTTTTGGGTTGACCTTGATTGCCTCACTGAGGTGGCCACTTATATACTCCTCTCTTGCCAACTTAAGATTCTTGTGCATGTGTTTCCTGGCGGCAAAAAACTTATTCCAATGATGTTCAGATCCTGTTTTCTTTGCCTTGTTATATAGTCTTTGTTTCGCCCTGGATTGTCGTCGAAGCGAGCGATTGAACCAAGGTAAATTGTATCTTGAACTTGTCATCTTATACGGGATACAAGAGTCCATAATGTTGCGAACACTGTTTTCAAAATCATTCCACTTCGCTTCCACCGAGTTGTTATCATACTGAGTGTTGAGCTTTTCAGCAAGTGTTTTTAAATTCAATTTAATACGCTCGTTGTCAAGCCGCTTTCTGATGTAAATTTTCCGCTTGACATGCCGTTTTTTGTGGCAGGATAGCTTCAGGGTAAACAACACTATGTCATGATCGCTAATTCCTGGTTCTACACTTACATTACAAATGATGTCTGGGCTATTTGATAAGACAAGGTCTAAGGTGTTACTTGAGTTGCCTTGTCGCCTAGTTGGTTCCTTTACGAACTGCATTAAATTATATTCTTGAGTCAGCTCAATCAATTTCCTGGAAGAAGAAGGATTTGTTGGAACCTCGAGATTATCCCATGAGATATTTGGAGCATTAAATTCGCCCGCGACAATCACATCATGTTTGTGGAGTTTATCACCTAGTTTGAGCAGAGAGGCGTCCAGTTCATCCAGACTTTTAACATCGTGGGAATGTGGTCGATAAAAGGATGCAAGAAAGAGTGATTTAGACCGCCTTCCAGTCGTTTGGCATTGGCTCCATATGATTTCGCAATCTGTGTCCAAATCAACACGATGCGTAGCTATGATATCACCTTTTATTGCTTGGAAAACACCACCACCGGTTTGACCTTCGGCTCTGTCCTTTCTAAATACAGTATAACCTTCCGGGAAGATCTCCGAGCTTGTAATTTCTGGGTTTAACCAAGACTCATTGCCAAGAATTACATCGGGTTTGTGTACATCAATTACAGCTGCGATGTCTGCAATCTTGTTCTTTAAGCTCCGGCAATTTATGACCAGACATGTCAATTTCCTTGGTTTAGAGTTTGGTTTAAAATGGCGCGACGCCTTTGTCGACGTTTGTTTACAATTTGCTTGTAGTGGAGGAACTTCGGCGTCGCAACTATTTAGTTGGTCAAAACTGTTTGACGAGCACAAGGAATGCAATGAATTTTCGAAAAAAGAGTCTGAGAAATTAGGCAATCCGCAGAGAGGGCAAATCCAGGAGCAGGACGAGTTTGCTAGGATCTCGTACATCTCGTGCGATGAGTCGCAACAATCAGACCTCACGTGAAACCATTGCTCGCACTCGTCGCACTGAATCCCCACTTGGTTTGACTTCACAGGCTTCGAACATATACCACAAGGAAATTTCCACTGACCAGGGTTTACTTCAATATCTCCTCCCAGTAATAGCAATAAGTGGAAAAACACTGAAGAACCACGTTGGTAATTATTATCAATAGACTTTTTCCTCCTCGCTCGTACGAAGCATTGCCAAACGGCTCCAACACGATGAAAATCACCATTTGTCGCCGGAGTCTTGCCAATAAAATAGCTAGGTATTCTTTGTGGCCTTAGTAGCTTTCCTTCGTTAAAATCCAACCATTTAGTCATCAAAAGTACACCCAAAGTTGCGAATAACGCAGGAGCGATAAAACGCGTGGCAGCCATTATGCTAATATGCGTCTTTAATAAATATTAAAGAACACTCAAAGCAAGTGTACACAAGACAATGGTCAGGGAAATGGGAAAAAAGGTGTTTTCACTCACCTCCGAACACAAGATCATCAATAGTCGCGCGCGTCATGCAAGTTTATCTAATGACATGACACATCAAAACACGTGCTTTCATTGGTCCCTACTAAAATCTCTAGGGAACCTTACATTACACTACGTCAAGAGATCATGAGGTAAGAGATTGAATCCCCGTGCCCAATGATAAGCCTTCGAAATCTATTTTTAGATGCAAAGCTATTTTTAGCTTTTGTTCCCATGACCGCGCGGGTCTAATGGTAACCCAGATAACCAACACAGTAACCCTAACCCCAAGTTTCAACCTTTCTTGGGAATCCAAGGAAATTCGAGAGTGTCCAATCGGCGTGGGTGGTTCGTGAGTCGTGGGTCATGGGTCGTGGGTCGTGGGTCGTGAGTCGTGGGTCGTGTGTCGTGGGTCGTGGGTCGTGGGTCGTGGGTCCTAGATCCTCCATGTATACACGTCATGTATATATTTTCCTTTTTTTACAAAAAGCAGGAGATCATTATATCGAAGTTGTTGGGTAACGTGAGTTCCGTTATTCCATTAGCGTGAGTTCCGGCACAAACAAGCGAGTTTAACACAGTTTTCGTTTTTAATTAATGCATTCATTCTCGGCAAACGCGCACCCCAATGTTAAACATATACTTTCGAACACTTTCGTTAAAGTTTACCGAAATTGTTTGCCAGACCAGAAGAAAAAATGTTTATAGTTAATGGGAGACAGTTTTCCTTTGTTCAACGTTTCATAAATGGAGTTCGGGGAAGTTAATTCGTGAGCGGGCAATTGCAAATTTGGACCGAGCACTGAGGGAGCTAATATGTATCTTTTTTTTTATCTTCAAACAAACACGACCCACGACTCACCCACCCACGCGTTTAAGCCTCACCCTGTGACAAGTCTGGGAGTAGTCCATGTGGTGTGATCACGTACGGTGATTCAAATCAACAAGATCGAGTTATTTTTTTTTATTTTTTATTTTATTTGTTCCTCCAATCCCTACATAATACATAATTGAGAAGATATAGATTAAAAAGTAAATAAATAAACACTTAAACAAATTACAACACTTAAATTATTTTACATGGTATATTTGAAGGAGAGGAGAGGGGCACATCTAAATAAACTAATGTTGTGCCCCTTTGAGTTACGTGTAACAAAAGGACTTGAAATAATTAATAGTTAGGTAAATAATAAAGATAATGTTTCTTTAGTATTGAGCAAGGTACCAGCGCAAAAGTGCCTTTCTAAATATATTTTTAGATGGTTTGTCCCTAATGAAATGCGGGATATTATTCCAAAAGAAACATCCAATAATGCTGGGGCAAAATCTCCTAAGGTTGGTTCAAAATGAGGTTATGAAGATTTGATTGGATGATGCACTGCGGGTATTGTAATTATGTAGCTCAGATACTAGTGAAACAGGTATAT
>NC_090872.1:20479459-20514459 GCF_036669935.1 Montipora foliosa
TATGTTGTGATTTCGAGAAAAACAAAAGAAAACAAAACAACAGAAGAAAAAATTTGTAGTTACTAAAACATGGAACATATCAAAACCTTCTGGGTCACGCACGGCTACCTTTCACTGCAAAGTCGAAGACTTCAAGATGTCACCATATTAATGTATAAAGTAAAGAATGGCCTTGTACCGAATATTATTAATGAACTATTTAAGCAGAAACACTCTAGATATTCACTAAGAAACAGGGACTTCGATATCCCTACTTTTAACACAAAAATAACTATGGAAAGGGCCATACATATGGTCCAAACTAGGTAATAAGTTGAAGGACTCCCTGAACATTGAATCTTTTAAAAAGAACATTAGGAAAATAGACCTACAATGTAACGTCACTTTTAAACAACGACGATAATTGCTGTAACCTCTGCAATTCTTAGAGACTACTGTCATTTATTATAATTGTCTGTTGTCTTACTTTGCACATTTTCATTCCATATATATATATATAATTAATTGGTAATGCAAGAGTGAGGTTATTTGGTCATTTAATCACTACTCTGAGTTTCATGCTCCATACGGAGCAATCTTCAGGTTGCCTGAAGATTGCTCCGTATGGAGCATGAAACTCAGAGTAGCGATTAAATGACCAAATAACCTCACTCTTGCATTACCAATTAATTATTGCTCTAGTTCAACTATTGAGCACTTTTAAGTTGATGAGGACTTCTACCCATTTTTTGGTTATATATATATATATATATATATATATAAATCCATCCCTGTGCCCAAGTTCAGGAGTTGCCATAAAGCCATTATGGTAACAACCGGGAGGGCACATTGTATACATAATGTATATATATATATATATATAGTTTGCACAGAATTTCTCTTGCCAGGAGAGGGGGTCTAGATCCTGCCCGCTTCTCAACTCCTTTAATTAATGGAACCTCTCCAGTGCGGTTTCCTACTGGAAATTAAGGATGGACACTTATGATTGGGTGTCGATCCAGCCGTCTCAACCAAAACAAGTCATTCTCTGGACCGGTTTCGACTTTAATGTCTTCTTCAGTGGAATTTTTACAGTTTCAGCTTGTCCGGTTGCTTACGCGCCGTTGGACTTAATGCATTAACTCGTTTATCTACAGTCATTTCTATGAGTTATTGCATTAAGTCCAACGGCGCGTAAGCGACCTGACAAGCTGAAACTGTAAAAATTCAGCTGAAGAAGACATTAACGTCGAAACCGGTCCGGTGAATGGCTTGTTTTGGTTGAGATGGCTGGATCGACACCCAGCCATAAGTGTTCATCCTTAATTTCTAGTGCGAAACCGCAAGGGAGGTTCCGTCAAAGGAGTTGAGAAGCGGGCAGGAGAGACATTTATATTAATGACACCCTTCCAAATCGATGCAAGATGAGATACACTTTTCTTATTTCGTTTCTCTGCTAAAAGGCACGCAACTTCAGTTTGCCAGAGTGGGTTTTAAATGTTGAATATTTGTAAAAGAATCTCCATAGTAGTCGGATCTCTACTAGAAAATCAAATGAATGAACTCAGTAAAACCATAACAGAAATCAAAGTGTCACACGCTGTCTGCAGTTTATGGGATCAGAAAAAAATAATTATTATTAATACATATCGATTTGGAAGGGTGTCGGGTAATGTTCCATGTTTTAGTAACTACAAATTTTTTCTTCTGTTCTTTCGTTTTGTTTTGTTTTTCCAAAATCACAAAAGAAAACAAAAGAGCGAATGGACCCCAAGTTGAATATTCGCTGATTGAGATAGCCGATTTTGAGGCTTGCAGCAAACCTTTGAAGGTGGCATGACATTATGATGTAATAATGTTCAGGGTAACAGACTGATGTTTGTGCAAGAAGTACACTTTGTTTCATGGCATGAAATATTTCTCAGACATTACATTTTTTTCATTGCACACGAATGCAATATCCATGTCCATATCCAAACATGATTGCACAAGTCAATACAATTTGTTTGGATATCATTATAGTGTTCCTTGACTTACCAGTCTGTCATATTTTGAAGCACTTAAGCTGACAACACACGGTTCAACATCCTGTACAAATGTTGAACATTGTTCAACAACGTTCAACGTGTTGAATGGCATATTTCAACTGTTTAACATTATTTTGTTGAGCTGTGTCACCGGCTTTAAGTTGAACCGAAGGCAATGGGCCAGGACGTTGCTCGTGGTAGAGGCTTTTGATTATTCTCAGAGCCCCATGAGTTGGGATGGGACATTGCAGAAACAGTGACACTTAAAACTCCTCGAAAAATAGCTTAAGAAGCTATTAATTTCATTTCCCTTGTATTATATTGCAGTTACTGTTACAAAAAGTTGGAATTTTCTTTTCTTTGTCAGGTTGTTCAGCCCAGCTTAACATCAGTGAAGTTGGACATAATTTCCCATATCGATGCACCGTGAATGCCACTGTGGTAAATAATCCCAACTTTAAGGGGGTTTGTTTAAGCGTTTTAATGCCAAATGAAACACGAAAGTTTCGTGATTTGGTCTGTCTCAAGCCTGGAGAGACCAAAAATACCAGTGGCTGTATGCTGCATAATGATGCCTTCCTGGACAACTGTTGTAAAGAAAATATTAAAGAAGCATATTTCCACGAGCTTGAGGATGGATCTTATGTGTTCATTGTTATCCCCAAAGATGGACGTATGCTAAGTTGTGGCAACTTAGCATTCATCGTATCAAGTATTGCAGGGGCTCTGTTGTCATCCCAGGACTTTTGTACATTCCCAAGCATTGCAACAGGTGGGTTAATAATTTGAAATTTAGTACTTGTAAGCTTTATATGTACTTAAAAGTGTGGCAAATATATTATTGGTACCTTGTGGATTATTGTTGTACTGCAGACTTTATTATTATTATTATTATTATTATTATTAGAGCGGAGGGGTTGGCGCAGTGGTAAGATCTCTGCCTTCCAACCCTAAGGTGCCGGGTTCCATTCCCGGTTCTGCCGAGACTGGAATATTTGGCAACCTTCTTTCCCGCTAAAGTTCATTCAGCTTTCCATCCTTCCGAGGTCAGTAAAATGAGTACCAGCATGCATGGACTGCTTAGAGGCGGCTGCAATTTGCGCCTGTATATGCTTCCAGTCCGCTGGGGGTAAATTGATCATTGTAAAGCGCCTTTGAGACGTTAGTGAAAGGGTGCTATATAAATGCACCACTTTACTTTACTTTTATTATTATTATTATGATTATTGTTATTGTTATTATTGTTATTATTATTATTATCATAATTATTATCACCATTATTATTATGGGGTCGGAAAAAAGCACTACACTTCAGATACATTCTCCATGTTACATAGGTCACCTTTAACATGGACTTGTTATTAATTAAACTCAGTGTTCATTTCTGAGTTAATCTGTTCTCTCAAGGTTTGAGCGTCATCACAGAAAGTTCTTGGGAACAGAGTTTATACATCGGTAGCTTCCCCACAAATTATAAACATGTTTAAAAGTTCAATTTCTTGGATGTAATCTTTTCAAGGGGAATCGACTTGCATATAATTGATATTAAAAGGTTTAACACTCTCCTCTTGTGCCAGCTGATTTGAGTTTCAATAAGTTTGTGTTGAATAAATGTGCTGTTAAATAAATTAAAATACTATTATTTTGTACATACATTATGGCTTAATTATATATAATTATGTGAATCAGGGGCACTTGTCGACATGTCAAATTTTAAAGATTGCTTTCACAAATATAGATTTTATTACAAGCTAGGTTACGAGAATACATGTAGTTTTTACAGAATGAATCAGCCAAAATACAGTGCAGTCATTATGTTTTAAATTTGAAAACTAAAGGCAAACTTAGACAAAAACTATAGCAAAGAATTTCATATCCCAAATGACTGTATGGCTGCCACAAATGACTACAGCATACATGTATATAAGGGCTAATGAAAATAGGGCATGCAGCCTCACTTAGGAGACTAATACATCAGTAAGGCCAGATACATTGTACTACTCACAGACACACACACATACTCTCCCCCCCCCCCTCCCCCCCCCAGCAATAAATACTTAATCTATTTCAACAGAAATTGGAAGAGACCAAAAGCATAGTACGGTAGCATCTAGTTTTTTAAAATTTAGTTTGTGTGGAATAAATCTGCTCCTAGTTAAATAATTATTATTTTGTACAAGTCACACATTATAATGGTTTTAGTTCTGCATAGTTATGTCAGTCAGGGGCACTTGTCAAATTTAAGACTGCTTTTACACTTAAAGGGGCACTGTCATGCTACATTTGCTGTTTTTACATGTAGATCAAAACTGGTAAAAAATCTAAAATTAATTAGTCCTTTAGCACGCACATACAACATTCCTGACAACCCACTAGTTAACTTTAAAAGAAGAATATGAAATGTATTTAAAGTGGTACTACGACCAAAAAACAATTCTTTTTTTCTTTGGATTTCAACACTATGTTAACTAAACACTAACTGACTAAAGTTTTAAGTTCTGATTTTAAAAAGACACGTATTTATTTTAACTGAAATTTTCTTATTTATTGGTCCACCATTACTAACTTTAAAATCTTGAGAGAGCTGGGTCGAGGAGAAAATGATGTCAAAGACTCACCAGTTTAAGAATGCAATGCGTGTGTATGCGGCTGAATTAATATGCATGCAGCATGGGAGTTTCTGGCTTTCAGACGTTTAAACCCGTGTTTTGCATGTATAATAAATTGCATTAATATTTTTTACATGCTGAAATTTTCAGCTAGTGAGTAAATGACGTCATTTTCTCCAGATCCAACCCTCTGAGGTCCAATCAGTCAGTTTTGAACGTGAGTAATGGTGGACCGTGAAATCCAAAACTTACACTCAAAATAAACAGCCTTTGGATAAAACTCAAAGCTCAAAATTTTGTGAGTTAGGTGTTAAGCGAACACGCTTTCAAAATCTGAAGAAAAAAAGAAAATGATTTTTTGATCATAGTACCACTTTAATAGTATGGCACGTATTAATTTTTGGCGACTTTTTGAAGACATTTTTCCAACTTGAAATGGTCAGTTTTTTCAATCCATTTCCATCCTCTCCATCCATAGCCTGCGAACAGCAGACGCATTTCCGGTCGTCGCTTCTCTATTTTTCGGAGGGAGAGAAGCGACGACCGGAAATGCGTCTGCTGTTCGCAGACTACTCCATCCATGGATGCAAAAAACAAAGAATAGCTTCAGTGCACTTCAGTGGTTATTGGTAACAAAGCTAAAGCATTATTTTTGGGTCTTGATTGATGCAAAGATGTCTTTTAGTGTTTAGGGTTAGTTTGACTAAAACAGCGTGACACTGCCCCTTTAAGGTGGCTCAAACCAGTTTCAACACTTTCAAAAGACCTTGTTATTAGCAGGATTGACGTTACAACACTTAATCAAGTAACAGCAATGTGATAGTACCATGTTAAACATCAATTATCACTAAACAAGATGCAGACATTTTTGCGAAGTAACAAGTTACCGTGGCAACAGGAAAGCCTTGCAAAAACACCCTAAGGTAGTGCACTACACACTATGTCAACAGGTTTACATAAGAGTAAGTCTGTCATGCCAATAGGCCCGCAGCATGTGCATAAATGTCGAAAATAAATAGGTCTGTTAAAAACGTGCTTGAGTTTCAACAAATGAGCCCCAAAAGAGAATTTGTGACGTTGATGAATAATAAAGCAGCACCTCATACCGCAATCACCTCATTTCCATGATGGAAGAATTTTCACTGATTGATAAATACAGGAATCTTAATCCAAGTAAGCTTTGTTTCACCTACGAATCCAAAGCATTAAAACTCTCTTCTCGCATTGATTTTTTTCCTCGTATCACAACCCCTGGCAAATCGAGTTTCTCATGTGGATACTTAAGTTTCCATCGCGCCTGATCACAAAGCAATTAGAGTCCAATTTCAACTGGAAAATGACAATAGAGGCCCTCATTGTTAGAAGACGAAATTTATGTTAAATTGATCACTGACAGCTATGCTGTCATCCAAAACAAATACTCAGAAATTGAGGACAAAAGGCTGAAATGGGAACTCATTAAGATGGAAATACGTGGCATCACTATTCCTTTCTCTAAAAATAAAGCTATACAGTTACACCAAAAAGAAAGGGACATTCAAAATAGACTACAAGTGCTTGACAGAGTCATTTCTAACAGTCCTAATACAGACTGTATTAAGAACGAAATAAATGAATACAATAATTTAAAAGAAGAAATTGATCTCATTTATCAAAAGAAGGGTAAAGGTAGTATCATACGTTCCAAATGTAAATGGATTGAACGAGGTGAAAAGCCGACCGCTTTCTTTTTCAACCTAGAGAAGAGGAATTACAATCGTAAGTCAATTAAAAAGCTGGAGGGAGCAGGAGGTACAACCTTGACTAATGAGGACGAAATATTAAACGAAATTGAAACCTTTTATAAGCAATTGTATAACTCCGGATTAGACGAAAACGACTTGTTCGATTTGTTTGTACAAAGTCTAAAAACTCCTAAACTCCAAGACCAACAGAGAAACGAATTAGAAGGCGAATTAGAGTGCAAAGTAGTACTGCGGACTTTCAGTAGCAGGAAATCGGTTTTACTTGGGAGTTTTATAATAATATTGTTTCTTTGAGCTACTAGGACAGGACTTAGTAAACTGTTTTAATGAGGCATATGTGAAAGGCGAGATGCCAGTATCCCAGAGAAGAGGTGTAATATCTCTCCTCCCAAAAGAAGGTGCAAACCTCCTAAAGCTTGCAAATTGGCGTCCGATTACGTTATTAAATGTTGACTATAAAATTGCATCAAAAGTCATAGCTACGAGATTTGAAAAAGTTTTGGATCTCTTAATAAGCCCTGACCAAACTGGCTTTCTGAAAGGTAGATACATTGGGCAAAATATTAGATTGGTCAACGATGTAGTGGATCAACAAACAAAAATACAAAATATTCCAGGTATCCTTGTACAGCTTGATTTTTGTAAAGCTTTTGATACTATCGAATGGAGCTTCATTAAAAGAAGTCTGACCGCACTCTTTAATTTTGGAGACAGTATACAACAATGGGTCTCGACTTTCTATAATAATTCGGAGAGCACTGTTCTCAACAATGGATTTTGCACAAATTTCTCTAAACTGTCGAGGGGAGTGAGACAAGGCTGCCCTTTGTCCCCTTATTTATTTATCGTAGGGGCGGAAATCTTAGCGTGCAAAATCAGACAAGACAAAACAATAAAAGGAATAACAGTCTTTCAAAAAGAGCTGAAACTAAGTCAGTTTGCCGACGATACAACTCTTTTATGCAATGATTGCAATTCGGTCAATCGAGCTATCACGGTTCTTAATTCCTTTGGAAATCTATCTGGCCTCAGGTTGAACCCGTCAAAAACCAAAGCGCTTTGGTTAGGGTCATTAAGAAATCGCAAGGACGAACCCTTTAACTTTAAGTGGCCCAAAGAACCGCTTAGATTCCTTGGAACGTATATTTCATACGATGAGAAACAAAACGAGGAATTCAATTTTAAAGGCAAGATGCAAAAACATGACACCATTCTTGGCATATGGAACTCTAGGAACCTCACTCTTTTTGGTAAGTGTCTTATAACGAAATCCCTTGGCATCTAACAGCTAGTTCACCCACTTTCAACATTCGATTTCCCAACACAATTGGTTCAAGCTGTTAATTCAAGCGTTTTTAAATTTATCTGGAAAAATCGAAGAGACAAAATCAAACGTAAAATTATGATCCAAGACTATAACAAAGGTGGCCTACGTGCTCCAAGCATTGAGACCATGGCTAAATCGCTTAAACTGGCATGGATATCCAGGTTCTTACAAAGTATACCTGCGCATGACGACGAATCATGGAAGGTCATTCCCAGCCACTTTCTCGATAAATACGGTGGCTTGAACTTCCTGCTACGTTGTAATATGATAAGAATTTTCTTGATAAGATGTGTCTTCCCTGCACTTCTATAAGTTGATATTACTACATTTCTTAGAACTTAAAATTTCTTATAATACGCAGTTTTGCCGGTTTGTATTATTCAACAATAAAGATATTTTAATTAGTGGCTGTTCATTCTTTTATAGAAGTTGGTTGAATAAAAATGTCTTTCTTGTTCAAGATCTCTTAGGAGATGATGGTAAGGTACTCTTTCACTCGGAAATTTTTAGGAAATTTCGACTGAACGGTAATTTCTTACAATACATGCAAGTTGTTTCTGCGATTCCTAAGAATCTGATCAAGGACACAAGGAGACACCACATTGCATGATAAATCTAGTATTTTGTCCAAAAGCTCCTTCCAGCTCTCAGCGGACCTTTCATTAGATTTACTTAAAATGAAAAATAGAAATTACTACTGGCTCTTGATTAGTAAAGATCAACAGGAAATAAACGCTAACATGAAATGGGAAAGAGACTTCCTGACTGAAAAAATACTTGCAAGGCATCATTTCTCCCGTGTGAAAAATATTTGCAGAGATAACAAACTAAGAGAATTCTACTTTAAACTCTTACACAGAATTGTCGTCACAAAAAGAGAACTGTTCACGTATGGTATTGCAGAAAATGCGCTCTGTCCTTACTGCAGACAAAATGATTCAATAATTCATACTTTTTGTAACTGCCACTGGACCAAGTGGTTTTTTTCAGAAGTAATCAAATGGTTCAATGTTGAAAATGCCACCTCCTTTGTGCCATCCTCAAGTGAATTAATCTTTGGTCTTAATAATGAAAGAAAAAATCAAAGCTCATTGGCAATTGTCAAAAAGCTCGACTTTACACTTTTGTTTGCTAAATATTACTTGTATGTAAATAAGTTAGCTCCTAAAGATTTATCTTTGGATGAATTTAAGGCTACAGTCAGTTGGAGATACGATTTCGAAAAACCCCCTTCTTCAATTAGTTAGTGAGTATCCCATCCTACCGGAATAATCTGTTAATTAGCAGGTCTAATGTTACTGTGCGAATTATTACAACTGCTGTATTATTTTTATTTTTTCTCGTCTTTACGTAATTTTCGATTCAATCTGTAATATCGTTATATACTTTCTTTTAGTTTTAAATTTTGCAACTGTAATATGTGTTTTGTCAATAAAGGTTAAAAAAATAATAATAAAAAAATAATAAAAAATAAAGCAGCTTCTATTTCCAAAACAGTGGAATTACCTGGTGATAAATAACCTCGAAGTTTTGACTTTGCAGAAACAATGTTGAATTCGCACATTTCTCGTCGACTTTTATAACTTTTGAAAGAAAAAAACTGACAAAAACAAAAACCCAGTGTCTTGCTATCATTTTGACACAGATATATCCTTTGTTTCGTGACTTGTTAGTAAATATGCAAGGTAACTTGATCACAGGAGGCCGCTAAATTAGATGTCACTTAATTTCAATTTACATGTACATGTACATGTACTTGTGCAGTCAAAAGTATAACAGAAAAATTAAAAGTAGCAAAAATCACCCAAAAGTTTTTTCGCTAATGGTAACTTTATATTCACAGTACAAAATTTATGTTGTTTTTCATGTCGCAAATTTTGTTGATGATAGCAAAATATTGTATTCTCGATCAACACTTCCTAAAAACTCCCTTCCGCTCTCCCTAAAAACTGTGTATCAATGTTTGTTTTGCATTAAGGCAGACTAACAAAATCTGTACCTTGCTTAAATTAATTCGCATTTTTGAGTATATGCAATGCATGCCTATTTTTGAAACTCTTCCTAGCCAAGGAAAGTAACCAGTGTTTTTAGCATGATTCTTTGCCATTGTCTTTCTCAGCCATTTGGCATCCTAGCATGAGCCTGGGGTATTTTCACTGTATTTCCTCAACTTTGTGCAAGGTTTGCCTTCTTTTATGGAAATATTTGCTCTTGTGGTGCTCGATTTCTTCATCGAACTTATGTTTATTCAATGAGAAAGTCTGAGAGTTCTGTGACCTCAAAATGCAGGAAATGGCATCTTAAAATTTGAGGCACACACTCTAGAGGCTCATGCCTACAGTGCTTGTGGGCGCGGCTATACCGCTCCAAAAACCTCCCCTTTTTTGTTGACAGGGTTGGAATCTCTGGAATGAATCAACCAAAATACAGCTCAGTTTAAAATGTTTTAAAAATTTAATTTGTTATTAATTAATTTAAAAACTGTAGGCAAGAATTTCAGTACAGGTCGGAATATTAATAACCCAGCCTACATCCACTCAAAAAAAAGAACCCTTTCACATGGTTGCCCCAAATGACGATAAGGGCTAAGGAAAATAGAGCATATTGCAGCCTCACGTAGGAGATTAATACAAGTAGGGGTAGGGTCAGGTACATTGTACTACCCACAGACACACACCTTAATGTCCTTAATACTTAAACTATTTTAACAGAAATTGAAAGAGACCAAGCATAGTACGCCAGCTGCAGCATAGTACTGTGTATACTTAGGTAATAACAGCAAGTAAATCTAATAGTACACCAGTAATTCATGTAGCTAATAAAAATAGCAGCTGCCAATGCTTCCTGACCTTACATAAATTGGAGTTATTTTTGCCATGTTAGCCAGCTGGCAGCTTGCTGAAGCAGTGTGAAACTTGAGGGAATTTAATTTTGTTTTTATTTCCGTGACTGTGGGAGTTTTCCATTTACACAAAATTTCTGGAAATTTTGGTGGAAATTTCCATCGGGTGAAATTCATGTTCCATTTAACTCAGGTCCGTTCGCCGCCCAGTGATTGTGATTTTATGCGCTAAAATTTAAAAATGTGGCCGTGAATAGCCTGGAAGTGGTAAGACCTTTAAAACGTTGTAAATGGAACACACATTTCCATCGGAAAGTTTCCAACGGGAAAACAGGACTACCTTTTCAGAAGTTCCGTTTAGTCTGGAAATTTTCCAGTGGAACGAACCAAAAAGGTGTCTTCCATTTACATCCCAACCGGAATTTCCGGAATTTCTTGGTAAATGGAAAACGCCCTATACCTCAGTGGTTCTACCAAGATAGTCATTTCAACGAATTGGAGGAATCCTATACCAATAAAGCAAAAAAACACATGAACAATGAACTTTTTTACAATAATTTATTTTCTTTTTGCAGCTGAAAGTTCCTCTGCCAATCCATATACTACCATTAGGACTTCAATTGAATCCATGACACCTGTCACAGATGCCACTAGAACACGTAAGTGTTACTGCTATAAAACCATCAAACAGTAGATCAGTGAGTATAATATGGGTGTTACAGGTGAAAAAAGCACAGCAACAGACATTCAAAATTCTATTGAGAACACTGACCATTATGATAACTTGCCAGATATAATAGAATCTTGACTCAGAGCTTACGGGAAACAAACATTTTAGGATTAGTATACACACGTAGGTGTGTTACATAGATTTTATATGAAAATTGGAAGAATAACTGAAAGTACTTTTTTGAAAGACCAACATAAGTATATTGCAACGCAAACTCTGGTTGTTGTACTGTTACCTAAAATAAAGATAGAAAATATCTGCCGGTGCCCAGCAGCACTTTCCACGGGTGGCAGGTGGCAGTAAAAAGTGCACTGAACAGAGTGGTAGGAAGCTTATCCTTACACATAAACATGATATATGGAGCAATTTCCTTGCCAGGATATGAAAAAAAAAAAAACCTGATGAAGTGTGCGTTAGTCACATGAAACACATAGGAGAATAAAGAGAGTTATACAGCTACTTGCAGAAGTGCTACTCAGTGGCTTAACTTTAAAAAATTGATTCATCTTTAATTCCCGCTACCTGCCACCTGTGGAAAAGTGCTCCCGGCCAGTGCCACTGAGGTACGAGGTCAATCAGTTGGGAATAGGTCATTTTGTTAGGTCATTTTGTTTATAGGCACTGAAGGAATGAAATAAATGTATTTGCAGTGTGGATTGTACAATGTTTGGAAGAAAAGGACAAAAACATTTTAGCAATTTACCTCGAAATCAGACTTGCTGTTGATGGTCTCTTAAATACTCTTGAAATATTTCTTTAGGTGTAAGTGGAACAATTGATTCAGAAGATTCATCTCGGTCACCGGCAACAACTAGCCATGGTCAGTTGAGTTTTGAATTTACATGTAGTTGTAATTAATGGTACCTAATGAATTTATATAGTGCAATTTCTATTTCCATAATCAAATGCACTCTACAAGCAATCAACTTGTGGGATAGATCAGACCTCAGCATGTACAGGCGCCGCTGGCAGCCGCTATCAGTCCGTTAGCGATCTCACCCAACTCACGAATGAGTGATATGTTGAGGCCTGACCTTGTCTCTTTCTGTAAATGAAAGTTGCTTGAGGCCAATTTCTTATGCAACTTACTGAAAAAAATTTTTAAGACATGTGCAAATGCAAGTTAACGAACTAAAAAAAACAAACAATAAATCAGTAACAATACAATGCAAATACTTTATTATTGTTAATCACTTCTGAACATGTCTTAACCTTATAATAATTATTAGGTATACCCTTGTGCACAACGTGTACTTATTGTAAGACTGCAAATCAAATTGAATCAAGGATAAAATGAAATTATGGTTTTGGTCTGAGGAAACAATCATTTCATCAGCTAGTAGACAAAAAACACACCAAATAAAGGGCTTTCAGAGGTCAGCTACTTAACTAAGAAATCAGCTACTTTTTTCCCTAAATTGACACTTTTGTCCAGACATGACCCTAATTACTGTAGATGCACATCCAATTTTGACTTCCAACACAAAGTGTCCCTTTAAGTCTAAGCCTTTGCTAACCTACAGTATTTTCAACAGTAAGGTACATGTACATTGTAAGCTTAGGGTAAAGGGTAGCATTACATTACATTATATAATTACTTGATTGACCGCTCCCCACGAGGGCTTTTCAGGGCCAATGAAACACAATCAACGAAACAACTGAACACAACAACAGCGGTTAAGAATCCCAACTGGCCGGAGGCAAACCAGTTGGCTATTTACAAGTGCAGCAAGCTATAGGAAGTTGAACCAGGAACAACCAGGAACAAATTCAACTAGTGGTCAGAGTGGGTCTTGAACCCGGGATCTCTGGATCTCAAGGCAAGCGCCCTGACCACTGGGCCACACTGCCTCCTGAGGCTTAGGGTAAAATCAATGCAGTCGTTTATCTTTATACTTGATGAGCAGCATTTGGGGGGACACTTTTTTGACATTAATTGTCTGTATTCTGGGGCATGAGTGATGTTGAAGTTAGGGAGAAGAGCAAGGGGACACTTTGTGACGCTTATTGAAATCCGCATGCATCTAATTGGGGTCAATCCTGGACATGTAAATTGAAGTAATTTAGGCATGTGCAAATGGCACAAAGGAGTCTTGACTGTTTGTCCTTTGACAAAATTTCTTCATTTAAGTTTCTCAGACAATAGTGATACTCACTGTTACGTCACCTATTGTCATTGATGTGCCAACCAGAGATTTTATTGGCTGTCGAAACAAAGGATTCCAGATTTTGTTCTGTGGTTGGCAAAATGTATAAACAGTGAATATCACTATAATATGATAATTAAAAAGATTAAGATCTTCTGAATATTTGAGGAACTGACTGGAAGTATGAAGAGAAGTAAAAGTACAATAATCTTCAGGATTTGAACCCACAACTCGCTACACTCTTGGCCTAAATGAGGAAATCAACAAAGGGTTAGGGAAGTGATCATGCTTGAAATATAACTGGTTACTTTACTATTATAATCATGTGTAGTTATTATTTTGATACTTACACATTTCTAATCAATAATTTATTATTTCTTTTACAGCTGTAGCTGGTACCAGTAACAAAGAAATTGTTATCATATCATTAATTTTGGTGAAATTATTGTGTGGATGCATGAGAATGAATCAAGCGGAACATAATAGTGTACTTGTGGTACATCAAAATAGTTAGCACTGTTTATTGATTTCTTTTAGCTATTTTTGTGTGCATGAATCAACAATACAATTTTTAGCATTACAATTAAGTTGTTTGATGTAAAAGAAGGCATGCAACAACCTTAGAAAAGGAGGAAGAGGTTTGCATGCAAACCAACCTCCCTATCAATGATTAGAAGTACTTTAAAGTTATAACCACACAAATCCCTTTTTGACAGGAGAGGGGAGGCTTAAAACTGTGGCTTCTCTCAGACATTACTAAACAACAAAACACCGAAACAGCAAAACGAAGCATCAAAACAGCATGTATGACCCCACCATACATTGAATACTAACCGACAAAGGTTGGATTTGAGATAAAATATCATTTGAAGCCTACATGTAATTAGGCCTAAAACGTTATTTCTTCTCATCTCATGAATCCTAATCTTAATCTCAGTGAATTAGGAGCAATAACGTTTTTGACCTAATTTATTTTAATAGGCCTAAAACGATATTTAATTTCAAATTCAACCATTCTTGGTTAGTATTCAATGTATATGGTGGCGTTATACATAATTGTGTTCTGGAGCTTCGTTTCGGTGTTTCTCTGTTTCGTGGTTTAGTAATGCCCGCTTCTCCCCTACGAAATGACAACTATGATCGGACGATTTTGGTCTCTCTTGAGGAGTGAGGATTTCTGTCTCACTTAGGGTTTTCAGGATATAAAAATATGATATTTAAAACTCTCAAGTCTTGAGCTTTTACTGCTAAGGTTGTTCCTGACCATTGCTTTCATATTTATGAAACAAAGCCTTTATGAACACCTTGAGAAATACTGCCTGTACAGTAGCTCACTTATCTCAGCTATTAAACTGGAAATGGTATTTTTTATGGCTGTTAAAAGGCTTGATCCTTGTCATTTTTAGTTATCACAGGGGCCCTGAAACTGTAAACAAGCCACACAATGAACAGGGTACAAACGTACTGCCGTTATTTAAAAAACACTGAGCAGAAACGTTTGCATAAATATAAGGTCTGGCATGGATATCTACAATACTGACATCAGTATGTTATTATGCTGTTTTTTTTTTAGTAATATTAATATTTCTAAATAATAGGTAATTTCTGGAGTACCTTTTTTACCGTAAAGTATTTTTTAGAGCTTACTACGTGCATTCTGTCAAACAGAGATTTGTAAAAAAATATTTTGTTACTAAAGGGAAAACAGTTCAATTAAATTGAAGTTGTGCAGATTTTCCACAAAAAATCATATAAATTACTATGTAAAAATGCAATCAGCACTCCGGTTTTTAAAATCAAGACACTGCAAATAATTGGCAAACAATGATATTTTTGCAACCAAGTCCTATGCAAAAGACAAGCTAGGGCAATTATATTCTAAGCCACAAAAGTGAAAGCAGCTTTATGTAGACAATAATTTGGTTACAATGAAGTTGCATTCCAATTTTTTTTGGAAGTTGCATTCACTTAATGTTGTTAATTGATGCTTTGTTTATGGGTGTGGGACAGGTTGCAAATATTCATAGCTTAGTATTATTATTAGTTAGTTCAAACTACCTTAATTTATGCACTTGTAGTAGTGGATAATAAAGTGATTTATGAAATAATGTTTTAATGTCATATTTGGTCTGAATGCATGGAAGGTTGTATTGGCATACTGTATATGTACCATACTTCATTTAATTGAAATGAAGACTCAACTCTTGTTGAGAAAATCGGGAGCTTAAGCCACTGGACGACAAAGACTGCTACAAGCATGTTATCCAAAAATATTATTTCCTGTTATTGCAATCATTTTGCAATTACTCCCAGTCGTTTGGCGTGGAAAGTATGTTTCAACATTCCAGCTGCAGGCATAAAACTATAGTGTGAAAGATGTGGATGTTTGGAGAGAATTCCCTACAATTGCCCTAGCCTTGGAATAAATGCTGCCGCTGCAACCAAAAATAAACAGTGTGATACCCTTAACACAGTATTCATTTTTCAAAGACAACAAACCCTCCTAACTTGAATTTTTTTTATTGGTAAAACGAGTATGAGGAGGGTTGTCTTTGAAAAAGAATGGTGTTCAGGCTTCTCCTTATCAGGCGGTAACCAGTAAAATTTAACGCTTGTAAGAGCACTTATTACCGCCTGCAAACACTCAGAAGTCGCTTATCCTTTGCAGAACGTCCAACATTAACCAATGCTTTACCAGTTTGAAAAGGTGACATACCTGTTGCGCTGAAAACTAGGGAGAACCCTGGGTGTTGGGAGTTCATGCATACAGTGTGTAACTCAGTGGATGTGAATCTTTTTTTTTTTGGCTTGTGGCTTTTAATTTGTCTAAGGGCAGCACTTTTACTTCATTGCAGTCAATAGGGGTTGGTTCAGGGATCAAAAACACTTAAAAACTAGAGTTTGTCCCCTTTAAGTAAACTCTGATTTTCTTTTCTGATACACACTGTCAACTGCATTGCATTCTTCGGGTTGAAACCACCGGAAAGTTAGTAGCTGTGCGATAGTAGTTTCCATGGACATTCCAAAAGAGCTTTGAGGAACATCAACAGGTTACCATTGGTTGCCACAATTCTCTTTTGCTTGCTTGATTTTTGGTGTCTGCAGGCTGCATTAAAATAGTCTGTTTTACGAACTGCATGGCATTTATAATGGCGCGCAGCTTAATACTCTTTCTCTTCAATAGAGGCCAACATTGGCATCCTGTGTTATCTTAAGGACGGTGCCTACTAATTAAAATTATTTTTGCCCCGGTGTGTGATTATGCAGGAAATGTAGATCTTAACAAGTGTTATTGAAATCCAAAAAGAAAATTGGGGGTAACCACGCATTTTTCAAAGATAATTCATGAATAATATTTTCATCCAATCAGATCGCTGCGATAAGAAATACAAATTGCCATAACAAAAACAAGGGTGGGCCTTTAATATGAATGCATGATGCAGCAGATAACCTAGTAACCTTTGTGGCTGCCTTAGTTGGTGTTTTTTGAAGAATCCGCCTTATATACACCTCGGTAGGAATCAGTAGACGCTGATCTGTGAGAATGAAAGGACTCTCTTCAACGATAAATCGCCCCCTGAATCGCCCCTAATGAAGACACCAGCACTGAGTTTCGTAACGTTGGCTTTTGAATCATCGTTCGTTACTGAAAAACAAGAATATGGTATCGCCATGGGAACCCCATTTTCTGTCACGGTAGCTAATGCATTCATGTACCTTCATGAGAAAGATATCGTAGATAGATATTCCAGTTATCTTATTCTCCACCAACGACATCGATGACATTTTGGCTATCTGGAATGGCCCTAAAGATACTCTTCTAGAATTTCAGGGATGTTTTTATTTAGCGATTTACATAATGTAAAAATATTTTTTACTCTCTTTCGTAGATGTATATACAGGTCCCTTGTGTTGTATTGTAAAACATCCCTGACGAAGTGTGCGTTAGTCACACGAAACTCGTAGGATAAGATAAATCGTTTTACAACTCTTAGAGTTCGCAGACGTGCTCCTCACTAGTTCAATCTTAAAAATTCTTTCATGACCATGAAAAACAAACATAAAAACGGAACAAAAAGGCAAAACATTTAATTGGCTTATCGAACAAAAACAAACGAGTGCGAATTTTCCTTGGCTTAGAGAACGTGGACCACCCCCTGTAAATCTCTGGAAAGTTTTGACGTCATTTGAAATGCAGTAATGTGATTAGAGTCTGATTAGACAACCGAACTGTTTACTGCCCATCAATCTTGTTTCAAGAAGGAACTTTCTTTTGCAAAAATCATATCTCCTCTTTTTCGTCTTCAGTTTCAATAACTGTTATTCATCGTCACCAAATTTCTATGACACGGAAAGGCTAAGTTATTTCTTATCACACTTTAATTATCACATCTGAATTCAGAATTTCTCTATTATGGACCTTCGGCATCTATCCAAAAAAGACATCGTAGAAAAAAGACGTGAATTATATCACCTACTGAACGGAGATGTTTTCTACCCAAGTAAGAATTGGCCCAAAGATACCTTATCTATATTCTGGAAGAAACCCATCGGAGACCTAGACACATTCAAGCTCATGTTGTTTTTCATTGGAAACGGTTTCTCACCTCGTGTTATATCAGAATGGATTCTCTCCTCTCTATATTGGGCTGAACCAACTAAATGGGACAAGCGCAAACGCCAGATTGACTTCATCTACAGCAACATTGATAACAAGAGACACATATGGTTCTATTATGACATCCACTGCAATGATTGGCTATACCTAAATGGATTAAAACGATCCAAAAATCAAGAAATCTCCTTACAATTTCTCAATTCAACTAGCACCTAATCAACAATTCCATAAAAAAATTTTTTTGTTCAACTTATTAAAGAACGCCCACCCCCCCCCCCTTTTTTTTTCAAAGTTTGAATTAAATCTCGAATTTTAATACTTAATTCATATTGTTATTGCTAAGTTTACCTGTTACTTCCAAATTCCATCATTCACTATAGAAGGTTGTATCCTCTCACTAATTTTGAATGCTCTAATTTATCCCATTTTTGAGTTCATAGAACGAATAAGTTTCCATTATTCTACGTATACCAGGAGCTTTGTATTAGATAGTATTTGTCCTTATTTTTTACTTTTAATTGATCTATTTCAAGAACGAATGATTCATTAGTCGGGTATAACTGTTTTCATCCCTCATTTTAAGAACCAAAATTCTTGTATTGTAAAGGATTTTGATCATGCATCCTCAGTTTTGCATGGTTATTTTTTCTGTCTCCAATAAAATTTTCTTTATTTTTCCTATTCACCTTTTATTACTTATTTTTAATTTTCATTCAAATTTCCTATTTATTTCCCCTTATCTTTTTATTTTTTATTCTATTCCATTTAAGCTTTGTCTTAGAAAGTTCCTCCCTTTTAATACACTCTTGTAATTCTGGTTGTTTTTGAAATTAAATTTTAATTTCACACAAAGTTTGTTTCTTTTGTTTACCTTATTGTGGGGTTGAGAGTTTGCTTTGTGAACATCTCCCCCTCATTTTATAGACTAACCATAACTTTTGTCTATGATTTTCCGTTAACTCACCATCCACACACACACTATTCCCCATTACTACCTACTGATTAATGAATGTTTTAGTTAGTAGAGAGAAACCCCTTCTTGTAAGGCGGATTCTTCACTTAAATTAAGTTTTAAGTTAATTAAAAAGTTAAGTTTTTTTTTTAAGTTTTTTCATCTTCACTTCCCACGGCCTGCTCCCGTCTGACCTTGTAGCTCAGTCGGTAGAGCGGCGGAGATCTAACCCGAAGGTCGTGGGTTCAATTCCCACCCTGGTCAGAGTTTTTCTCTGTCCTTGTGTGGGCCCATTTCCATCTGTAGGGCTTAACGCTCACATGGTTCATATGGGATTGAAATCTAGCACTTCACAATACACTCTATTCAGTTAACTCTGTTTAAAATATAAGCGCTACACGGCCAACGTTTGTATAAACGTAACCTTTCCTTGTAATTGCCCAAACTAGCCTTGGATTCCTTTCTTTTCTTTTCAGCCGATAATTTAGCCTTCCGAATTTTCTTCTCATCTTCGGAATTGGAAGCAAGCTCATCCGACTCGTATTCCTGCACTACCAGCCACCCGTCTTTGCTTCTGTCTGCGAGCTTTATTAATTTCTGCCGCTTCTTTATGAACTGTCTCCCTTCTGCCACTAGCTTGCGGACCTCTTGCGGCTGGTTCAGGTTGATCTCTATCTGACCAAAGATGTGGTCCAATTGGGCATTCAACTCGAACTGTTTCCTATTACCCTTGAATTTAACTGAACTCGGTGGCTTCCTTAACGACTTTCCCTCGAACTGCTTGCTTTTTTCCTCGAGTTGGGATGCCAGGTAGGTTTTGAATAGAGAGAACACTTGATCGACCAAAGGTGGACTTGATTGGTCCTGCTGTGATGACGAGTTTTCCGCAACTTCGGGCGCCGGAGAGGTTAAAACTTCTGCATCCAATTGAGCCGACTTATGATCCATTCTTCAGGCTACAAACTTCAATGTGAGCATGGAAAGCGAGAGTGAGAGGACTAACTCACACTGCACAGACTTTAAATACTGAAACCCCACCAATCAGAAATACCCAAGGGACACGCCCAAGCGGCATGTCCTGCTAATGAACTGTAAAAACCGCATACCAGCAGAAAACATATTTTTCGCAAGCTCAAGTGTTGTTTTGATCAAATAAAGCGTGACTCGCGAATTAAGTAGTTATCAATTGTGAATTTTACGGCTAGATTAACTACATTTTTCACGAGATCGTGTCAAGAAAATAGCGCTCGTTGCAGTGATTAGGTCTAAGCACTCTTAAACATTTTCGCTTTTAATTTACGGTTTGGTTAACTACACTTTTCACGAGATTGTGTGAAGAAAATAGCACTCGTTTACTGATTAAGCCTAAGCGTTCGTTTCAGTGATTCTGCAGTTGCTCGGACAATTAAACAATCTCGACCGTTCAAAAACAATCGCCTATAGCGCTTCTTTCTGTTTCGGCTTAAGTCAAGGTTTCCTCGTCCTCTACCCAAAAGAATCTCTTCAAGAATACTCTCGAAATCCATGTTTATTCCGCAAAATCACCCAAAATTACAACAGAGAGTACGAACATGCGCAGTGATAGAAAAGCCCGTATTTCGTTCACAACGGTCCAGTGAACGTATTTCGGGCCTCGCTGGCAATAGACCTAATCGGCTAACTCAATGTTGTACCCAATTCAAATCTCCCGGGACTAAGATTCTTTGTGTATTGTATTTGCATGATAATGTCGCATTCATATTTAACAACAAAACGTTTTATTCCCAAAGGGTTTGAATTGGGTACAACATTGAGTTAGCCGATTAGGTCTATGAGCATGATCGAAATCGAACTTTACCAGATCTCCCTTACGTATGACCGTGGGGATGTGGGTACGAGATTAGTCACGCAACTCTTTTACAAATTAGCCTTATGGCCTTTTTTTTTCTCTTTTATTACTATTTTTTTTGTAATTATTCCATTTAATTGTAATAAATAAATAAATAAATAAATAAATAAGTTCAAATATGATTCATTTCATATACCATTTCATCATTAATAGTTAATATTAACTATGGTGACAGCTGTCATCTTTAATACATTCATACATCCGTCCATGCATGTGACTGTTCATCCTGAACTACAATTGTAGGTGCTTATTGGTCACAACTTTAAGACATGTGGAGAGGACGTTTAATCGTTGCTTTCGTTCTATTAACCATCTCAGCTGTCTTAGGTGAGGTGATGCATTCTTTATTTGATTTATACTTGTGCCTTGGGATAAACTATAGAATACAGGCTATAGTTGCTCCTCTATTTGTCCCTGGCAGTGCTCAGCATTTAATGGGACATTCCATTTTTTATCCGCACACCCCCTATGGAAGGCATTTTTTTGAAATGTCAAGAAGGACCCTGTCGGAATCTGGATTTTCTGCTCCAGTTTAGGGGGTCGGAATCGGGAGTCTTTGTTCTATACAAAAACAGGCCTGTCGGAATCAAGCTTCAGAGTAAAAGGGGCCTGTCGGAATCTAACTTCAGAGGTGAAAGGGACCTGTCGGAATCTGATTTCAGAGCACAAGGGACCTGTCGGAAAAATGCCTTCCATAGGGGGGGTGCGGATAAAAAATGGAATGTCCCAATATAGCCGCCTTAATTGATATAATGTGTAAATTAATGGCCGGGTATTCTAAAGTTGAGCCCGAAGAGAATTTCTGAACACCCATTTAAAGTTAAGAATGATTGATTTATTTCACGCTTTGGAGCAACTACGGAATACAGGGCCCATTTGAAGCACGAAATTATAAGCATGTCACGTAGGGACTATATTTATTAGTGATGTAAGCTTAACTTCGATTAGGTGAATGGAATAGTCGTTTGTTTAATCTCTCTCATCTTTCCTCGAAATTCGCAGCAAGCCGTACGGATAAATTAATTAGTTTCGTCAGCATACTTGTCTCTTCTGAAACTCGACAATGCCAGTTTTTTTCTTTTTCTTCGTGCAGTTTTGAAGATGCATACCACGCTGCACATTCCTTTCTTTCCGTTCCGATTTCTTCGGCCTTTATGAAACGCATCTCGCAAATCTCGCTATCAATTTTTTTATTGCACACGGATAAAATATTCATGTGTCGAAAATTCATTTGATTGTACAATAGTTTTAAAAACAACTATTCACCGACGTGAACGTGGCTAGTGGAGGATATGCACCACTTGCCACCGACACTGAGGTGAATAGTTGTTTTGGCATTATACTAAAACAGTGAGATAATACAGCATATTATAAAATATTATTTTAACTCATTTATTTCCGCAAAGATTTTCGGGCGCAAATTCCGCGTGAATTGCTCGGAGGTGAATAGTATGTAGTTATTGACTGAGTGGGAGGGCCGGACGGGAAAATATTGGCTCGATATCATGACTCATGGCCGATACCGGGGTCCAATTCTTTTCTTGTCTGGCCCGACCTAAACTCAGTCAATAAGCATTTTATCATATGGGCTCTTTACACTATTCATGATGAGCATTCAGAATAAGAGTTTGGACAAAATAAGTAAAACAAATTTGCACAGAAAGTTCATTTAATATGTTGTTTGCATTTTGCTTTTCTGGCTGTACATATTTTGCATGTTTAAAAGCGATGAAATCCTTTAAAATCGCATCACACGGAGCAGTACGTGTTTCTAGCAACGCCGTACGGCTTTGCAATGAAAGTGCATGCGGGACCTTTTGGGCCATAATATTATGATAATTAACAATTACTCCTTGAGCGTTAGTTGGATATGAGTGGTAAATAGCCAATGAGGTGTGTAGTGTGGAGTTGGCTATAACCAGTTATGCAAACTGGAGTTGGCTATAACAGTTATGCAAACCCTCAACTGCGTCTCAGGTTTGCATAACTGTCTTGAATTCTCCCAACTCCCCCTCATGTTTAGATGAGGCTATGAAACCTGGAAAAAGTCCTCTATTGCTTAATTAGCAGAGCACTTGTGCAATAGTATAGTGTAATATTAATTTAAGTAAAGATTTAAAACACATCATACATGTATGATCTGCACAACTGCTCTTAGCAGAGCACTTGTGTGTCATTTGCAGATATTAATTATTTTAAGGATTAATTAGTATGGAATATTAATTTTATTTTCCTTGTGTTATTATAGTTACTCTTACAAAATATTTTTTTTGTCAGCTTCTTCAAGCAACCTGAATATCAGTGACCTTGGACAAAGTTTCAAATATGAATGCGCCTTCGATGCCGCTGTAGGAAATAGTCCAGACTTTCAGGGATTATGTTTTAGCGTTTCCACCCCTGGAAATAAAAGCCAAGACTTAGTTTGTCTCCGGCCCGGAGCTCCCAAAGATTCCAGTGGCTGTTTACGTGTTTATCCCCCCCTGTATGATTGTTGTCAGAAAAACATTAAACAAACATATTTCCACAAGCGTGGGGATGGATCTGGTGAATTCGTTCTCGTCACCAAATATGGACGGATATCAAGTTGTGACGATACCAGTAATTATTGCAAGTTCACCGTTTCAAGTAAAACAAGGGGACTGACATCATCCCAGGTCATTTGCACGATCATGAGCACTGGAACAGGTGGGTTAATGATTTTAAATTTAGTACTTGTCAGCGTAATTAATGTACTTAAATGTGGCAAATACATGTATTATTGGTACATGTGCCTTGTGGATTATAAGAATAGTTGTTACACGATGATTCAGCCAAAATACACCGCACTGTCATAATGTTTTTAAATTTGAAGACAGAAGACAAAAGACAAACTCAGACAAAAACTACATGTATAATTATAGCTAAGAATTTTATGACAGGTCAGAATATTGTTACCGGTAACCCCTACATCCACTCCATAGGGCATGCAGCCTCGCTTAATTAGGAGATTAATACATGTACAAGTAGGGTCATACATTGAATTACAGATCATGCACACACATACATGTATGTACCCCACCCCTTCACAAACACCAATACAGGAGGTAAAATTAATACTTACCTAATCTCTTTCAACAGAAATTGAAAGAGACCAGGCATAGTATGGTAGTATATTAGTACTGTGTATAATGTAATTTAATAGTACTCTTAATTGATATATGTAGCTAAAATTATAGCAGCTGCCAAAAATACAGGAAACCCTAACCTACAGCTGTATATGCTTCCTGGCCTTACATAAACTGGAGTTATTTTTGCCATAACCTGAAGGTGGCAGCTTGCTGAAGCAGTGTGAAAGGGATTTGTTTTTATTTCAGTGACTGTACAAAATGACTGTTTCTCAGTGGTTCAATTTGTTAGCGAAACTTAAAAAACCACACACATTTATGTTACAGGTTAAATTTGATTTCAGGTCAAAATGACTTTAACCTAGGTTGATTTGTAATTTCTTTGTGTCTGGTATTCATTATGATAATCATAAATAGTGCAAAGAAATTACAAATCAACCTAGGTTAAAATCATTTTGACCAGAAATCAAATTAACCTGCAACATGATATTCTGTACCTCTAACAAATCCAATGAGAATCTCTATACTGTAACAGTAATTTACTGTATTTTCTTTCAGCAGCAGAAATTTCTTCTACCATTACTGCACCATTGCCATCACATATTGCACACAATAAGACTGAAGGTACACATACTACAATGATAACTTGTCACAGGGAAACAAACATTTTAGGATTAGTATACACATGTAGGTATGTTACAAGATTTCAGATGAAAATAATTATTGGAAGAACAACCGATAGTACTTTTTTCAAAAACCAACGTTATTTAATTGTAAATTGCAATGCAAACTCAGGTTCTTGCACTCTTGCCTAAAATAAAAATTAATGACAACCAAAAATATATGTCGGTGCTGGTGCTAGTGTAATATGTTCTACCAATTGAGCTATGAGGTGGCTCATTTGGGAGCAGGCCAATTTGTTAGGGCGCCCATGTGTACCCATGAAAAGACTGAAGGAATGAAATAAATGTATTTGCAGTGTACAAATTATGTAGATTTAACAAAGACAAGGACAAAAACATTTAGCAATTTACTTCCAACTCAGACTTGCTGTTGATGGTTTCATAAAACTCTTGAAATAATTATTAATTTTCTTTAGGTGCCGTAACAAGAACAGTTTCGGATTCATCTCCGTCACCTGGAGCAGCTAACCATGGTCAGTTTTGAATGTTCGTGTAGTTGTAATGAATTTATATGACACATTTCCATATTCAAATGTGCTTTACAAGCAATAATTATTAACCTGTGGTGAGATCAGACATCAGCATGTTCATGTACAGGCTGCGCTGGCAGCCGTTATCAGTCCATTAGCAATATCTCACCCAACTCATGAATGAATGATACATGTATGAGGCCTGACCTTGTCTCTTTCTACAAATGGAAGTTGCTTGAGGCCAATTTCTTATGCAACTTACTGAAACGTTTCTGTAAAGCATGTGCAAAAATAACCATAATTAGATACACAACCACTTTTCATGATTGGAAAGGTCACATGACACAGTCATGCAAAGGGACTATTGCATTAACATGCCATGTTTAAGAAAACTAATTGACTTAACCCACATTATTATTACTACAATATCACTGGGTCTTATTTTTCAACTGATAATGAACTCGAGGTCCACATGCACAGTGCAAACTGAAAGGTGGAAACTGAAAGGGATTATGCTTGCTCTCTCTGCCATTAATTTTTCTCCCTAGAAGCTCAAGGTGGCATGGTTAAGCAAAGGATTCTTGCTTGTCTTTTGACAAAATTTCTTCACTCAAGTTTCTCAGACAATAGTGATACTCACTGTTACGTCACCTATTATCATTAATGTGCCACCTTAAGAGAGTTTATTGGCTGTCAAAACAAAGGATTTAAGATTTTGCTCTGTGGTTGGCAAAATGTAGAAACAGTATACAGTGAATATCACTATAATATTATTATTATAATTACAAAGATTGAGATCTTCTGAATATTTGAGGAACTGACTGGAACAATGAAAAGTATAAGTACCATATCGTCGAGATTTGAACCCACAACTCGCTTATACAATAATTGGCCTAACCTGCGATCAAGCATACTTTTCTTGAGAAAGGGCGCTAAAAAGTACCTTTTCGCACCATGTCTAAGGAAAAGTACGCCTGATCGCAGGTTATAATTGGCCTAAAATGAGAAAACCAACAAAGAGTGAAAGAGTGAGGGAAGTGATCATGCATGCTTAAAATATAACTGGTTATTTTACTATTATACGTGTAATTATTTGTTGCTTATAATTATGTGTCTAAATCAATAATTTATTGTTTCTTTTAGCTGGTTCCAGTAGTAAAGAAATCATGGATATCATTCCATTTAGTTTGGTGGTGTACTTTGTAGTACACTGTACGTCAAAATAGTTAGCACTGCTTATTAATTAATTTCTTTTATGTGTAGTAATTGTGGTGTACAATCAACAATGCAATTATATTTAGCATTAAAATAAATTGTTTGATGTAAAAGTAGGCATGCAACAAGCTTAAGAAAAAAAGGAAGAAGTTTGCATGCAACCAACCTCCCTATCAATGAAGTACTTATAACAACAATGATGGGACGATTTTGGTCTCTCTTCAGGAGTGAGGATTTCTGGCTCACTCAGGGTTTTCAGGATAATTTATAAAAATCTGATATTAAAAATTCAAGTCTTGAGCTTTTTAATACTGCCGAGGTTGTTCCATTGCTCGAAAGATATTCATATGCATGTACATTTTTTATGAAAAAAAGTTTTTAAGAAATCAACATATAATTACTATAGAGTACAGGTATCTATATTTACGATAAACTATTTTTTAGAGCTTACATGTATTATTCAGCCAAATAGATTTTTTGTCACTAATGGGGAAATAGTTCAATTAAATTGAAGTTTTGCATATTTTCTACAGAAAACCATACTGTATGTAATTATAAATTACTATGGAAAAATGTGATCAGCACTCCGGCTTTTAAAAATCAAGACACTACATTAATTTTAGCCGAGACTATGCATGCCACTCCCAGTAAGGAAAAATTATAGTTAATTTCAGTACTAGTTTATAGGCCAAAGTTTTTGGATTAAACCGGATTTACTGAAATCAGCCTATAAACTAAAAAGTTGCTCTGATAGTTGTGAAAGAAGGCTTTTACATTAATTAATTAAAAACGTTCTCTATTCTGATTGGCTAAAAGAAATGTAGCTCTTGAAATAACACAGTGCAGAGAAGAGATAATTCAGTGCAAAAAGAAGTACATGTACATTGTAACAAAGAAACTAAGCCTTGTGATTGGTCAATGAGCAAAAGAAAGTCAGATACAGCCAATCAAATCTGAGCACTGAATGGTGCAATGTTTGTTTGATATGTATGCATTGCTGTATGAATAATTGGCAAACAATGATATTTTTGCAACCAAGTCCTATGAAAAGGACAAGCTAGGGCCATACGCTGAGCCACTAAAGTGAAAGCAGCTTTGTGTAGACAAGAGGTTAAAAGATGAAGTTGCATTCAATTTTAATAATGTTGGTATTTGCTGACATTCGTTGCTGCTTTGTTTATGGGTGTGGGATAGGTTGCAAATATTCTTAGCTTAGTATAATTATTATTAGTTAGTTCAAACTATTTTCATGCACTTGTAGTAGTGGATAATAATAAACTGATTGATGAATGTTTTGGTGTCATATTTGGTCTGAATGCATGAAAAGTTGCATTGGCATACTGTATACATGTACCGTATACTTCTTTAATTGAAATGAAGACTCGACTCTTGTCGAGAAAATTGGGAGGTTAAGCCAGGACAACGACGACGTTGTTATCCAAAAAAATTATTATTATTTCCTATTATTGCAATCATTTCACGATTACTCCAAGTCGTTCGGCATGGACAGTATGTATCAACATTCCAGCTGCAGGCATAAAACTAGTATGAATGACGTGGATGTTTGAAGAGAATTCCCTAAAATTGCTCCAGACTTGGAATAAAATTAATGCTGCAGCTGCAATCAAAACTGAACTGTAATGTGGTACCCTTTGAGTTTTATGAATTCGTTTCCATCAATGCAACTAGCACTTAAATTAAAACACTTTCATCAAAACACCTGGATAATAACACTAAAAAAACAACAAGAAATGTTCTATAATTTTTTAAAACCAAACTTGAACTTTTTTGTTGGTAAAATGAGTATAAGGAGGGTTACTTTTAACTTGTTGTCTTTGAAAAAGAATGGTGTGTAACTCAGTGGATGTGAGTCTTTTTTTACCCTTGTGGCTTTTAATCTGTCTAAGGGCAGCACTTTTACTTCATTGCAGTCAATAGGGGCTGGTTCAGGGATCAAAAACACTTAAAAACTAGAGTTTGTCCCCTTTAAGTAAACTCAGATTTTCTTTTCTGATACACACTGTCAACTGCATTGCATTCTTCGGGTTGAAACCACTGGAAAGTTAGTTGCTGTCTGGTAGTAGTTCCATGGACATTCCAAAAGAGCTTTGAGGAATTGCCACAATTCTCTTTAACTTGCTTGATTTTTGGTGTCAGGCTGCATTAAAATAGTCTGTTTTACTGACTGCAAGGCATTTATAATGGGCAGCTTAATACTCTTTCTCTACCATAGAGGCCAACATTGGCATCCTGTGTTATCTTAAAACAATCCTCTCCTGTCTGTTTCACATTATCACCACATTTGTTTTAACAGAATGCTGCAAACAATAAAGGAGAGATCAGACCCTCTAAGATTTTCAATAAAAAAAAGCTATGAACTGTCTTGAATTGGCCCACATGCACAAAATTATTGTGTGTAATGTTATGAGGCAATTTGAATTTGCCTGAATGAAATGTGACAAATCTTAAGGAGGCTAAATTAATGATTTCTGTGTAGACTCTTGGCTCTGCTCTTTTTTGCTTTGTGCATTTTGAAAGAATTATTGTACAGTTAACAGAGGTTGGGTTCTGGTTTATTATAGCAAATGGCAAATTGTTGTTTGCTGAAGCTTAAATAAGAAAACTTAATGGTATTTGATTTTAGATCATTTCTTGCCTATTACATGTAGATACAGATAACCAATTAACACTAAAAACTGAGAAATTAACAAGTTCAAGTTGTAGTACAAGAAACTGTCTCTTTCTCTCTTTGTCCTGACTGACACATATGAAGAAAACATTACATAAATTAATATGCATGCTTGTGTGGGAAAGATAAACATGCACAAAATGCAAAAATGAGAAATAAAGTAATTTATTATAATTATGGCAAGCAATTCTCAGTCTCAATGGAGAACTCTGATTGGCTAGGTTTCAGTCAGGATTTTACAGTACGGACCATTACCATGGAAATGGTCGGTTCCCATATTTTATCTTCCTCCCGAGAAATTCAAGTTGAGAGAAACCAAAAGTTTCAAAAGGTGGAAATTTTTTCATTGCAACAGTACAATAATTATAGCAAGCCGAATAATTTTAGTTTTACATATAAAAAGTTATCATTCAAAGTTTGCTGATGAAAGACGAAGATTACGCACATTCACCAAGCGAAGAAGTGTCCAATCTCTTACATAATGATGCCATATAATATTAAACAATAATAATTTACTACCCTCACTTTTCTTTTGCTCGGGACCATACTGGGGAATATTGGCCCTGCGGTCGTTTTTGTACAGACCTCGCTGAGCTCGGTCCATACTACCACGACCTTGGGCTGATATTCCCCAGTACTGCCCTCGCATTGGGTTAGTAAGAGGTTAGAGTACATGTACCTGTGAAGTCACCCAGTATTCCCAAACAACTAAACAAAAAAAAGATTGAAACACATGTTAGTGGCAGAAGAAAATCCTTCCTTAAGCTTGTTCCAAGTAAATCAAGCAACCCTGTGGAATGTTAATTTAACCACTCAATGAAAAACTGATTAACCCTTGGACGTCCAAACTGGCCTAAACTATTTTACTCTGTCTAACGCCAGACAATTTTACTCATCAATGGGCAACCCCCGGGAGTCAGTGGGTTAAAGAACCCACACATTTCTCACAATGAGTAGGGGCATTGGTTCCCAGTTACAGTACATGTAAGTGATCATTAAAATAAGACAGAAGGAGTGATTGGGCTGCTGAGGGAGAATTTCATGTTTTTCCTGCTTTTAAAAGTTCGATTTTGTAGTAAATTTTCATCACCATCTGCATGACTTAACACAGCTGACAGAGGTTACCAGAAGAATGATTTCTTTGTTATTCACCCTATATATGCTTACAAGTTGTCTAGAAGATAATTGCCAACGAGTCAGGCCTTCTGAAGACAGAAGGCCTGGCGAGGCGGCAGCTTATAGAGCCGCGAGAAGATTTTTAGGCGGACGAAATCTCAGAAGCGCTTCAAATTTGAGTGTAATGTTAACCAAAAGCTGTAATGTAGACCAAAGCGATGAAATGTTGACCGTAGCGATAACCAATGAGAGTGCCGCTCGAGTACGCCGCGTGATGTTTGCAGCCGCCAGACGCCAGATCACGCAAGCTTGGCTCGTTGGCACTTTAGCGACAGCTATAACTAGTTATAGTCTCTTATTTTCTTACCTTTCATCCTTCTTGGTATCTTTAGAATTACTATCTTCTTTTTCCAGCATCTTATCATTTACCCCTGCCTTGAAACCTGAAAGAATCGACTTTGATATTAGTCATTTAAGGGGAGCAGGCTAACCACTGCGCCTCTCACCAATGTGGCCCGGGATCGATTCCCGGTCCCAGCGTCAAATGTGGGTTGGTTCTCTCCTTGCTCTTGAAGGTTTTCTCCGGGTACTCCACTTTTCCCCTCCCCAGAAAAACTAACACTGCCAAATTCCAATTTGATCCGGAATGTATGGACACATGCTAAACGAGCTCCTGAGCACTCTTAAGGACAGTGTACCATCATGGATAAAGGAACATTATTATTATTATTATTATTATTATTATTATGATTATTATGTGATTTACCTGGGAGTCACGAGGCGCAGCCAAGTGAGTGCACAACAAATTTTGACCACCATGTAATGACAAATATCATGGTCGAGGACAGACAACGCTGAACCACGTTTTTTTTATTTGCTTTTTACCACAAATTATACTCAACGTCAAAGACAATTTTTATTTCACAGAGTGACAGATAGTGACCAAGACCATGACACAAAGAAAGAGCAAGCATTGTCTATAACATTCATGCAATCTGATTGGTTTGTTTCCCAAAATAAGAATTGTGATTGTTCATCCATGTTTGAGAGCTGAAAAAGGAATCATGCGATAATACATTGACGCAGCGTTGGCAATGGCAAATTAGTCAATTAGGCCCCGGTTGTTCAAAAGGTGGATAGCGAGTTATCCAGTGGATAGTACTATCCACCCCTCAAACAACTGGGGCCTGGTTGCAAGATTACAAGCAATTGTGGCAAAAAATATCATGATTATTCAAAGACTGACAGAAACTACATTAACTATGGCAATCATTAAATGATTTCCAGAGTTACTGAACACATATTTTTGGAGTTGTGCTCATAGTGCTTTGCTGCTCAATGATATACATGTATTTTGCAACAAATACATCTACATGTATAGCCAGCCCTAGTTGAAACCAAGTCCATTCCAATTTGGATGAGGATTTGAAATGAATGACAACTGCAAACTCCATTTATTTCTTGATATTAATTTTTGCGTGCATGTAAACTAACCTCCAATGTTGAGTGAATTCCAGTACTTGCTGTGCTCGCTGATAACATTTCGTATTGTTTCAAAGCAACTGCTCGACAAAAAATAAACCATTTGCTTCATAATCAAGTTATCTTAAAAGCTTACAAAACCTAGGAAATGACAGCAATGTTATTATATCCAAATTGAAAATGATCATTCCAGCATTGAAATAAGTTTTTTGTCATCTTTATTATTTTCTGAAGTGATAAGTGAAACCTGGTATCACTTACATGTAGACTGATAACAAAATTGTAAATTAAGTTCCACAGAATTGAGCCTTTACTAAAGTTTGGTTAAGGACTTCTACCAGTGTCTGCCAAACTCAGACTGCAGACCGCAAACTTCACCCAACCCCATCCCTAAAAAGGAACTCTGCAGTGACATAATAGAAAATTTGTGACCTTGTTGCCTTTGCCTTTCACTTGACTGGCATTCATTATCAGCATTTCCAAGATTACCGACATAAATTAATCATATTTTAGAATAAAACAGATGTTAATGCTGGTAAGCAAATACTGGGCAGTGCGTGGGAGGAGAGCGTGACTTCCATAGTTAACGTGACTACCTTATTTGGCTCTTTCATTCATCTCACCATGCGAGCCTTAGTTTGGTCAAACCTTCCATAAATACCAAAGTTAAAAACCCCGTTTCAAATTAATTAGTGACCACCTATAGATAGCAATCCCTCAGAACCACACAAGAGCTGTAGCTTCCCTCCTTTTTAGATAACCCCCCCCCCCTCCCCTCTTATGCTAACGAAAAGCGTTTTAATATGCAAAGTTAAACGGCCTAACGATAAATCATGCTACCTATCAGATGGCGCCATGGAACCATCAAGGCGAGGGCATGGGTCTCCAAGGAGGGAAGAAGTACAAGCGCACACAGATTCCTCCACAGATCTAAGATTGTACCCTCCCTAAAGTAACAAAAATATGTTTTATTATTAACTAAAGAGAAGGTATGTGGCCCACTGCAATCAACCAACAGGTACTGGTCTGATGATGTATATTGTGCACTGTAAATACAGGTGCATACATCAACAATAATTATTACACATCAAGCATTGGCTGCCAACTGGAAAAAAAGGGGTGCTTTTTTTGTAACAGATACATGTATCTTCCCTACCATACAGTTATGCAGATAAATAGATAATAATAATTATTATACAGATTCTACATTACTATAGATCCTTAATTCAAACCCCTGCCATCCTGAAATAATTTATATTATCCAAACCTAGAGATTCAAGTATAAACTAGGGAACTTAATGGAAACAAGTTCAGGAGGGAGATTGGAATCAGCCTCTTGTAAGTGAAAATCATTTCTCTTCCTATCTTGCACAGCTACAATAGTTTACCTCAAGAACAATAATTATTTTTCCATTCGCTACATTTGTCAGAAGTTTTGTCAGATGGTGATATCCTTCTGGCGTGACATCACATTGTCCCTGGAAAAAAAAGTAAAGAATTTCAGACAATAATTTTTTTGCAATAATATTATTGCTAAAAGCAAAAGGAAATCCAAGTACAGGTACATGTAAGAAACCAAGATTGTTTTTCATGATCCAATAAAGGAATCACAAATGACGTACGTTTCAAGAATAAGCCCTTCTGTCAGAGCAAATTCTCTGAGGAAGGGCTCTGAGGAAGGGCTAACCCTCGATATCAAACATTACATCTTTTTATGATGGAAATTCACCCTTCATTGACTTGTTTAAAAAAAAACATGTTCCACTTTTCAACGGACACAGAACCACATAATATTATTATTCTTTATTAATAACAGAATCACTTCACCTTTGGGTCTCCAAGGGCTGAATCAAATCCAGCTGACACCATAACAAGGTCAGGATCAAACTAGCGATAAAAAAATTCAATTATTATATACCGGTATTACAATAGAGAATTTTAACACTATAATTACTCTAATTACTTAAAAAGGAATTTTTCAGGCAGGGGAAAATATTGAAGGCCTCATGCCGGTTGACATCTTGATCATGATCATTTTTTTTTAGGCTCCAGGGGGAGGGGGAGGGTAGCATGTCATGTGTTTTCACAGTCCTAGTGAACAGTTTTTCTCAATAACATCTTTGGATTGTAAGTCTAGAACAACTTTAGTACATTAAATTTTCTTGTTACAGTATTTTAGTATGTTATTTGCTTCCACAAGGAATAAGTAATGCTACACTGACATGAAAGGGATAGATGTGGCAACTATTGGGAGAGAGCAAAGAAGTGTTCAGATGAGACTGGAAACACGGAAAAAAGTCCTCTATTGCTTTAATTTATAAAATATTTCTCAAAGATAGTTCACGTCTTGATTGAAACAGATTTTCTTGATACACGCTCATATTTCCTACTAGCCAACCAAAACACCCGTCTGACTACATAACCAATCAAAATTCGTGGATATGTCACAGCCGTGTTTCCATACTCTCATCTAAACACAACTATCAACCAATGAGAACTTGCGGGTACTATCCTAATTTATATAATTTTGTAAAAAATGTTATTCTTTTTTTTCTCAATCCCCAGTCCCTTTTTCTTGCGCGAGAAATATCTTTTCGGGCTTCTGTCTCTGTGTTGCTGTTTGTTGATCACCATCTTGGATAATTAATAAGTCACGCTTGAATGAATTTGAACAAGAGCAGAGCGTGAAGCCACCCCTTTTATAGTGCGTCTTCGTGTTTAAAAGCAAAAATAAGTTGAAACTGTTACAGTTATTGTCTAATAGTTTACCACTTAATCACAATGAAAGATGTACTGTAACAGTAAAAAATACCTCATAGGCAATTGGTAGAAGAATGTTATGAAACACTGCAAGATACTCTGCATCTCCCATATGTTTCTAAAGAGACAATAATATTACAACATTAAGTTATGCAATACTATTATCAGGAAAGGTGTCACACAGGTAATTCAACACGGGAGGGCAGCAATGTCCTCTGCATGAGGGGAGAAAGTCACATGATAACCAACCCACATCACACATCATGGCACCTGTCGACACAACTCGGAATAGAACACTGGAGTGTGAAATAATAATTACCCTAAATGTGTAAGGGGAGGAATGGAAGCCAGCAAACAAACCAATCAAAATATATAAATGGAAAAGCACATGGTCACACTATTCACTACTTGCACAAATCTGGATACGTAGGCATTGTTTTTGACTTCTCTTGGGACATAATAATTTTTATTATTCATGTCCCAGGAGAAATTGCAAACAATGGTTATTGGGGGGTAATAGAGGTGTATTATGGGATTGTGCAAGTAGTGAATTGTAAACCTCCTAGGATTGCCCCCCCCCCCCCCCCCCATCTCCATGACTTTTAATGGTCAACCTA
>NC_090872.1:20521959-20526959 GCF_036669935.1 Montipora foliosa
TTAGAATCTTACTAGGATCCTGGGAAGGATTCTTATCAGAGAAAACACTACTTTTGTTTATTTCATTTATAACTTAAAAGTGAGGGAACTGTCTGAGAATTAAAAAAAAAATACAATGTAAGGCCAGTTGAATCAATACTTTATGCAAGAGGTCATTACCATTTAAAAAAGTGAATGAGTTACATGTATGTTGTCCCAATTGAGCCCTGGCATCGAATGACAATAGTTAACTTTAAAGCTGTAATGGAACATATTAAAGCTGCACTAAAAGCCTTCAGATAAACGCTGATGTGGACTCTACACATGAGTGTCAAAACTATGGGTCTTGAATCATAATTATTTTTGTGTAGTGCTCATCAACAATAATTCTTTAAAAACTGGAACTCGTATAAGCATCAAACCAAGTATACAAAACACCTTATCTGTGACAACAGCTTCCACAGCAGCTAAAGTGCAACCACAGGCAAGACGAGCACATTCACAGGCATGCTGTGGACAACAACAAACAGATTGATCTATTATTTTTTTAAGGGAAAGAGTTGCAAAATGGAAAAAGAGCAGTAAGTAGGGTTGTAGAAGCTGGGAGAAAGCCCTTAAGAGCAGCAAGTACCATCAGACTGCATATTCAGCCACAGGCAAGAGAGTGTTGGTTCAAAACCTCATCGGACTAAACACTCACAAAGCTAGAGTTGTGGTCTTTTTTTATTACCTGAGACCTATCCTGAAGATCTCTGGTTATAGCTAATTATATCACCACAGTAATTTCATCTTTGTATTAACATTCAAATCATTGTTACATTGTACCTACTTTTTGGTGTCATATTTCAGGTATTAATAAAGGAAGGTTACACAAAGCCAATAATTATTATAGTGCTGTGTTGTGGCACTTGCAAGTTAAATTTTTTATCATGGTACAATTATATTATTTATAGCACCTGTACAATGGAGAGCTGGTCTCAATCAATTTATCAAATAATTAGGATGGTACACACACTCTCATTGGTCAATAGCTGTGTTTAGATGAGAGTATTGAAACACGGCTGTAACATCACATGAGATCACACAAGTTTTGATTGGTTATATGCTGTCAGACATGCATTTTGATTGGCTGGTAGGAAATATGAACGTGTACATGTACACCGTATCAAGAAAATCTGTTTCAATCAAGAATTTTCCTTCATTTGTTTCCTTCATTTGTCAAATTATCTTTAAGAAATATTTTATAAAAGCAATAGAGACCTTTTTCCGTGTTTCCATAGCCTCAACTAAACACTCGGGGAAGTTGGGAGAATTCTCGACAGTTATGCAAACCCGAGACGCATAACTGTCTTGAATTCTCAAAACTCTCCCTCGTGTTTAGATGAGGCTATGGAAACACAGAAAACATCCTCTAGATCTATTGCTTAAATGGTGCAAGTGATGCATGCATGGGCACACATGGAGTAAGTGAATGCAGGGTGAATGACCGGACAACTCAACATAATGAATGAACAATTATTTTATATTTAAATTGTTACTAGTCTACGGATGAAAAAAATCCGTTCTCATTTTTCCTCACATTTCGAAAGTACTTGTGTTTAATTAAAATATGACTGTGAAATAATTATATTTTTGTCGTAATTTCAAGATGAAGACTGTTTATTATAACTCCACTCTTTTCATTCCGCCATTAGTAAATTACATCTTCAGTGCGGTTCCAACAAATAAGCTCTCAGCAATCTGGATCAAGAAAAAAAAGGACGTCATTTTCTCACTAGCTTAAAAATGAAGTGTGTGATTGTGGCTTAATTGGTATTTAGTACAAGATTTTTTGGCTTTCAGTTGTCAAATGTGGAGAAAAAAGAAGTAGTAATCATAGTAGCACTTTAAACTGGTGGATACAGCAGATAAATGTCAATGTCATTCAGTCAGCTGTCTTCTATAAATTTTAAAAGCATTTTACCTGACTCAGATAAACCGAATCATAGTCACATGCTCCTATGTTGTAGAGTTCCTCTGCTGCCATAGTTTGAGTTGACTTTATCTTGTTGACATGAGTTTTACTAAAACATCATTAAAAATTGGTTATATACATGACTTGTATGGTGGGGAACAGCTAAGACAAAATAATGTGTGAATATTGCTAAGACACAGTAAAGTCCATTTTCTAAGGAAATCCTGATGACAATTTTCATGGATGGAATTGCTGAGGCTTCATTAAAATGATCTCTAGAAACATTGGTGGCTTGGTTTACCCTGGTGGGTAGGGTCATACAACAGTGCAAATAAGGAAAGCATACCCTATTCACAATTATGTCTGTCAATGAAAAAACAACACCAAGAACTCTGTACTTTTCTCTTAAAGTAATGCAAATAGTGTAATGTCAGTTCTTTGATACCTCACAGAGTTTAATGAAATGGTGTTGTGGGACAGTTGTGCATATGGTGTAAAGTCCTTGTCTGTTCCAGATTGTCCACGGAAAAATGATTGTTTCAACCACATTTGAAAGAGATTATGTATTTCCCGAAAGATATACATTGTACATGTACGATGTATATATCTGGTGAAGCAACATAGGCGTGATGAACTGAACTGTGTGTGTATCCAAGAAAACCTTGCCCGATGAACCGCTTACACTGTAAGTTGGTTGAACTTGACCCCTTTGCAATCAGTGGTCATTACTTGAGGGATGAGTCAGGTCGCTAGTCAATACACAATGTAACTAAAAAGTTTTATTATGCTAGAGAAAAAAAAGCAATGTTTCCGTGACTGGCGTTATTTAATAGTTATGTTAATTCTTTTTAGCCAGACAATTATGTAATAATAACTGACAGAGACTAGTTTAATAGTGCCCATGCAGGCCAGCCCAATGAAGAAACATTGTTGATTTGCATAATGCTAATTAATGTGTGGTCAGATTGGTAAAATGTCCAACCAAAATGAAGATTTGAAAGGACACATGACCTATTATTGACGAAAAATTATTTCCAACACTGATTACCTGTGCTGACTTTGCAACTCTTCATCAGAAGCAAAACGAGACTGAAAAGAAAGGACCAAAAAAACTATAATCATTATCACCAATTATCATTAGGTAATCACAATAACATTTACATGTACCATTATACATTTTCCTCTTATTCTTATTCTTCTATTAATTAATAATAATAATAATAATAATAAATTATTATTATTATTATTATCATTATTATTATTATTATTATTATTATCATCTAATTATAACTAATGATTTTGAAAAATATTTTCATGTAAAAGCTAGCGATAAAAACTTCCAACTTTTCTGTGACCTCATGATGCCATTATTGAGGAGTTGGAAATGAACATGCAAGTTCACAACAGATATAAAATCCTCCAAATTTGCATGAGTAAAGAAGAGCAAGACAAAGACTTAAGCACATATTGAATCTGTAGTCTAAATTAAGTTTAACTTTTTATCGCTAGTTTTTACACATCTATGACGATTACAATCATCATCATCATTACTGATTAACATCATCATTATCAAGTTCAAGTTCAAGTTCAAGTTCATTTATTCACACTTATTCAACTACAATACAACAACAAAAAGAGTAAGTTATTATTTCCAAAGTTTTCCATGCTACATGTAAATACTATAAGATCGATCCCGATCACACAACAACACGAACAGCCACCAAGTACTTAAAGTCCATATTACACCAACAATAACTTCTCTTCATTTTACAAGTAATTTAGTTCGGTTTGTAAGTGAATACACGTTCATTTTTACTGTTTTAATTAATTTGCTGAGAAAATTTTTTTTATCAAAAATACTCGGCTACAAGCCGAGACCCCTTCTACGGCTTCAAATTTGCCCAAATTGAGTGAGGATTTGTGTAAAAATCTCTTGGCTTATAGCTGAATAAGTACGGTACATGTACTAGATGAAAGTTTCATTGCCTCCTTCACTTAATAAACTTAATGCAACATGATCTGCTTGATTTCATGGTCTTCTATGCTTGATGCCTGTTATGCTCAGGTTGTCTTAAACTCACAGTATGACTGAGCTAAAATTCAGTTAATTTATGGTCTTTTCCTTTCACACTTACCGCAATTTCCTGGCATCTTTCAAGGAGGCCATACTCTTTGAGCTTGTCATAAGGCCTTTGAATTCTGTCAGGTACCTCTGGATGAGTACTTCATCCATCATGAAAAAATTCAAGCAGTAGATGTTTTATGATAATTTATACGTGATAAACAATAAGCGATATAAATTTCTGTCATGAATAAGAAGAAGAAGAAGAAAAAGAAGAAGAATAGTAATGACATAAGAGTATTGATTGCATTCCTTAATGTCAAACAGCCTTACCTGTCCCACACATTAAAATGCTTTTTCATTCTTTCATCAAAGACAACTCCTGTCCTAAAAGGTGCAGAAAAAAAATCATCATTCACTGGTAATCTTCATTGCTAATATGAATAATGAAATGTAACTTCCTTTCAAAAAATACAGGCTGGCTTCATTTTTGTGTCAAGTGTTCAATTCTTATAATTATGTTCTGTCTGGCTATATTGCATTTCCAAGATCCTTGGAAGAAACTCACTTGATCTCCCTCCCCTCCCAAAAATCCATTGGTTAAGATCCCCACTATTTGATCCCATACATTAAGCCTTTCACTGAGTGTAATGATTTTTCTTTCAGTGTACAGTACATTGTAAATGTCACACCAACAAAAAGAGTGAAAGACGCAAGGTGTCTAGGAACTGACACATGACACGACTACAATGTATGGTTTCTAAAAACTTAAGAAAGAAAGCTGACTTACAAAAGAACAAAGATTTAAGAATGCTTTTACTTGGGAGAATTGATGACCTCAACTGAGTGACCAAGGAATTCTTCAGTATCCAGAACACATCAATAGCTATTCATATTTAAGGGGATTTTGTATGATGTCACCCATTTCCTTCAGTGGTTGACAAATTTCAAATTATATTGTTACAGTAATTAATATAATTATTATACAATGTATAAGGGCCGATG
>NC_090872.1:20531959-20534459 GCF_036669935.1 Montipora foliosa
CCTTTCACGCAAGACGTTACTGGGAAATCGCGTTTTAATCAGGCAACTTCACCCACGCCGTGGAGGTGGGGTTAGGTAATTGCTTTTCATCCTAACTGAGAAAAAAAGAGACTGCCTAGAAATAGATTGTGTCCATTGCTAGGCAGTAAAATGAAATGAAATTGAAGTCCTTATCTTTGCAATTTATTTCTTCTTTTACACACTGTAAATTCCGATCGATATTATTTGTTGGGCTAGTTGTAAGGAAGTGGGGAGGGGTGGCGTAGTGAGAATTGGATAGCGCCGCACAAACGCAAAAAATGGAAGACCCTTCGATTACAGTTTTTAGGGAATATTTGAGAATCAAAACAGTGCAACCTAATCCTGACTACGGTAAGTTTGTACATGTGTCAGCATCAAAAGAGTGTGCGAATCAAGGCGGCTTTCATTGTGTAGTTTATGCTTGAGCTCAGTGCTAACTAATTCTGACTATAAACTGGCTCCCTTTTGTTTTCTAAGAGATAAGTACACAGATATAAATACCCTAGATTTGGTAGATTTTGACTTTTCTTACACATTTTAATTTTTAGTTGCTAACTGTAAATTGCAGAAGAATTTTAGATAAGTGTCCCCAATTAGCACACATTTCATGAAATATATTATATAGAAGTTAATTACGACGCAGTGAAGACGCGGTAATGAAGTTCTTTATTACCTTTTCTTATCTTGCGCCGTTTTAGCTTATAAATTACTGAAGAAATTACATATTTTAATATATGGATTTAATCTTTTCAAATCATTCAATTAATATACATGACAATTCCAATACAACCTGACATTTCATACATTTCCAACCGTTGAGACAGATGAAGACTAGTAAGAGTTCCAAGTCCTCTTAATTACTATGCCTACTATTGTTATTGCGCATACATTATGCGCATCTCGAGATTCTCGAATTTCCTATGGATGATGCTTATTAATACAGGAATATTTTTTGCACGGTTCAAAATTATGCGGTGAAAGCAGAATTTACATGTATGCAAAGAGAAAATTGGGGGTAATGACGCTTAAGCTTCAATTTGGAAAAGAACGCCATACATTGCTTTGTATTTTAGAACTTTTTACAAATACTTTTGATTAATTAATTATCTCCATAAAATGTGTGGTTACCCCCCAATTTTCTTTTTGGATTTCAATAACACTTGTTAAGATCTGCTTTTCCCGCATATTCAGTAAACCGCACAAAAATACCTTTGAATTAGAGGCACTGTCCTTAATATTTTAGAGTCCACTATAAATTTCAGTTTGCCTTTGGGTCATGCTTGCTTGGGTTGTCTTTCTTTTTCCTGTGATATATGATCTCCGAGTTATTCTATGGTTTTGCATGGGCTTCATGAGTGCAAAATGTGCTTGCTGTCTTTTGTGTCAAGACTTTCACAAACTGGAAGATTAACAGTTACCGGTATTTTTGCTAGTTTTCAGAATTTTATGCTAAACTGAGAGATGATATTAAAAAATGAGCAAGGCTTCAGATTGGGAGACTCCGGATCAAATTCTCTTCTTACTCCATTTTAAATACCTAAACTGGAGTGGTTTCTTAAAATGTTTGATGAAATTCAGGTCATTCCATTAGCTTAAACCTCCCCCCCCCCCCCCCCAACCATCCATTTTTCGCAGCACCCTTGAAGAAAAAATATGCAAAGGTTTAATATTTTGTTTAGTTCCTCACTCTCAAAGTGTGGCTGCTCCACTGTTAGTGTGGTCTATATATTTGAACCATTTGAATGTCCTTTGCACAACTTTGTTTTTCTTCCAACATTTTGCCAAACATCAGCTGAGCAGATGTCCAGTACAAGTTGAAACCATTTCTACACATTTTATTGCTAGTTCCATCCTCCTCACCGGGCTAAAATAATTTTTGCCATTACTCTTTGTCCTATCATCACACATTTTGTCATCAACTGTTTTTAACCGGTATTTTACTTTTTTTTCAGAAAGTGCTGTAATTTTTCTGGAAAGGATTGCAGGAGAGCTTGATCTTAAATTCAAATGTATCAGGGTGAGATCAAGTGAAGAGATAATATTAATTTAACTCAAACTGGTCACTGTAATGTAGCCATGTCTCCTTTTTGGCACGATGGTAGAGTCTATAAATGACAAAATGAATTTGTTTTTTAACTTACCATAATAAAAATTATTATAAATTTAACTAATATCTCTAATATGCTTACAATCATGTAAAGCATGATTAGCAAGAAGGGATTTGCTAATTAACAATTACACCCATAGCCCTTGTGGGGTACGGGTCAATAGCCCACGAGGCGAAGCTGAATGGACTATTGACCCGTGGCCCTTGAGGGCAAAGGGTCTAATTGTTTTAGTATCACCCAACTAGTCGGACAGAAAGGGCGATAATAAAGTTAGCAAATGCAAGTTGAAGAAATATTTATTTGCGAATAAAACAAAAGAAAGCGTCATGCTTTTCGCTACTTGAGGACTAATAGTCCTCCAGTAGCGTAGC
>NC_090872.1:20544459-20561959 GCF_036669935.1 Montipora foliosa
ACAGGTTAAAAACATCATTACGGGACAAACATTCACTCCCAATAGTGCCACTTATAGAACTGATTTTACTCTGTCTAACATAGATTTTACTCTGTCTAACGCCAGACGATTTTACTCGTCAATGGGGAACCCCACGGGAGTGAAAGGGTTAACCACGGCTAGATTCACTCAAAAACTATGTCCCCATTAAACGAACTAGCAACCAGGTTTCACCATGGTAATTAAACATGCACTGCCAACATTAACCATTTTGTTGCTTTGTCATTAATTTTTAGGTTAAATTCCAATCCTGATCTCAGACTAGGGGATGTGACTTCAGTCAACTGGACTGTGACAGAGGTACATGTATCACTGACGCCTGCACAAGCTGTAGGTGCGAGTGCAATTTGAGAACTTTCAAAACATCACTCTTGCCCATAAATCATGAAATGCACAAGCAAGTTCATACGATGTTTGTAGTATTATTTACTGAACAAAATCACTCCATCGCTTTCTTTCCATCCACCTGTAGCGACTTTTGTATAAATTTAACTTCCATATTGCACTCTATAACCCTTGCATTCGTCTTTGACCAATCAAAAATGTGATATTTTGTTGAGTCTATACATGCAAAAAAAAATGCAAACTATTTGCAACAGTTGAAGTGATACTCAGGCCTGTTACTGTCACCTATATTGATACTCACTGAGTATCAATAATTTCTTTCAAATGCTGTATACTGGTACTTATCAAATGCATCCACATACTTTCAATTGAAAGTAGGAAGGTGTTATTTTTTTGCTGATCATAATATTATTATGATCACTGAAGTGGATGTGCAGTAAAATTGTACAGTCTTTTCTTTTGATTGAATTTCAGGGTGGAGTCCAAGCTAATGTGGTTCCTGCTGAAATGTCGTCAGGTACGTATTTTTATCCTATCAACTTTACAGAAAGTACTCAGTTAAATATCCATCAGGATATTGACAGTCACTCCATGTGCCAGACTGCAACCTCTAGTCTCATCAAACAACGTTTGAGTCCCGTAATTTCTCACATGATTTATCGAAAGTGATTTGCTACTTAATGCATAAAATTAGCATAGTTATTACAAAAAAATAGGGTTACTTAAAAGAGTTGGCATTTCATTGTCTTTGTGATGTCATAATCAAGACTATAAAGCAACAATAATTATTATTTATGCGAGATATTGTTCTTGCCAATGAAAATCCTTGCAACTTTTGTGATATTTGTTTGCTAACGAATTTTTGCTTATGCTTTTAAACATTGAGATCAGTTAGTTTTAATTAATAATGTGAAATTTGTCACTGCAGGTAATCAGTTTCTAGGTGTTGATTTCAGTTTACAGTGTCCCCAATCAGTGCTCCAGTGATAGAACGACTAGACACCTGAATAAAGTTCCTTTAATACTGATAGTGCACTGACAGAGTTAGTTTGCATAGTCCTAAGTAATAACGGCATCATGAAGACATTGAAATATTGATTGTGACTTTTAACACTACAATTATCATTTTACGTGCCTTGTCATTAAGAGTATAATTTTTATAATTATTTAATTTAGTATTTGTGAGACAGGAAATTTTGGTCTTTGGTCCTGATCCAAGAGGAGTTAAGAAAGTTTAATTAAATGATAATTTATATTGCAGCTGTACTTGCTAACTTAAAGGTAGCACTAATTCTTGAATCCTCGCATGAAATATTCTAGATCTTCTTAGACACTTGGTCCAACATTAACCCATTGAGTCCTGGGGATTCCCCATTGACAAGTGAAATCGTCTGGCATTCCACTAGAGAGTAAAGTCTACTAAGTATGGATGGTTTAGGCTGGTTTAGGGGTGAATGGGTTAATGAAACGATTTTAAATAATTATGATTAGTTCATACATGTATCTCTTGTTTGTTTCTTCATTCAGTGTTTGACATCAGAGTAACTCCAACAACAGACGTTGAGGTTTTTAATTTTTTATTTTTGGCTCTTACCGGTACACATATGTTAGTCTTGAAATAGTAATCTGTTCATATAAGAATGATTTCTTTAAACAGTTCTAAACATGGACAAGAAGAGAGGGCCTCAGGGCGTACAATTTGTTGTGCAGGCTTCAGACTGAGAGGCCATTATTTAGCTCTTATTAACCGAGCAGGAGGTCTGTATGGGAGAATCTTGACCGAGGTCGTGAGTACAGACCGAACGCAGTGAGGTCTGTACACACGACCGAGGTCAAGATTCTCCCATACAGACTGACTAAGCTCAGTTAATAAGATGTTTATTATATGGCAAACAAGTTTGCTCGTCATTCTCCTCTTTTGTCATCATGCTGTTTGGCACTTCCATAAATAAATATTGGTAGAAGAAAATACTCAATATTTTTGCATTTTAGTTTGCATCTTTTCACCGCAAAACATTACCGGTCTAGATGCCGGTCTAGATGGGAAAATCTAGACCGCCGTCAATATCGATTTGAGCCAATCAAATTCGTGAACTTGGTAGTTCCCAGTCCTTGTGAGACAGAGCCATGTAATAAAGTATGATATCGAACTTAATTTAACTAAGCAATTGACATTTGATTTTCATCAAATATGAAATAGAATTTATTTTGAATTCACTGTGTCCTTTAGGAAGTCGACAACATGATCAAGAAGTGGTGCTTGGAAGCTGGAGAGGGTGTGTCTTATGAATACATTCAGGTACATGTATTGATTGTTGTTCAAACTGTTTAACTGGCTGGCCTGTTGACAGGGTGGCAGGCTGCCTCTGAGAGTGTCTGACTGGATGCTGGCTGTCACTCTGACTGACCAACTGGCTCAGTGCCTGACTGGTTGATGGACTGACTGGTTTGCTTAGGGTGCATTCCATTGGGATGATCCGAAAAAGGATCACAGATCCAAGATCACTAGGATCATGGTGCATCAAAGGCACCGATGAATCCACTGTGGGAAAGGATTTTTAAGTTTCTTTGATGCACCATGATCCAAGTTATCTTGAACTAGTGATCCTTTTTCGAGTCACCCCAAAGGAACGCACCCTTAGTTTCTGTTTGCCTGTCTGTACGTTACTGGCTGATATTTCACTTTTTAATTAAATTAACATGACTTGCCTTTATTTTGTTCACAGCATTCTGGAAATTCTGTGTTAACATCAACTGCAGATGATGATCCGTGGTGGAGTGCATTCAGCTCAGCTTGCAACAAAATGTTAGTTTTGAATAGGATATGATTTTGATGGAATTTTCAACAGGCCAATTTAAAGGAAAAACGTTTTTGCGCTTGACTTGTTCTTCTCTGTTCACATACATGTACAAAAATACTAAAGTATTTACTGCAGGGTCTTTATTCAACTCATTGGTCTTTTTGTAGGCCTTGCATTCCTTTGCTTAGTTGAAGATCACATCTCATAAAATGGAGATCGCTGCAAAGATACAATGTATTAATTTAATAATAATTTATTTATTTAATCAGATTGAATCTCCTCATCTGTTGGTGATTGTAAAATTTCACCTGAAATTCGACACCTGAGCTGGTATCCAGTCAAGTGTGGCGCGATAATCCAGAAATTTTGGGCAACGGTAAACAACCCATAACATTCTTCCCGAACGGCAATTTCCACCTCAAGTTTCTAGAAAATTTCGGTAAATGGTAAACACCCTTTACAACTGTTTTCATATTTTTACTTGTTGGCCAACACATTGGTTGCATGGCAGTGATGTGTCGACCAACAAGTACATGTAATTGACTCATTGGTAATGGATTGGATTTATTATCAATAATTTATACCCCTTTTTTCAATGTGGAACCTGTACATGTCATTGTTGTGGCATGTGATAAGGCTACATGTAGATATAGAGGACAACATGATTTTTAATTTGTATGTATACATGTATATTCACTATCTTTTAGGGGATTGAAAATAGAGAAAGACATTTTTCCTGCAGGAACAGACAGCCGCTTTCTACGCCAGGTACATGTATTTTTTGGTTTATTAACTGAAAGTACGGTACTGTGAGTTTTTATAGGAGCATCAAGGAAAATTGAATGTCAATGAATATTAAAATGGAAAAATAGAAATACTAAAATTAATCATACATGTACATGTATGCTTTCCCTTTGCAATCTAGTAATGATTAATTTTGACTTTCCTCTTTCCAGCTTGGTTATCCAGCCATTGGATTCTCACCAATGAACAACACTCCAATTCTCCTACATGATCATGATGAATACCTCAACGAGAATGTGTTCTTACATGGAATAAAAATCTATTGTGAGATTATCACTGCATTAGGAAACCAGGCACCTTTCTAATCAAAGACTGTTGCATAAAATTTGACGGAGCAATTTGTTTTTAATATAAATCTGAAGGTGGCTCAAACCAGTTTCAACGCTTTCAAGTAATGTTCTTATTAAAAGGTTTGGCACTACAACATTGTATCATGCATTAGCAATGTTATGGTACCATAGGAAACACCAATAATTGCTGAACAAGATGCGGACATCATTGTTACATTATACATCACTGTGACAATGGAAAAGCCCTGTAATAACACCTGTTATTTTGTATTTATCTCAAAAACAAACTCAGTGACCCCCAATTTTTATTGCTGGAAGGTGGTCAGGAAGGCCAAGATGAAACTTTCTGCAAACTTCAGAAAAATTATGTGCAGCAGATTCAGAGCCACCTTAAATCTGTGATTTTTTAAAGGTGGCTCTGATTCTACAGTACAGAATTTTTTTAACTTTGCAGAAAGTTTCATCTTGGCCTCCTAATCACTTTCCAGCGGTAAAAAATGGGGCTTACCGAGTTTGTTGTTGAGACATGAGCAACTAAAGCCAAAATATAGGATGTTTTTGCTAGGCTTTTCCATTGCTAAGGAAACTCATTAAGTCACAATAATGACCACATCTTGTTTGGAAATAATCAGTGTTTCATATGGTATCACAACATTGCTGTTACGTGATGTCACATGATGAGAGCGTCTCCTCAAAGTGTTGAAACTGTTTGAGCCACCTTAAAATAATCTCAAGCAGCAGTTATGTTTCTGGCATTCTCGGATTCCTTTGTCGTGTGCAATGGGAAGAATATTCTCTTGGTGAATCCATTGTGACACATGCAACATTGAAACAAGATCCTGGTATTCAAGAATATCACTGGTCAGAGCACAAAAGAGTGATGACCTATGGCAGCTTCCAAAGTCGCAAATCTGTGTGAATCATAATAAATTAGTTAACATGCTTTTGCCTTTTCTGTGTTGAAACAAGCAGCTGACTTGGTCAGGGCCAGTCAATGAGATCACCTCTTCAATAATTATGGCCCTGAATATATTTTTAATTAACACATCATCTAAAGTGTATTAATTTTGAATAGGAATTCAGTCTTGAAAGTCCATAAATAAATAAATACCAATGTAACAAAAAGTTATCACAAGGTCTTACTCTTTAATTGTCTGTTGGATTTCTTCTTATCAGCAGTTACCTACACCTACACTGCATGCTGTAAATATGCAACTGTGAAGTCTAAATGTACAGGCTGTACAGAAAAGGAGACTACATGTGGACCCTTTGACTGAGTGATACATTTAAAAAAACCTAGTTGTATTGGCCCTGCGACTATTCTCTAAAAGTGAAATTAGCTTAATGCCTTCAAGTGTGTTGTGTCCTCTCAAAGTGCTTTAATCCCTTTTGAGGAAAACACTCTTAGGACTCTGTTACCAAATTGAAGGCTCGGTGATTATGATTGTGCCTTTTTGCCTCCTTAAAAAAATGCTCTGAGACTGGCACCTTAAAACAGGACTTGAAAGTGAAAGAATAAAAACCCCTTGTCCTCTGGCAGATGTATTACATAACCAACTCATGGTGTGAATTAACAAAGTTCTGGTATTCTATTTCTTGAAGGCTATTAATTATTATTTTTTCTTCACAACTACTGCAATGGTGTTCTTCTTTATGTTGGCAATTTTGGACCTCCACCCGAATAGTTTCCAGAAATGTTGGCTTTACTAAAGTCAAAACCAGGATTCTGTTAAAAAGCAAATAAGAAGGTGTAAAGGGTTTGAAAACAATCACGTGCAGGACTGGATTTGTAGCTGACTGACATCTAAAGTCCCATTAAAATGGTTTCAACTTTTGCTTCAATGCATTTAACAAAGTTGAATGGATTGGATGTTGGGCAGATGGTTGAAGCAAAAACAAAAGTTGTGTGCAGGCTGCTCAAATGGTTTCGACATTGCACCAACAATGGAGCCAACACTTTGATTGTGAGGAACTAGGAAGAAGAAACCAGACTCTCCCGGCCACATGTGAGCATGTGTGTTTTCTACAATGTTGAATAAACTGTTAAATTATGAAGTACTTGAACTCCGTCCAACATTTTCTCTAACAAAAGGAATGTTAAATCGATGTCGAATGAAACTTTAAAATATTTATTTCAACATTTTTTACCCTTTTAACAATGTTGAATGACCTACCTGTTCAACCACACCCAACATTTCGTTGAACAGAGTGTTGAATGCAACTTGAAGCAAATGTTGAAACCATTGAAATGGGAATGTTTGCAGGTATTCATACAAGGATGGGGCTGGGCAATATGCGAATCTTGCATTTAAGTCTAAGCACCCATTTTAATTTAAACGGTTAGCTTTCAATGACTGTGTGACTTGCATGTTGGCTCACATGACTGCAGCCATGGCTCGCACATTTGTCCTCTCTGTTCAAGTAGCATCAGGAAAGTTATTTCACTGTGTGCAATGTTTGTATTAATTTGAGGTTGAAGCTTGCAGGGTCCTTTAACGTGGGAAAAAAAATCATAAACAGCATGAATTAACCCATTGACTTCCAGGGGTTCTCCATTGAGGAGTAAAATCGTTTGACCGGTTTAGGCCGGTTTGGGTGTCAAAAGGTTAACAAACCCAATTGAAAGGCAGAAACCAGATGGCATGACAGTTATAAAATACAAGGGTAAAGGTTCAAAATTAATGTAATCATTCAGCTGTAAATCAAAAGAGTAATTTTCCTTTCAATAGGCCATTTTACAGTTGTTTGCTCAGTGACCTGACCTATGAATGGATGCATGCTAGGGTTAACGGTGATCTTGTTTTGATACAGACCTCACTGCTTATCTCATGTAAATTGTGTTTTTTTTTCCTAAGTAGTCTGCATTAACATTAGAAAAGCACGAAGGTTTGTATCAAAGCAGGGTCACCGGCAGCCTCGCTTCCATTCTTAGGCCAGGTAACCTTGCAACAACTGTAAAATGGTCTATTATTTACAGACAATTTACGACCTGTATTTACAATTTTCAAACCAAGGGGCCGTTGAATTCAGAACCACCGTTGACAAATCTATTTGGTGGTAAGAGCAGGGCGAAAAGGTGTTTCACTGATCTGAAGCAAATCCATTACCAGTAATTGCATGCCCTAACTATGGGGGCTGCAGTTGTACATTACCATCTTTTGTTAAGACAGCTTGTACGCATTTTAGGAACAAATTTTAGCTAACTTATCATGACAATATAATCTTATGCTTTGATACTTACCTCTTTTTGAAATCTTTCCAAAGTTAGCTTTTTTTCCATTTCATTAAATGTCCATGGATCTGCAGAGTATTCATGTGCTAGCAAAGAGTGCCAACAGTTAGCAGCATCTCGACCAGACTTCACCAAAATAATTCGAACAAGCTCATTGTCCTCTTAAATGAAAGGAAATCAGAAAATTGGATCCAATGAGAAGGCAGGAAAAGGGAATGGCACTGGCTTTCATGGGTGTTTTTTAAAACGCGCGCCGGGTAATATCTCCTAAATTTTACTAGAGAAAACTTTACCTAAGACCCATGTACTTTCATCAGCCAAAACTGTCCCAAAAAGATCTCCCTGTAGGAAAGAAAAATCATATCCCAAATTAAAGTTAAACAAGGTGCACCTGTGAGTGTCTACCACATAATAAAGTTGCAGCTTGCCTTGAAAACTTCCTTCCCTTTCAAAATAAATTTTATGCTTTTTGGCCTGATTTCACAGATGATTTCCCGGCCTTTCGTTCCTTTAGGAACATTGACCTCAATGAAGACTTCATCAATTGTTTGCACCCAGCTTCCCCAAGGAGTTTTCGAAGGAACAACACCGCTTTTTTCGTCAAAATGGTCAGCCATTTTGGAAAACGGCACAACTGGTGTTCTTTACATGACATAGCTTTCTGTGTACACATAAACAGCTGTTTCATTATTTACTGGCTCATTGGATGGTAATGCACCGAGGTGCACGTGTGAATTACACTTCTACCGGTATTTTTGAGTTTTTGCCCAATTTTCTGAGATCTGGAGCACGCAAATACTGCAGTTTCTTAGGAGAGATGTCTGTGAGTATAACAGTCAAAATTAGTTTGGTTTTCTTGAACAGGGCTGGACAATCTGCGAGCCATGCAAATTCGCATTCAAGTCTAAGCACCCATTTCAAATAGCGCTGATAAACAGTTATTTAGTCTAAGCACCCATTTTAAAACGGGTAGCTTTCAATAACTGTGTGACTCGCATGTTGACTCGCATGGCTCGCTGGCTCGTACATTGTCCTAATTCTTCTTGAACGGATTTGTCTTTTTTGCGAGATTATTCCTCGCACTCTTTTGCAATTAAATGTATACGTACATGTACACACAGTACAGCCAAATATGCAAGAACCCATAATTTTCATTAAATCCATGAACGACACATTCTTTTATCCTGATGGAGACACAGCAATTTCAGTTAGTTCTAAAATTTAGGAAAAATTTAGAGATGTTCGTTTCTGACGCAATCATTTGCAATACTTTACTTTTTCTTCGAAATGAAATTTCTTGGAAAGGATGAAGTAGAGGGTCAAGTGGTTGTCATTGAATATCATTTAAAATTACCTCAAGTCAAAACAAAGAATTTGGAATGTTAACTGCAAAACTGTGCAGTACAAAGAAATGGCGATTTAATTCATGAATAAAGTTAAATTGTCACATAACTGTGCCAAATTTAATTGGTATTTTTGTATAGAAAAGTAGCTAAATTTGACATTTGAACCAGATCTCAGATTTTTATTTGTTGAAACTTGAAGCTGCATTTATTTTTTCTTACAATACATGTTTTTTTTGCTTCTATGTTATATATTTTTGTATCAAATTGTCTAGGTTAGAAATTATTTATGGAAGTGCTTTCCTCAGAGTGCTAGGCCAATGTTGTGGATGGAGATTTCTGCATTGTTGAGACATCCATCAATAAAATGGTTCAAGAAAGGAACGTAAATCAAAACGTATAGATGCAGTTGTTACTATTTACTCACAGAGTGTAACCTGTACTTCATTTGGTTCAAGGAAGTCTTGTTTTCCTGGAATGAAAGACTAGTTTGTTTTCATAACCATTACCCTCTTCTTCGTTGTCATTTTTGTCATGGTCAGTGTCATATTCTCTTTTAATCGCTACATTAGTTTGACAAAAAGAATTAAAGGTTGATTGAATGATCATGGTCAGAACAATGCTCAGTTCTAAGTTATTAGGACCAGAGTTTCAATTGCTCAAACCTGTTTTAGCATTTTCAAGTTATATTCATGATATTGTTGTTTAGTCAATTGCTCTAAATGGTACAGTTTCTTTAATCGAATTGAAGTGTTTAAATTGGCTTGAGGCACCTTTATCATTTGGTGTCAATCACAGGGTGTTATTTAAGTTTAAATTTACATGTATTTCTTTTCTATGGTCTGATGCAATAAGAAGGTATTCAAGTGATTTTCTGAGAAAAGCTACTGTATTATTAGACAGCGTGACAAAAGCTCCTTATTATGTCAACGATGTCAACTTGGTAACCATATTCTCAAACATGTAACCTTTTGTACACTGTATTGATTGGAGAGGAAGTTATATTTTAAATTTTCCTAGAATGAAACCCACTACTTTTGCCATATAGTTTGTCCTTTTCGTTTCTTCTTTTCCATCTTCTTCACCAGCCCTGCGATGCAGGGCTAGCGCAGTGGTGATAGCACTTGTCATAATTATGGCTGGGGTAATTAATTATCATTTTTATATACATGTAGGTTGACAGAAAGAGTACCACCAAGGTTGATTACTTGAAGGATGTTGAGGCTCGAATGCAGAAAAGATGGGCTGAAAACAAGACCTTTGAAACAGACTCTGTTCCTGTAAGATTATCTTTCATTCTTTTTGTGTCTGTCAGCTTTCTCCTTAATTTTTCTTCGTCTGATTGAATTTTTTTTCTTCCTTTACAGCCTGGTTCCCCAGAGGCTGAGTAAGTACTGCATAGTAGTTTACTCTGTTGCACTTAGAGTAGGTTGGGAGCCAATTTCCATCTAATTAAAAGTATTTCGTGGTAGTATGTGTGTCAGTATGTACTGTCAGGATGTGTCTATTTGAGAACTGCTATGGAATAGAGGGAGTCTAGCTGCTTTTGGGACTCAAACTTGTACCTAGTATTGTATACAATCACACACTTTTGAAACAATTCATAGAGCTACATGTATAGCTAATTATCTATGGATAGTTACATGTATGACCATTGTCTGCTGAGGAGCTGTCTTCAGGTTTGCTACAGTAGAAGTTTGAAATGGTTGAAGCTTAATTCCAAACATAAAAAAAAGGAAGAGAAGATTTTATTGTTCATTGCCTTATTATTATACATGTAGCCTTTGTTGTAATAAAACAGCCACTATAATTATTATTGTCTGTCAATTGTATTGAACTGTTTTTAATTAGTTCTTTCAAAGAGATCACTAGTCTTGTTAAACTTTTGCTGCTTTGTACATGATATTATATTTTTAATATTATAAATTGAGCTGTGTTGAATACGTGTATTTATTAACTAACTAAGTTTTTGAATTCTGATGATTTATTAAATTTTATCTTGACCTATTCTATTTTGTTTCAGGAAAGACAAATTTTTTGTCACATTTCCATATCCTTACATGAATGGAAGACTTCATTTGGGTCACACGTTTACAATTTCAAAGGTGTGGGCATGTTCTTGTAGACTTTTTATAGACAATTTCTGATAAAAATTGCTGTTTAATTGCATTCTTAATTTGGCCATACATTTAGGGATTTGTAAACTTTTATGTTTTCTGCTTGTTTGATGCATCGATGCTAACACTTAATAATTTTCTTTCTATTTTTCTATGCACCCATTATCCCTTCCTGGTGAAACATTCTCCTAGGCTGAGGTAAGGAGGACTTTTATTTCTATGAAATCAAATAACATTTAATGAAGCCCAGCTGTTACAGTGTACAGTCAACTCTCTTGTAAGTGGACACCATTGGGAATTGGAAAAAGCGTCTGTCAGTAGAGCTCTCTGCTTATGAGAATTATTCCTATAACGTAATGCTTCAAATACATGTAGGACTCTTGTTCATGTCAAACAAATGGACAGCTTGCTTTCCCATGGGCAAATGGAGATTTGACAAAACTGAACCCACTGTTCTGTTGGTCTGTCAAAGGTTATAGTTTTGTTTGAATGCCAAATTAAAGACAAATGATTATTATTTCATTGTCCGCTTAAGAGAGAACATGTAACAACAGAAAAATTAAATTTTAAATGAGGTTAAACAAAGTTTAACCAAGTAAAAAACTAGGAGCGACTGCAGCCAATTGGTCAGTGGTTTTAGCATACTTGTGCATGCGTGGAATTTCTCGTGCTTTGGGCTGTAGCGCTTATTTATCAGACTGAGTGTGGTGGGAAGTAAGAGCATCGTGTGTGGAGCGTTTAGCGGTTTTTGTTTCCTATATACAGTCGTCATTCCGTAGATCAAAACTGCTCATTCCGGTAGCTGTGCCAGTGCAGTCGGCGGTCTTCTGTTATCCCCAGGTGCATGGGTGCTTCCTGTTTGTTGTAGTGTCTGTGTTCCCGGGAGGGTCTGCGGAATTTGTGTGCACACATGCCAGTGCACACACCTGAATCTACTTTCCTTCATGCCAGCAGGGTTTTTGCTAGGCAATTGTGCTAGTGCATCAGTCAGGGGTCTGCTTTTCTGTGCATTTTCCTATGTTTGTTTGTGCACCTGCGCCAGTGCATGCTGTCTGCTCACATTGGTAGGCCTGTGCAGTTGGGGGTTTTTTTGTTGTCCACCTGTACGTAGATCCCTCGTGTTTGTTGTACATTTGTGTTCCCCGGAGAGTCTGTGGAATTGTTATGCACATGTGCCTGTGAATCCAATGATGTCAGCTTTCCTTCATGTCAGCAGTGTTTTGTGCAACACTTGCGCTGGTGCATTCATCAGGGGTCTTGGTTCCCTTCCCTTGTTCGTTTGTGCCGCTGAGCCAGTGCTTGCTTAGAGCTCGCATTGGTAGGCCTGTGAAGTTGGTGGTCTTTCGTTGTCCACATGCGCATGGATCCCTCTTTTCTTGTAGCTTGTTTGTTTCCCGAACGGTCTGCAGACTTGTTATGTACGCGCACCAGTTCATATGCATCTGTCTACTTTCCTTCCTTGCTAGCAGTGTCTTGTGAGGCAATGGTACCTGTGCATTAGTGTAGGTCTGCCTTCCCATGCATTTTGCTGTGTTCCGTCGTGCACCTGTGCCAGTGCATGCCTTGAGCTTATGTTGGTTACCTGTACTGTTGGCAGTCTTTTAGGGTCCACCTGCATGTGGATCCCTCGTGTTGGTTGCAGCGTTTGGCGAATTGTGATGCACACGTGCCATACACCTATATACATGTTCCTTCATGCCAGCAGTGTTTTACAAGGCACTCATGTCAGTGCGTCGGTCAGGGGTCTGCGTTCCCTTGCATTTCACTGTGTTCGTTCATGCAGCTGTGCCTGTGCATGGCTTTAGCTAGCATTGGTAACCTGTGCATTCTGCGGTCTGCTGTTGTCCACATGTGCGTGGATCCCTCCTGTTGTAGTTTCTGGGTTGTTCTCCCACCCCCCCCCCCCCCTCCTCCGTTTCCTCCTACTCCAGGCCTACTAGGAGGAAAGGAACGAATTCTAGATGTTTGTAAAGCCACACTTGTATGTGCGGCAGAACACGGGGAAGTAGTATGGCGCGCACGCAACTAGGCGGGTGCTGGCAGTTTACGGTTAGCACATTGCAGTGGTCTAGGCTGTCAGCGTGGTCATGAGCAGTTCTTTGGTTGTTGGGTGCCGTCGGAAGTGGGCGATTCGGGGCTCTGGCTTAGGGGCCATGAGCCCTTCTCTCCGAGCCATCTAGGCTCGGGGGTCCTCCGGCTTGGCATGGGGGCTCATGGCTGGGTTGTCAGGTTTTGCCAGCCATCGGTGCAGTCTCCATCTTGGAGCTGGCTGCCAATAGTGGAACCTCCAGGATGTCTCGGGCACCCAACCTCCAAAGAGCGACGGAGTTGTTTATTTTCAAGAGTGTCCGCGTCCATTTATGAGAGAGTGTCCGCTTACTGGAATGTGTAAATGCAGAGTTTGACTGGAAGGTAAAATGGAGAATTGAAAAAGGTTTCAGTCTGTAAGTAGAGCTGTCCACTTGCGAGAGTGTCCATTAGTGGAGAGTTGACTGCACATGTACATGTGTAATGCATTAGGTAATCCTTTCACCCCTCCTGATTGATGAGTAAAATTATTGTCTGGCATTAGGCTCAGTGAATGTAGAAGACTAGTGTCACTCTGAGGTGAGAAAGCCTTAGGATTTACTTACCCTAATAATAATTTTGTTATAGAGGATTTCTCTGTTTTACCTATTGAAATGTGTTATTTTATTTTGCTTCTCTAAGTTTGCCATGGGATATCATCGACTAAAAGGAAAAAGATGTTTGTTTCCATTTGGTCTCCATTGTACAGGAATGCCTATAAAGGTAACCACTTTGAAAATGATAGCGAGAGATTAACCAGTGAACCATATAGTGTAAAATTAAAAATGTTGCTTTTCAGAACCACTACTGTATGTCTAAGAAAATCAAAGATCTTGAAACAATCTTTCTCTTGGTAACAATAGCCGTAACTCTGTTTCAGTCAGCCAATCTGAGTTAGTCTTTGCCTTGTAATCTCTGTTCTTGCTCTTTGTTTTTGCGTGTCAACATGCTTGTGTAATGTTCAGTTCGGTTGTCATAAAATCTTTTGAAGCTTAAGGAGCCTCATCAGACTGAGTGTTCTTTTTGTTTCGTTTCTAATATTATTTAATTACTATTATTATACAATGTGTGTAGGTAAAACTTGGAATCTTTAGAATTAATTTTGTTCAATGCTGGAACATAATTATATTATAATAATAATTTTTTAGTATACTGTAAGAGTGGATTACAGTAATTTTATAGCTTCCACAATCTACAGTTACAATGTACATTTGTACAAAAAGAGGCAGCATAATCATTCATTGTAAATTAAATTGATTTTCAAGGGGGAAACCCTCGGACTTCTAGCCAACTTTGTATGACTAGTTTAACATTGTATCTTACCATGTTTCTTTAGAGCTCTACATGCTTAAATCTCTTGTTTTGGAAAACAAATTATCAGGATTCTTAACTTCAAGAGCTTTATTGGCAGTCTACATAATTTATTATAGTACGTACAATGTAAATCACCAATGACCTCTATTCTTACAGGCTTGTGCAGACAAGCTAAAACGTGAAATGGGTGATTTTGGATTTCCACCTGCATTTCCTCAAGATGAAGAAAAGGAATCAAAACAGGTGGAGTATCTTTACTGTTTCTAATAGCTGACATAACAAAATGACGATACAATTAAGGTTACTGTACAAGTGAAAACACTGCTTCCAGTATTGTGGTCAGCAGTAGTCATTTTTCAAAGTACTCTGAATCTGTAAGTTTCCATTGATTCTTTCCATCTTCATCAGAGCTACGACGATCATTACTGCTCGCGCTACAAGCTGTCGTTATTCAACTTTAAAGTAACGGTATGTAAGTAAGCACAAGGAAGGGGTTTCCTCTCATTTACTGTGTCAACTCCTTGGAGTGGTGGCATTTCACTTTGGAGAATGACACTGTTCATGCTTACATACTGTTAATTTAAAGTTAAATAACGACAGCTTGTAGCGTGAGTAGCAATGATCATTGTAGCTCTGATGAGGGTGGACTGAAGCCACTGAAAATTTAGCTATCAAAAAACAGATGGGGTTAAGAGTACTTAAAATTTGAAAAAAAGTTACAATAACTGTATAATCTTATGATTATAATTAATTTTTAATGACTCAGAAATCAGTCAACAATCCATGTGAAATACAAAGAACTAACACTGTAACCTGGCATTGAAAACTATACGAAGTCATAATTTCTGAATTAATTCGAGAAGAAAGTGATTAAGGGAAAGGAAAATGTTGACATAATATTATTTTGTAATATTTTTTATGAATTAATTTAGGATAGTACATGCACTGTTATTGGTCAGTAGATGTGTTTAGATGAGAGTATGGAAACACGGCTCTGACATCACATGAATTTTGATTGGTATGTGTATTGTCAGATGCGCATTTTGATTGGCTGGTTGGAAATGTGAGTGTGTATCAAGAAAATCTGTTTCAGTCAAGAAGTAAACAGTTATGCAAACCCTTGACTGCGTCTCAGTCAGGTTTGCATAACTGTCGAGAATTCTCCCAACTCCTCCTTGTGTTTAGATGAGGCTATGGAAACATGGAAAACATCCTCTATTGCTCAAATAATAAACGGTGTATAATAATTATTAACTTAAAGATAGATTATTGGTTTTTTTTTCCAATATGAACACAGATGAAAAGCAAGGTTGCAGCCAAAACTGGCGGTTTGACATATCAGTGGCAGATAATGCAAGCTTTAGGGCTTGTTGATGAAGAAATAAAGAAGTATACACATACTTTTTCTTTTATAATAACTAATAATTATTATTTTAAATTAATATGATAGTAAAAGGGAAAAGCCTTGTTTGGTACACTGATAAGTACTTAATTTTGCTTAAGCTGACAATTCAACATAATGAGCTGATCATGCCATCAGGCTTTACAAAAACTGGGCCATGCAGGCAATTCAAGCTAGTGATCATGAAACCCAATGCATGATTGAGTGAATGTTAAAATTAATCATACTGTTCCAAATTGTCACATTCAAAGGTTAGTCAGTCACCACAGATTCAATAAGTTAATTAACATTGTTGTCAGCGCTTACAATCATAAAGGATACATGTATATTGTTTTCAGATTTGCTGATTCTGATCACTGGCTCCTGTATTTTCCACCACTGACAAAATCTGATCTCCAAAGTATGGGGTTAAAGGTACAGTAAAAAAGAAATAAACTACCAAATAGCAAATCAGTACCCAAAAGTATAATGTACATGTATTGAATTATCCATGTTACACATGAACTTATTATTTGTTGTTTTAATTTGTAACTTGAATGTGAATGTATCTCAGATGGTAGAGCAGTACTGTATGGGTTGTTGACCAAGCGTGAGGTCAAGATGACTGGATATTGGCCCGAGAACCATAAACACGCAAAAAAAGAACAAGGCCAATATTCAGCCATCTTGACCGAACAAGGTTGGTCAATTAAGGATTTATTACATGGGATAAAACACCAAAAAATGATCTTTGATCTTGCGGGTCCAAGCAAGAAATCGTGAGCGGACAAGATACGTGTACTTGTAGCTCCATCTTGCTGCATTTGGGCAGTGAGCGATTTGGTTCATCTTGCCCGCTCTCGGAGCTAGTCGTATAATAAAGCATATTATTACAGACATGGTTTGAAGTCCTGTTTGACCCATTGACCCCTAGGAGTGTCGCTGAGACTGAGACTTTTACTCTGTGTAACGCCAGATGATTTTAATCATCAGTGGGCAGCGGTTCAGTAGTCAATGGGTTAAATTTATTTGATTTTTAAGGACAGTGCCTACTAATTAAAGATATTTTTGCCCCGGTGTGTGATTATGCAGGAAATGTAGATCTTAACAAGTGTTATTGAAATCCAAAAAGAAAATTGGGGGTAACCACGCATTCTTCAAAGATAATTCATGAATAATATTAATTTGTAAAAAGCATTAAAATACAAAGCAATGTATGGCATTCTTTTGCAAATTGAAGCTTAATTATCTCTGAAAAATGCATGGTTACCCCCAATTTTCTTTTTGGATACTAAGAGTACTTACTAAGATCTACTTTCTCCAGATAGTTTTAAACCGCGCAAAAATATCCCTGTATTAGTAAGCTTCACTGATAGGAAATCCGAGTATCTCGAGATGCGCAGAACGTATGCGCAATAACAATAGTAGGCACCGTCCTTACGACTTGCAATTGGGAGAACACCTGTATTCACCTACATAGAAGCTTGAGATGAAATGAAAGTGATTAAATAAATTCTTTTGTGGAATTTGTTTTCCCAAAACCTCCTTTTCTTTTTATTGAAATTGATTCAAATGTGAAGATATTTGCAGACTGTCATTAATTTTGACAAGAAAATATTTATGATCTCATGTTCTGTGTTACCTTTAGGTAGACTGGAGACGTAGTTTTGTTACCACAGATGTCAATCCATTTTATGATTCATTTGTAAGATGGCACTTCTGGACCCTGAAGGATGGTGGCAAAGTGAAATTTGGAAAAAGGTAAAT
>NC_090872.1:20566959-20569459 GCF_036669935.1 Montipora foliosa
CGTAAAAATAACGTTTTCAGTTATGCAGTGCAAAGGGTATCGAGTTATTAATACACGTTGCTTTTATGGCCCATGTTTAGGACATTATGGGAATTCCTCTGAATGCCCCGCTCACAGCACATTCCGTAGTCTACACTCTTCCTATGCTTACAATCAAAGAGGATAAAGGTGAGGGAGGAATGGGACTGTCACGATATCGAATTGAATGCGGAGTTGCTCTTTAAAACACCAATAGATTCGTGTTAAAGTTGAGTGTTTTAAGCGTTGCCCGTGTCATTTTGATGCAACAAAGACCTTGGGCCCGGAAAGCAATTCGTGAAACTAAAATCCCCGTAATCAGAAAAGCTCCTTCTTAAACGTGTTGCTAAGACCAGTAAAAAGACAACAGTTGCAAAGATTCATGGCTTAAAACGTTTCCTTTTTAAAGGTTAGAAAGGTTTTATGTTGCGCAAAATACTCCCGAAAAGCTTCAGGACTATGGAGAAACGGACCCCTGTTCTCGAAGCATCGACAAATAACAGAACCTCACGGCGTTTTTCAGTAGAGTGTTGTTAAATTATAACCAAAGTTTTCTCTTTGGTCAATTACATCTTTCCAAAATATGACACAGCGTAGTGACGCAAGCTAAACGAGAAATTTTCTTGAACGGCGTATGACGTCACAACCGTGCCCAAGTCCCATCTATATAACAAGTCTGATGGCCAGCTTACTTCGTCGAGTATCTTCAGTTTTGCTTTTCAACTTAGGTTGAAACTAAATCTTTGGAAATGGTCGTTGCTTTTAAGGTACTGGTGTTGTCACGTCAGTCCCTTCAGATGCTCCCGACGATTACGCCGCCCTCAGAGATGTAAAAAACAAAAAGGTCAGTTGTCGTAAAAGCCTCAGTGAAAATTCCTTTATTGAAATTTGTTTCTCTCTCCAGTTGAACTACCTCTGTAAATAACAGGCAAGAAATGAGCGAGAATCGAACACTTGTATTTAATTTTCGGTAAAACGCAAATTTCAGCTTTGCATTCGCCGTAGACCCGATGCTGTAGCTCTTCTATTATCTTCCCAGCGAAAGATCATCGTATTTTATAGAACTTGAACGGTTTTGAAAGGCGTTAAAATGGTTGTAAAGCTTATAAATCGCTCGATTGGTTACTTTCAATTCTTACGGGATATAATACGAACTCACAGTCGACCATCTCTGGCTTGCCTTGAGAACTCAAAGGTAGAGCATCGTACGGCGCAATGACATGCACGGTCATGGTTGGTTATGATGTGCTCTTTTCACCAAAAACGTGTTTGCTGATTTTGTTTGGGAAATGCTGTTGGGAGAATATCCGGCAAAGCGATGCCAACCATGTACCTGTAGTATTGATCATTTTCAGGCTTTCAGAGAAAAGTACAGTATAACAGATGAAATGGTGCTGCCATTTGAACCAATTCCGATCATCCGAGTACCCGGATATGGGGACCTCTGCGCAGTGAGGGCCTGTGATGACTTCAAGATAAAGAGCCAAAACGATAAGGACCTTCTTACGGAAGCAAAGGAGCTCACCTACAAAAAGGGCTTCTACGAGGGAACCATCATCGTCGGTGAATTTGCGGGGCAGAAGGTGCAAGACGTGAAAAAACTTGTGCAGAAGAAAATGACCGATAGTGTAAGTTTGTTCTTTCTTTTAAGCACATCTTTTGTTCATAGAATACGAGAAGCCCTTATTTAACACCTCTCTCGACAGCGACGTAAAAAGCAAAGGACTCTGGGTGCACGATCTCACTCGAATAGCCCTTCTATCTCGTACTGGTTGAATTTTTTCGTGGCTGACTTTATTTTATCCTCTACTCCAGCTGTTTGTTATTTAATAGCTAATGAACTTACAGGAAAACTTAATCATCTCAACAAACCTTTGAAGGTTCATTTTTTTTAAAAAGGCCTTTGTGTATCATTGCAGGGCGAAGCACGAATTTATATGGAGCCTGAAAGAAAAGTGGTGTCTCGCTCAGCAGATGAGTGTGTTGTTGCCCTCTGTGATCAGTGGTAAGACAATAATTGACATGAAGCCCCGGCAAGGCCGATCATCAAATTACAGTGTTTTTTTAAAAGATAACTTTAAACATTTGTAGCAAACTTATTCGTTTTCTCATCAAAGCGATATCAAAATTATCAAAAGTAACAATCAATTGACCCTCATATTGGCATAAACTGCTTTGCGTGGCAGAAAGTTTTCGAAAGGGAGGTAACAAAGTGGTTTGTGAAGTCTGTTAGTAGTTAGCGTGAAAAGCAGGCGTATTTTATGGGGATCGAAATGGAATGTCGTGAAGGGATTGGATGATTAAAGTGATGGAGGGCTGGGTAAGGGATGGTGGAAGGGGTTTTTTTTTCCTTCTTTTCCCCGCTTTCCACTCGCACCAACCCCGATCTGCTTTCAAAATGGCGGACTTGTGCTCGAAACATTGGTTTTTAACAAGCTTTTGCTGCCAGGCGCCGGCTGTGAAAATAAATGTCTCCTTATTT
>NC_090872.1:20574459-20576959 GCF_036669935.1 Montipora foliosa
AAAAATGCAAGCAAGAATACATGATTCTTACAGGTCAACACTCTAACCTTGAGCTGAGGTGGTATTTTTTGCCCCCAAAAATACTAAAACATTAAAATGGATACTTCTAGTTTTGAAAAAATGCAAGCAAGAATACATGATTCTTACAGGTCAACACTCTAACCTTGAGCTCAGGTGGTATTTTTTGCCCCCCAAAATATTAAAACATTAAAATGGATAGTTCTAGTTTTCAAATTAAAATAGAAAATCGTTGTTAACTAAGCTATTATACTAAACATAACATAATACAGTACTACTCAGTCCTCAGTTTTTTCCTACATGGTAGCTTTTCATTGGTCACATTGACCCAGGATTTCCTCTTGTCCTTTCTGCCTCTTGTATTCCCACTTTGGCAAGAGACTGACCTTTCAATTCTAATTGTGTTGCTGTTATAGCCAAAGGTCCTGATATCTGGGTTGTCACACCTGCGACCAAGCTGCCTCTGCTTTCCAAAATATTCTTCCACAGGATCTTGGCAGAACCTTTCTGTTAAAACGTACTCCATTCCTTCAGAAAGAAGAAACTTGGTACAGTCAATTGTGGACCGTGCTGAAATCTGGAAGCCTTCATATGTCTGCCATGAGAGGAACATCCTGGATCTTGCATTTTGGGTAAACTCACCCACCCGGTTTTCAGTACTCTCTTTCCAGCTTTGAAGATACTGCAGGAATTCCAACAAAAAGTCGAACCTATAAATAAATTACAAAACAAAGTAAGATCATAGTTAGTTAACTATGGTAAGATAAAGTGAACATCGATATTCTAACAATCAGTTTTTTTTTAATAAACAACAGACAGAACACATGAAAACAGTGTAGTGATCAAAATTGTAAACTCAGTCATTTCAAACCAATGGTTTTGCTGATTTACAATTTGATATCTAAGCAAATATGTCGAAGCGAACTTTACCTTCTATCTTGAGCAGATCTGTAAGGTTCCAGGAATGGCTTTCGTTTTCGTTGATGTTCATTAAGATTTCTTACATTTAGGCAGTCGAAGAACTGGTCTACCATTTCACACAGTCTTGCCGTGCCAGCAGCTTCTGGTGGACCAAAGGTTTTGAGCACTGCTGCCATTGATTCACTTAAGACCTGAGCAGCTAGATTGACCCTCATGACTGAATATGAGGTGAGGTTGATGTGCTCATATGTAAGTCTTGGTAACAGTTTCAAACCATTATCAAGATCTTGGAAAAACATCTCTGTGATATGATTCCACAGGATATACTGGCCTGCATTCCACATATATCTGGTACAGCTGCCTGACCCTGAACTTCTCAGACAATTGCGGGTTGTTTTCACCAAGTGGGGTGCGTCTGAGAAGAAGTAAATATAACGATGTGGGGCGTAGATGTTTACTGTGCGGTAGCATGGATCATCCCCAGCAATATCTCCAAGCTCCTTGTGAAGGCGGTAGAATCTTCTATTTGGAGATGCCCCATCCGATGTTGCAGCAATGACCCACAAGTTACAAGTGGTCTCAAGTATACCAACTGCTTCCCAGAATGGCGAGATGAGTTGAGCTGCAGTGATGCCAGATGTAGCAAAGTGTGCAATTGCAAACTTAAGCTCAGTGCAAATTCCTCGCACAAGGAACACTAATGCATGAGATGCAATCATGTCAGATTTGTCCAAGACTGCATAATTAAGTTCTGGGTCACCAAGGTCTGTGAATCCAATAAGCTCACCAGATTCTTTATCCAGGACAAGGTTTGCTAAAACTTTCATCTCATCAAATAGCAATACTACATAGCGCTGGACATCAAAGTAAGTTGATGTTTCAGACTTCAAGACTTCAAAGACTTCATTCTGAAATCCTCTCTTTGGTTTAATTGCGTTCCTGTAATCTTTCAGCCTTCTTTGGCTGGGTAATACAAGTATGCCACTATTTCTTAGTTCCTCGTAGCAGGAAGGGCTCTTTGCTGCCAAGGATAAGCAGAAGCGGATTACCATTGGGTGATAACGCACACCTGTGCCGCTCTTCTGAAACAGCTTCTGTTGCTCTTGCCAAAATAACTTCATGAATGGAGTTATTTTGGACTGTTCATTGTCGAGTATTGTGATTAAATCTTTGCTCAGTTCATTGTCTATCTCCATGCTCGATTTTTGCAATTCTGTACGCATTTCATGCAGTTCTTGTTCAAGCTGTGCACACCTCAGTCTGTGTTGTTTTAGAGTTAGTTTTATTCTCTCAGGGTCTGTCTTAGACACTGGAGCATTGAGCTGTGCTGGCTTTACACACTTTTTTTTGGCTTTGCAAGAGTTGCTGGTTGATTCATCACACAGCACACAGATATCTTCTTCCTGGAGAAGAAGGCAACCCTTGCATCGCCAGAATCCCTTATTGGGAAACTGTTCCTGTTGTTGTTGCTCGTCGTCTTCTGAGTCAGAGTCAGAAATATTTAAGGGAACTACATGGTGAAACATTTTGCCAGTGATTTCACATGCCAGCTGTATTCCAG
>NC_090872.1:20584459-20586959 GCF_036669935.1 Montipora foliosa
CTGGAGATAGTATGTGTATTAAGCGTCAATATGTTTGTTTCTCCATCAGGAACACGTCTTCCTTGGGATGAACAATACCTGATTGAATCTCTTTCTGATTCAACTATCTACAATGCATATTACACAGTTGCACACCTTCTGCAACAGGGCCCCTTTGATGGTTCCGCCGGAGGACCTCTTGGAATAAGGTACAGTGCGGCATTCACATCGATCAAACTGACCAAGTGGTAATTGCCTATCACAAGTTAACTTTATTCCATTTATTAGATTCGGCACTCGATAACCAACTTGCTCCGCAATCAAATTTGCATCTAGGCCACTCCGTCTGGTAATATTCTTCCGTCTTGAAGAACTTAGCAGTTGTAAGTTGGGCGAAACGTTAATGCCTTTACTATTTTTAAGACAAAGCATCTGTGCAAATTGTCAAGTTTAAGCTGGTAAATCCACTCATTGCACGTTGGTTTGGATTAGTTTCCAGTTGTCCCAGCTTCAACTCTCCCACTCTTTGTAAATAGTCAACTGGTTGCCTCCTGCCAATTGGGGTTTTTAATCATGTTTCTTTCAGGTTATTAAAAGTGGGATGCCTGTGAACTAGTTTGACAGCTAAGTGCACTTCCACTACAAACAAAACATTAACATTTACATTTACTCAGTGCTTAAACATGGTGGAATAACGCTCCATTCTTTTAAACCTTAAGACAGTCTAGAGCAAATTGAATGAAAGTTTAAGTTTTTGTTTTTTCGGTAGGCTTCCTCCTTGATTTCGAGGAAAGGAAGAGGAATTTTTTTTGTCAAGTTATTTTGTCTAAGATTGAAGGCCCGGATAACCAGGCCACGCTTGGATATGAAGCAAGAGCAATTCAATTTTATTTATTGCTATGACCAAAATCGACTTGCCTTATGTCAATTCGTTCATCTAGCTATTTCCCGCTAAAGTGCTGGCTCATCTGTAAATTGATTTTGCATTAACTAGTACTAAAGGTCCGACGAAATGATGTTGATTTGGGTTGATAGACATATCGCAGCGATGAGATTAGCAGAAGGTGTTCTATCGACGACTTATAAATTTTCTTCTGAATTTTTTTTTATTTCGCTTTTTTCCTTAATCCTTTGGGTCCGATGCGTTACATCTTGATTATCGAGACGTGACAATGTGAATTCTCCTAAAATAAACAGTGCGGCCAGAACATTGTTGCTGTCGCGTACAATTTTGAAAACACCTTGTCGTTTTTACATGCACCTGTTTTCCTAATTTTGGGAAAAAATGTCAACGGAGCTATTTTCGTTTGTCTCAGGAACTTTTAATCTTTAGAGCTGTCACCCTTAATCTTTACAGCTGTCACCCTTAATGGATGAGAAAGCTTCTTTTGTAATGAAGACTTGTCGTAGCTAAACTAATAACCAAGTGGTATTGTCTTCAAAATTCAAAATTCGCCCCCAGCTGGATTCCGGGGAGGCAACTTGTCTTTCTAGTGTTAAATACTTTTGAGGCGTTCGTAATATCAGAAGCTGTTTCGGCATAAAAGGCACTTATCTGTAGATAAATTAGGCATTGCTAGTGTTCATGAAGGATGCATATTGACACATTCAGTGCTGGATTATCTGCTTTGATGCAGTCATGTCAAGCTTATACTTCACTTTTTCACAAACGTTTTATCTCTAAGTGGTATTTCATCATGATAGTATCTTGACGTACATGTTCGTTGCAGTATGACGAGAATCTTTGCCCACCCCCTGTACTAATGTAATCTCTCTTGCTTCTCCTATCTCTTTCTTTTACTTCTTTCCATGCATCCGGCTATCTGTCCCCGTTCTTACTTCTCTTTCTTCCTCCTCCCACCTTTTGGATCGAAAGACGATAACAGCGAATCAAGTTAAAAGAAATAGGGTTTCGTATCAATTCCACCCGGATACCTGTTATTCAATAGATTCGTTACACCTTATACTGTTCACAGTCCCCTATTTTTCCGTTTGATCGTGGAGATCGAGCACAAACTGCCGCCATCTTTGTTTGTGAACATCGAGCACGAACTGGGGAGAGCGACATAACTACCGAGTGGGTGGGGGGAGTGGAGAAACCCCTCCACTCCCCCACCCACTCGGTAGCTATGTCGCTCTCCCCAGTTCGTGCTCGATCCCGACGATCAAACGGGAAAATAGGGGATGTTGTGAACAGTCTAGTTACACCTTTAATAACTCTAGTGTACTTAAATGCACCTTTCACCGGTGAATAGGCTAAGAAACCCTTACTGGCGGGAGGCGGCCTCTTGATTGTCTATGAAACACTGATCTAGTGAGATTGAATTAGAAACTAACCAAGGTAACTACTTCTTTTGGGCAAAGGAGGATGTCAAACCGAACAAATCACGTGTTCATCCGTTCTGTCTCACTTTGAAATTCAGAGCTGAACAAATGACTCGGCAAGTTTGGGATTACGTCTTCTTTAAAGATGCTCCTTTTCCGGAAACGGACATCCCCGCAGACAAGCTTGGGTGAGTGA
>NC_090872.1:20589459-20596959 GCF_036669935.1 Montipora foliosa
AACAGTGGATTGGATAAGGAAGTGAAAAAGCGCGGATAGTAGAAGAAGACATGAAGTACCCAGGCTGAAAGGGACTTCTCGTGTCCAAACTGCTGTACAAGGCTTAAAATGAAATACGGAAACCAGCATATTACAAACACGATCAGCATAATCAGGAAAATGACGGCTGTCCTGCGCTGAGCATCGTTGTGTGCGGTTTTGCGTGCCACTTCTGGCTCTGAAGGTCTGTGATACCGCCAGATTTGTCTTTCGTGGTAACGCACTGTTCTAAAAATGCTGGTGTATGCGAGAGTCATGAAGCAGAGCGGCACAGCAAAAAAGAGCGCGAAAATTGTCAGTTCATAGATGATCTGAGCTTGGTTTCTCTGAACCTCTTCTTCATCGGTGTCTATACTGGCGTTTGTGCGCCACGATAACTGGATAAGTGCCACGAACGCAGCTGAGGCCCAAGTGAGAGACGTGAGTACAAAGAAGACGTTGCGCGTGACGATATTGTAGTACCGTATGGCATATTTGATGGCGATGAAGCGGTCGACTGATACAAGTAGAATATGAAGCACCGTGGAAACTGATATAAATCTCCATATCATCTGGGAAGGCGGGCAGAACTCTTCTCCAAACACATTGCAGCTGATTGTCAGAGGAATACCGATCAGACCAGCAAGCAGATCACTGGCCGCAAGACTGACGAGAAACGAGTTAGTGACAGTTCTGAGAGAACCATGGCGAATGAACAAAACCACGACGGTTACATTAGTTGCAATTATGAGGCAAGCTATTGTGATCGGAAACCATGCGCCGAAAACCATGTCTACCTCTAATTGATCTCCACTTTCATTGTCGGTGTGGTTTCCATTTGTCGATGTATGATTCTTCATAATTACTCCTTTTTGGTGCGATTTGAGCGAGTTTGTTTCTTAAGACCCGATGGCGTCAGCTTACCTTTTCTTCCGGTGTATTCTGTCTTTACCTCTCTCTTCGAATTTCGCTAATGGGTGTCAGCTGCCGACCGCTGTGAAAGAAATGACCATAAGAGCATTAACAGTGCGCAAACAAATTTTAAGTAAGCATTGTGTTTAGAGACGCCTACCTCTCTCACAACAACAGCCACAAAGGATGTTTAGTAAGCGCCCTAGCCTGTTCCAGGCTCTCAGATAGTCGAGAAAACGAAAAGAACCGCATGTGAAAAGCGAGTGGGGGCTTGGGTCGAGGCGAGGCGACTCAAGCCCCCACTCGCTTTTCACACGCAGTTCTTTTCGTTTTCTCGACTATCTGAGAGCCTGGAACAGGCTATATGCGCCCTCGCATGTTATTTACACACTTAGTCGAGGCTCATTTTCGCGTGCATTGGCAAATAAGGCAGTGCAAGTTCTAGTATCGTATTCTAATCCCAAAAGCTCGAACAAGTATTGAAATTTCAATGTTTCTATTAGACCCAAGTAGATTCTCTTCTCACTTTGTAAGTGAAAAGCTCCTTGGGTGTTTTAGCTTTGACAGATCGATTGATTTTAAAGAGTTTGCAGATATAGTGTGGCCAAGCGGTGATGTAGATCATCTTTCATACGATTGATTTCCACTTCTTTGCTGTGTTCGTTCCGATCGGAAAGGCAAACCATTCTTTTGTTGCGATAAAATCTGTTCTCGACATCAACATTAGAGGCATTGTAAACATTGCAGGAACTATCGTCTTTCTTTTTAAAGAATTAAAATTCGAATGTGTTGTTTGGTTTGTGTTCTTTAATTACTTTTTTTGCGTTTCTCTCATTCATTTAAGAATATCCTATTGCGTCATTGTTGTACAGGCTCACACATGCACTTATTTCCTACAGTCTGCGTTATAAAGAATGCACATGATATTCTTTCTCATAGCTAACAAGGCTCTCAAATTTTGACACTATTATTCGTAAAAAAAAAACAGGATTTGCCTAATTTGACGATCTAACTTCACATGTCAGATGCGTAGAATCTGTTTTTACCGTAAAGCTTAAAAAAATCCAAGGAAAATTACATGCAACGAAAATACATTAAAATGTATTTCTCGCGTTGCCGAAAATGCTTCATTTTCACGGTAAAAAAATTAACTATGAGATGGCCATTACGGATAAACTTGGAGTTTGCCCTTCAGAATCGGGTCATCAGAATCGCTTAGTACCGATTAACGTTCGGTTTTGTCGCGGGCCAAATTGGTTTCAGAGGGCAAGAGATATTAGGGCCGTTTATACGAGAGAAAATAAGCCGCGGCTTACATAAGACGCGAACACCCCGTATAAATGGTACAAAATCAACGTTCACGGCTTTCTCAAGCCGCGGCTTATCCTGGCCTGGGAGTTTATACTCGTATAAATAATTCCTTTCGCGTGTTATGTACGCCGCGGCCAGAGTAAGCCGCGGCTTATTTTCTCTCGTATAAACGACCCTATTGTTTTGACTGGCTGGAAAATCTTGCGACTTCATCATTCCCTTCCGTCAGAAACAGGCCTTTGAATCGACAGTCATTGCATGCTATCTCTCTCAAACATCATTGAAATCTGTAATAACAATTAAAATGCAACTTTTTGGCAGTAAAAATGCGACAACACATAGTATTCGATCGCAAACGGACTTCTCTTTCTTGTAACTTTTTTATACGAAATTTAAGTGCTCCAATGTCTTGTTTCCACCGAACCGAGTGGCATTCGTTGTTGTCGTATCTTGCAACATGCTTTGTTTGACTTATAACTTGTTTTCTCTTTTTGTTGTTGATATTCCGCCGAGGTTTGTGTCAGTTTTTGAGAATTTTGCTATTAAAATCAAGCTTCTTTCAAACGATTGGGAACTTAGTCCCATTGTAAAGGTTACCTTTTTGTTTTTTTTCGCAGAATCGTGCATATAATGTTGTTTTCGGTTTATGGAAAAAAAGTACAATTTCAAGTGTAGTTGAGAGTTTGCCATTTTTCAAACATTTGCAGCCGTCCGATTGATCTACAGCAATTTGGTTGTATTTTGACGCGTCAGGGCAGCTCGGCTTTCAAAACAACTGAGCTATTGTTTCCCCAAAAGTTGCTAAGGAAAGGAGTGGTTTTCGAGGTTTGCTAAAGAATAGCATTCAAATTTTCGAAGAACATTTGAGATTCATCGTGCATGGATTCTATTTACATAGTCGGTTAAGAGCAACTAGATCATGAATTTCTCAAAGAGTTTGAGTCAAACTTTGCTACTCTCATAACCTTACTATTCGCCATCTTGTGCCATCAGTTCTTTTTGGTACAACAAGTTTCTGAAACTTTGTTATCTTAAGCGAGTTTTTCTATATTTAGCAAATTTTTGTTACTTCTTTCTCGCTCGACTCTTGTCGCAATTAAGCCGGGATATCATAAAAGAACTCACATTCAGCAGCAAACAGCAGCTTATCCGTGCCGGTAAGAAGGCAGAGAAGTGCTTTTTCCCGCTCTCGAACACTTTTTGTAAACTTGCCACACTGCCGGATTCTTTTTTGATACTTTGCTGTAGTATTTATGAGGAGCTTAACTTGGGTCAGGAATGTGGGTCGCCGCTGTTTCGGTAAAAAAATTTTACCTAAATCTCAGTGGGAGTTGTAACAAGACTCACACTAAAAAGGCAGAGCGAGAGACAAAGGGAGAGAGAGGTGTTAATCTCGACACATTTGTCAGGCCGACTTCGTTATAAAGTTTTTAATGACGACAAATATCTCAAATTATTTTAAATTAATTTTGAGTGACGTGTCAAAATAGTCCAGAGGCAGAATAAATCAATTTGAAATATTTTCTAAAACACGCTTTAAAACGGCCAGCATCATGCAATTAAAAAATGGAAAATTATTTCTTTATTCTCTTTATTTCAAATTAAGTAATGGTCCGGCTAAAAAGCAGGCAGAAAAACAATAGCCCGCGGCAATAGCGTCGGTTAGTTAAAATGTGCCAACATTTTTAATCAAATTAAGTTCGGCTGTTCCCATTGGTGTAAGCAGCTAAAAGCGCGAAATTTGAATTTCAATGAAAAATGTAATCGACTTGCCGTCTAAAAAATTAGATTCTGTTTCGTAGAACAAATCATCATGCCTTCAAAAACTATGTTTGTAAATATCGTCAAGATTCTATGCGCCATTTGATTGGCGCATAGAACAATGCCCAAATTTGGCCGAGAGACAGAGATCAAGGGCATGGGGAAGAAGAAATCCAAAAAAGGCTTTTTTTTCATTTTTTTCTCATCTTTTTTCGACATTTTCCGATATTAGCCAATCAGATGCCTCGATTGGAGTGAAATTAAAAATTAATATTTCGCAGCTTCTAAGTACTTTTGCCGCTGGGCTGCCTGCTTCTTAGCCGGACCATTACTTAATTTAAACACAGGCAAATTATATCTTAACTTTCAGGCGACCGAGATGCAACTTGTTTTGCCTGGCATACACTTTTCTCAACAGCAACGGTGAATTGGTTCTTTTCTGATTTTAAAGCAAACCATTTTTAAGTTTTATACTTATGGAACTCGATAACTGAGGAATAAAACTCAACAGCTATTACACCTTTGAACATCTGCTTCCCTAATTCTCCGGTTAAACATGAAACGTTAGTGATGTATTGGTGTATTTGTTAATTTTAAAACAGGCAAATTATTTCTTAACTTTCAGGCTACCGAGATGCAACTTGTTTTGCCTGGCATACACTTTTCTCAATAGCAACGGTGAATTGGTTCTTTTCTGATTTTAAAGCAAACCATTTTTAAGTTTTATACTTTTGGAACTCGATAACTGAGGAACAAAACTCAACAGCTATTACACCTTCGAACATCTGCTTCCCTAATTCTCCGGTTAAACATGAAACGTTAGTGATGTATTGGTGTATTTGTTAATTTAAAAACAGGCAAATTATTTCTTAACTTTCAGGCCTTTCAGGCTACCGAGATGCAACTTGTTTTGCCTGGCATACACTTTTCCCAGCAGCAACGGTGAATTGGTTCTTTTCTGATTTTAAAGCAAACAATTTTTAAGTTTTATACTTTTGGAACTCGATAACTGAGGAATAAAACTCAACAGCTACTATACCTTCGAACATCTGCTTCCCTAATTCTCCGGTTAAACATGAAACGTTAGTGATGTATTGGTGTATTTGTTAATTTAAAAACAGGCAAATTATTTCTTAATTTTCAGGCTACCGAGATGCAACTTGTTTTGCCTGGCATACACTTTTCTCAACAGCAACGGTGAATTGGTTCTTTTCTGATTTTAAAGCAAACCATTTTTAAGTTTTATACTTCTGGAACTCGATAACTGAGGAATAAAAGTCAACAGCTATCACACCTTCGAACATCTGCTTCCCTAATTCTCCGGTTAAACATGAAACGTTAGTGATGTATTGGTGTATTTGTTAATTTAAAAACAGGCAAAGTATTTCTTAACTTTCAGGCTACCGAGATGCAACTTGTTTTGCCTGGCATACACTTTTCTCAACAGCAACGGTGAATTGGTTCTTTCCTGATTTTAAAGCTAAGCATTTTCCCACCCTGGTTAGCCTGTACGCAGGCGGTTGGATGGTGGAAAAAACCGGAATTCGTAATGAGGTCGCCGAGCGAAAAACAATGCAAAGGTCATCATATAAAGAGCTGCTCATATATCGAGCTTGGGCTAGCTGTGCCTATACTAGAGTAAACTCCAACCGATTTCCGTCTAAATTCCGATTCTTGACAGTTAATAATATCCAGAGGTGTTTCGTAATAGCCATTTGACACTGTTGAGGCTGACTTACGTAAACTTAAACTTTGCCGATTTGATTTTTTTTATATTCTTGAGTGGGAATTTCTGGTTTCCTTAGTCTTGATAAAATCATTCAACCGTCTGGTCAGTTTCGTCAAAAATGATACCCTATTCTAGACCGAAAGGCTATGATTTATATACTTTATCCTAGAGTAAACTGCTTGAAAACCATACCCTTCACAGCGGCACATACCTATATAGTCCATATATGGCAGTTATAGAACGAAAAATGGTTCCGTGTCCCAGCACTAACCGCCACTGTCGATGCGCGCACACGAACTGAAATAGATTTGTGTTCCCCACAAAATTCATCTCCCCCCAAAATATGGTCATTCAATAAAAAAATTAACTACTTTTTTCTGCTTAACGTAAGTTCACAGTACAATCTGATCGATCCTGAATGCTTTAACACTTTTCTGAATACGAAACACCTTTTGTGTTTTGTTTTTAGCCTTTGTTGACGGATATCTACACCGTCAGGAGACGTCCAGCCGAGAATTTCTGAGTCGGCTTAAGCTGTGACTAAGCTCCTCATACAAAAATCGGAATGCGATGATCAAAACAAAGAAATAATTAGAAACGTGCTATTCAAGGTCTCTTCTTTGTTTGCAGTTTTCCGACATTTAGTTTTGAAAAGCTGTTTTAAATGCTTAGTCAATGTTTGGTTAGTTACTCGAGGCGCGGACTAATAATACGTATGTCTGCCTCAATTCCCTGGATATTTCGGCAGTTTTAGTGGTGTCAAAAGAGCCTAGAGAGCTTTCATATTCATTGTTCATGGAAAATGGATAGGAAGGCTGTAACAAAAAAGTGACTTGTGTAATTTTTAATTTTCTGGTTTAGTGCGTTTTTAATTTTGTTGCAACTTGATCTGTGAGCAAGTGATCGAGTTTGTTGACAAGGCTGCAATTTATAATTAATCTGCAAGTTCTGCCTTCGACTGACGAGGTACATAGCGAAAAAGTAACGAAGATGTCGAGATTTTTCAAACAGTCGATTATTCTTATGTTAAATTGTATAGTATTTTCTTAATATGGGGTTCTACCCTGCGGCCATAAATCCCCGACTTCAAAGTAAGGCGCCTACCGAAAACACAGATATGAAATAGTTTGGAAAACGTAGGCTGGGTACAGAATTTATTATTTTGATTATTTTGTCGGCTGATTGCATCTTCAACATGTATCTCTCAGGCAAACTTGGAACTATTCAAGTGAAACCTTATTCCTGAGGAAAATGTATCGAAAATTTGTTGCAATTGTGTAGTGGATTTTGCATGTGGAATGTAAAAGTCGTGTTACACGAGTTTACTCACCGAAACAGTACACAGAAGTCCTTTTAATTCAAATGAATGAAGGGGTAGTTTCTAAAGAAACTGTGGTGCTGCGTCGGTGGGGAAGTAGTATACAAAAATTTGGTTTTATCAACGGAGTTGATAATGTAAATTGGCCACCGTACAGAGATTCTAAAAGCTGACGTTTCGAGCGTTAGCCCTTCGTCAGAGCGAATCCCAATCCCAATCCCAATCGCTCTGACGAAGGGCTAACGCTCGAAACGTCAGCTTTTAGAATCTCTGTACGGTGACCAATTTACATTATCAACTCCGTTGATAAAACCAAACTTTTAATTCAAAGTTTTAGTGATTTTCTTTACCCGCAACCAGCAATCGTTATGCAAACTTAAACCACAAAAAGAAACAATATCTAACCCGCAACACATACATAATTGAAAGTTTTTATACACCCTGTCCCTAG
>NC_090872.1:20601959-20604459 GCF_036669935.1 Montipora foliosa
TCCCAGTCTCATGTAAATGCCCCCTAAGCCATCCTGTTCGCTCAGCCTACAACAAACGAATACAATCAAATGAGCTAATCAAAAGAAGAAGTTAACAATTGCAGCTGCCGCAAAGCGCGGGAAATCACGTGCGACTAAGTTACAATTTTGGTTTTAAAGAGAAGTATTTCTGTGATATAGATATCGATCAATTTCTTGTTCGTCACGCAAAGAGAAGATGCTATTTTAATCTTTAATATGTCGTCATGGTTACGGACATGGCAGCCAATAATTTTTACCGCATCGTGTCGCGTGTGAAGTCGTGCGGCCGCTACTGTCATTAATAGACCAATTTCGATATATTAAAATTCAGTCCTAAACAAAAGACATCATCTCGAGGGTCTGGGGAATAAATGTAAAGATTTGTATGAGTTTATTCCCCAGAGCCTCGAGATGATGCCTTTTGTTTTCGACTGAATTTTAATATATCGAAATTGGTCTATTAAAACTTCATTTGAGAATACCATGAAAAAAATTGCTTTGAGATACGAACACATTGAAAGTACCGGTCACTTTCTCCAGTCAAGGTGATCACTTTTTTCGGTGCTTTTCAAATGAATAAAACTGCGATGCCTGTGATTTGGAATTTATTATCAACAGATTATATGAATAGATCAGTAGATGACCGTGTAGCGAGATCAGATGTCCTCGAGCTGATACGATAGCTCACTTGTATACCGAGTCAGCACTCGAAGATAAAATTCGTATCCCCCGGGCGGTCATGTAATATCCTCTGTATCAGTGTTGCCTCGGGATATTGGTTTTGTTTTGTTTTCTTCTGCCTGTCTGAGATTGTGGCACGACATTCTTAACTATTCATTAAAGTAGTATTGAAGAAACAAGGGAATCACGACAATACCGTGGGTACTCAATTTAGAGGGGAACTGTCATGCTAAATTTGCTGTTTTTAGGTCCAAAACTGGGGAAAAATCTAAATTAGTACTTTACTGACAACCGATTGACAAGATATGAAATATATTTATTGCACAAAGAGATGTTCGGATTGAATTTTTGGCGACTTTCTGCGGACACCATAACCAAACTTGAAAAAACTGGTCAGTTATTTTCAAATTTCAATCTATTTCCATCCTCTCCATCCATGGATGCCAATAACAAAGAATAGCTTCAGTACACTTCAATGGTTATTGGCAACAATAGTACAGCATTATTTTTTGGTCTTCATTGATGCAAAGGCGTCTTTTAGTGTTTTGAAATTTGACTGAAATGGCGTGACACTGCCCCTTTAAAACCGCAAATGGGCAAACAAAAGTAAAAAATTGACAATACATGGAATTTATTGAAACGAGTCATAGGAAATTCGCCTTTTTGCCAAAAATCAAAGAAACCTGCTTGATTTTAGTACCATTGTTGTCTGTTAGCCACAGATCTCAAACAACTCGAAGTGCATATCACCTCAAACCCAGTTTTCCACTTTATTTATTTTCCGAATTCGTCCCAAATACATTGTGTTGTTTTTAGAACCTTAGGAATTAAAATGCACTTTTTTGGTTGCTTTGAAAGACAGCAAAATGCAAAGCAGTCTATGACGTCAACCCGGTATTAAACAAATTCCACCTTCACTGCTCGGTTATGGATCAAAGTATAACCACTTTTCCCGTCTTTCAAAGGAAATAAAAAAGTGAATTTTCAATTCAAATGTTCTAAAAACAACACAATGAATTGGGGACGATTTCAGAGAATAAAAAAGTGGACAGCTGTGTTGAGGTGATAGACACCTAGAGAAAAAGAGACAATTTAGAATAAGTGGGTTTTCGTACTTTTATGACAATTATGTAAACTCAATGCTAAAGCTCTCTGTTTTGTGACCAAATCATCCGTGAGAGAAAGGGTGCATGGTTTTCTTTTTAGGAAGAATGTTTTCTCGACTGGCAATATTGCACTTTGTATATTCTCAGGTATGCGTCTGGCCCTTGCTGACGCTGGTGACACGGTGGAAGATGCGAATTTTGTTGAAAAAGTGGCCGACGCTGGAATTTTACGTCTGTTCACATTTCTTGAGTGGACAAAGGTCAGAATATGAGGATACCGTCTCGCGTACGAAGCTTTATTGGGTTGTTTGTTCCCTTTCAGCTTTCAGCTCTTTTATCTTTATTTTCACGCTTACTGCAGACTTCTTATTGCGGCGCACCTTCGGTGTTTCTGTCTGGGATTTATGTTATAAAGCGGTCTGCTCAAGAGAGCTTAAGAGGAGGGAAGGAACGTTAAGGGTGGAGTAATTAGAGATACAGTTGGCGCACTGAGGAGTCCACTCAGTCACAATCAACCAACTTGTTCCGAGTTGAATTTCCTGACTCGGTTGTGTATTCAGACGAGAGTTGGTTCTCTACTCTGTTCTGATAGGTTTTTCTCGGGGTAATCCGTTTTTCCCTTTTGACAAAAACTAAGATTGTATTTGATTTGATTTGGAGCCTTCCCAATCATGTTGTCACTTGCGCTCGGT
>NC_090872.1:20609459-20614459 GCF_036669935.1 Montipora foliosa
TCCACAACATACTACTTAGAAGTTTACTTTGGGAGGGGTGGTACTTTCGACTGCGTATCCGCGTATCCAGCCTTTTCAGAGGTGCAGCTCCAAAATGGCAGGGTATTCTGCAGTTACTCCCAGTCGCCTGTAGCGCTTCTTTCTGTTTGGGGTTAAGTTTAAGGTTTCCTTGTCCTCTACCCAAAAGAATCTCTTCAAGAATACTCTCGAAATCCATGTTTATTCGGCAAAATCACCCAAAATCACAACAGAGTACGAACATGCGCAGTGATAGAAAACCCCGTATTTCGGGCCTCGCTGGCACTGAGCATGCTCGAAATCGAACTTTACCAGATCTCCCTTCCGTATGACCGGGCGAGATCTGGGTACGAGATTAGGCGACCACGGCACGTCACAAATATTCTAACCTGCGATCAGGCCCATTTTTAGCTTCGCCCATATGTTCTCTTATGTCGTCGCTCGCTAAAATTGGGCCTGTCCAAAAGTCTCTCAAGAATTCCGGACGGTCGGCCAAATTTTGGCCTACCAAACACGTGATCTGATTGGCTGTTGAAACGCCGGAAGTGAAAATGCCATCGTGATTGAGCGGAGCTCTCGCGAAGTCCTCGAGACTAATCCGCCATAAGTAGGCCTTTACACATTCTGCCGGCAGAATTTCGAGCATAATATGGACTCAGGAGCAGAATATATGATTGGGGCATAATCCGAGCAGAATAGGCTATTTTTGGCCATTTTGCATATTCTGGGGCCTGGGAACGAGTCTGAGAGGGAGCTGGGCACGAGCATCCGAGCAAAACAAGATGGCGGAACCAAACCCGCAACCGGTAGAAGTCACTGATAGGCCTTTACACATTTCTGATATGGTTCATTGTTGTCCCAGATTCTTTTTACAAGTTATTACCCATGTTAGTTTTAAAGATTAAATAATGTTGGGTTAGCCTCACCTTGGAAGAGCGATGTAATGTCTTATTCATCATGTTTGAGTATTTTGAACCCAGGAATATCGATTTTTACAGAAGCATAATTCGAGCATAATAGTACTTTTGGAGCATAATCTCGAGCAGAATAGCCTTTGTTTCGAGCAGAATGTGTAAAGGCCTAGCCATAAGTGTACGAAAAAATTTGCTGCCTTTCGTTCTTACAATGACGTGGACGGTGCAACTTGATTTTATTTGTATAAATGGAGATATGCCATCTGAAACATCTCATTACTTGTCCAGAATCGGGTTTGAATCTCTGGAAAGAGTGAAATTAGCGATTCCGTTGTCGAGCTCTGTGGCCATGTGGTTGAAAATACTTTGGCAGAAACTTCCCTGATGTTTTGAAAGCTAAATAGCTGGTTCTTTCAAATGGCAATGAAAGCCGATGCATATTGGTTTCCTGGATGAGACAAAGGACATATATATCAACACGAGGGGATGCTGATAAAATCGCAAGTTACACGAATTATGCATGTTTTGAATATCTGTGTATCACTTACTGTACATGACACGGTTTGTTGCACAATTTGGAGTCAAGATTGCTTCATAATATTTCCAGTTGATTGAACTTAAAACTTGCACTCCAGAAACTAAAATGGCATGTTTCCAGAGAGACCAATTGTACAAAAATGAAAGAAACTTTGCGAGTTCATCTTACTGTTCGTACTCCATCAAAAGATTAACGGCCAAATTTATAATTATCATGATTTTACTGAGCGCAACTTCTAGAAATACACTGCAACTGAAGATATTACCCGAAAAAATCACCAAAGAAACCTTCATGGGCAAACACGTTAAAGGAATAATGTATTTCTCCTTTTTTTTTCCTTTAAAAATCTATTGCCAAACCGTCCAACGCCAAAATGCTAGGTTATCTCAATTACAAATTAAGATGTTAAGCTTAAAACGATTGCATATTCGGTGAAGTTCGGAGGAAGAATTAAGCGGCCTTTGCCGCAATATAGTCGTCGAAAAGGTACAGAAAGTAACATTCTCCATGCTGTAAATGTGTTTCTCTCAAATGAAAGCTAACGGTAACTTTCGAATTCGTTTATAATATTCCTCCCACGGTAATCAACTCTGGTCAAGACAAAATAGCGTGACTCTGCCGTCCACGCGTGTATTGGTGTAATGGAAGTAAGTTTTATTGGCCGATGAAGGACATGTCAATCAATCAAAAAAATTGGGCGGAAGGAATATCGAAGAGGAATTTGTTCAGGCTCTACTTTTCGTTTCGCCAACTCCACATTACGTACCACGCGAAACTAAAATAGAGCCTGATCGCAGATTACAAATATTCAAGATGGCGGCCCCCGTGAAATTGGAAAGCCAAAACAAGCGTTTTTGAAATTCACTTTTTTCGGATACGAACGCTTTCTTTGGAAAAAGTTTGAAAATTTTGAATTGCAAACGTTATGTTCTGTGGCTTAAAGTTATTTTGTTGTTTTGGTGGAGGTTCCCTTTAAAACCAACCAAAGCGGGAACATACAAAATGTCAACAAGAGTGAATTGATCCTCGCGCTCACCGGGACAATTTGTTGGGCTCACGTGACCATTGTAGGCCATTTTACAGTTGTTTGCTCAGTGACCTGGCCTGTGAGTGGCTGTGATCTTGTATTGAAACAGACCTCACTGCTTTTTATCATGTAAATTGTGTGGTAATTCTAATTAGAAATATTAAATATTATTAAATATTTCTACTTGTACATATAATTATTACATAATTTTAATCATTTCTATATTAATTATTGTAATTAGATTTACTATTTTATTTTATTTTGTTTTAAAGACATGTAAAGCGCTTTTGATCTTTCATTGTAAAAAGCGCTATAGAAATATTAACTGTTATTTATTACTATTAGTTTACATTAACATTAGAAAAGCACAAAGGTTTGTATCAAACCAGTGTCACTGGCAGCCTCGCTTCCATTCTTAGGCCAGGTAACCTAGCTACAACTGTAAAATGGTCTATTGTCCAGGTAAGTATGATGAATTTAATTAATGATATTTACCCAGGAAGCTCCATTCACGAGAAAGTGGTTTTCAGGGAGGTGCTGCATCCGGTCGAATTGGAATTTAGAAATGTTGGTTAACAGGTGATGATCACTTTTTTCTTTTGGGGCCACAAGCCGCGCTTCAGATACATACATGCAATTCATTTATCGAGTCCTTTCGCGGAAACACGTAAGTCCAACAAATTGACCTGCTCCTAACCGAGTGGCTTCATTCCTCAGTTGGCAGAGCATTTTATCGGCATAGCAGAGGTTATGACTTGGGAGTTCGAATCCTGTCGACGCCTCCAGAATTTCTCAGGTGTCTATAAGTGACAATTGCTTGAATGGGCTCTTTGCATGATATTGTCACATGATACAAAATCCGCCATACTGGATGGCAAAAGATATGCAACAGTCTCTAAAACAAAGCGATTTCAACCAGCGAAGCGTGACTTTTCTTTGTTTTGGATGTCCCAGTGCGAAGCTTGCCTTCCAGCAGGGAAGATTTTATGCCATGTGACAGTTTCATGCAAAGGGCCCATTATCCATAATAGGGAGCTTAAGATCAACGACGGCGACGTCGACGAAAACGTCACCCCAAAATAGAACTTTGCTCAAGTAAAAGTCTTTCGCGATTATTCCATCTCGTTCACGTCGTACATTGTGGGCGAAGTATCCCAAAAATAAATTGGTACAAGCGGTTTCAGACTGAAAATAGAGAATGAAAGATTCTCTGTTGCATGCTAGCATTGTCGTCAAAACCTAAAATTTAGTGATTTCACGTCGTCGTCACGCAGAGAACCGCAAAAATATGAGCTAAAATCCGTGCTGCACGTGCAGCACGATTATTTATGCTCTTTTAACCAATGATTTCATTGTTTTCTGGCGTTTTCGTCGATGTCGTCGTCGTAGATCTTAAGTTCCCTAATTTATAACTGCTAGGATAACTTCATGACACTCTTCGTCTATTATAACCCGCACTTTAAATACATACATTCATTTCTTTCATTTGCAGTTGCATAAACAAAGCCATCAAAGAAACAGATGCTAACTACAAGAGCATGATGTTCCGAGAGGCTCTTAAAACAGGTTTCTACGAACTGCAAGCAGCGAGAGATCGATACCGAGAGAATTGTATGACAGGAATGCAGAGAGACCTTGTTTTCAGGTTTATTGAGGTGAGTATCACGAAATCTACTGTAAATGCTATGATTATCATCCAAACGCTATAACCAGCGCATATTGGTACTATGGGTTTCAATTCAGTCCGAGCTTTGGTTTATGTCAACTGGAGTTTCTGATTCCCTTTTGTGCTAGAGTTGTTATGTATTTGTCGTGAAGTGTCGAGCCAGATTCTGGCGGATCTACTTTTGGCACAAGCATTCTATGGTGCTTGGATTATGTGGATTTTCTAAACAAGGCTTCTGTCCCTTCGCATTACATTTACACTTGGTATTTTCTTTGTTTTAGGTACAAACGCTGCTTCTTTCACCAATCTGTCCTCATCTCGCTGAGCACCTTTGGGAACTGTTGGGAAAGGTAGATTTTAGTGCCTCTTTTGTGACGATCTGCCTAGAGCGCGTTTCCACCAACACTTTAGTTTCGTTCGGAGTATAATTCTCCCTGTGGGAGCATTGCGAATTTTACATCACAATTGTAGGAGTTGTCAAGACGTTCGGTCTTTCAATGGCCTGTTTGCATTCCCAAATGAAGTATCGATTTTTTTTCTTGTAGAGCGGAAGCATTATGAATGCCTCGTGGCCGGTTGCAGGAAACGTCGAACAGCCGCTGTTAAAGTCAGCGGATTACCTAACAGGATGTGCGCACGAATTCCGTGTGCGAATCAAGGCCATGATGAATCCCAAGGGAAAAAAGGTAAGTGGTCTTCACCATCATTCTGGAAAAAAGCAACTTACGGCGAGAATTTCAGGCACACGTGAAATTAAAAATCATCCGTAACCTTTGTGGCAATCTAAGATTTACACTTGTTCTACCAAATGAGCAAGTCAAAGGAATTGAAGTTTGC
>NC_090872.1:20619459-20624459 GCF_036669935.1 Montipora foliosa
ACCATTTCTTCTGCTTTTGCGCTTGTCAGCATTGTGGTTTGCGATAATTCGTTTTTGTATCTCATGAATGTTCAGATTTTCAATTACATGGCCGCTCAACCTCGCGATTGTGTAAATAGTTCACCCTGAAGTCAAAACTAGATACGTCCTCAGGAACCCGACAAAGAAGGCTTCCTGACCCGACAGATGAAATGTAAATATTCAGTTAAATATTACAACAAAATTAAAAAACCAAAGACGTTGTTTTACTCTGAAAACGACGAACGATTAACATGCTTTTTCGTAGTTCATTCAGCTGACACAAGGTGATCACATGCACCTTTATGGTTGCCTAGCACGTGATCAATTTCTTCCTTTTGACAAAACATCATAAAAGTCAGAGACTGCAGAAATCTTCGTCTTTTTATGATCGATTGTCATTAATCTTTCGATGAGAATTCGATTCAGAGCTATATATAAAAACTGTTGTTTTTTCCCCTTATCTGAGAAGAAACGAGTGAATTTTACTCAAGAGCGTGTTTTGTTATCATTAAACTGAATTTATTACCAAAGCTTAAAAAACTAGAATACCTCAAAATGGGACAGGATATTACAAAATAATTAAAGGTGTGAACGTGTGAACCAAAGGGCCTCTGCTGGCGCGACATGTGGGTGGCCCTCATGGTCTTAATGACCCACCACTTGAAAATATTAACTGGAACCCTGCAGTTCAATACCACCCAATTCAGTGCCTTCTGTTTTTGTGTAACACGTACCACAGGCAACCCAGTGTACGCTTTTATGGAGCGTCTTGTTATCTCATGAATTATAAATTTGTGTCTGTCCGCTTATTGACAATAAAAATTAGCCAATGAGCGCGCGAAAATTTTTGCAGTCATTGTAAAATTTTGTTTCCTGTTTTCAACTTTTTGGTGAAAGTTTGGTTTGGTTATTTTTGTTTTTCAAGATTGACTTCTTCTATTGTAAAGTTTTGCCGAATATTACCGTTGAACAGCATTTGGAAGTAGAGAAATAAACTCCTTCGTTAATTTTTAATCAGGGATTAGCGTTAATCGGCTCTTGAACAACCGTGCCATGATGTTCATCTCTTTGCGTGCAGACTCGTGGAGATTTTTAAAGACCGGAAAACAGGATCTCATTTCTTTTTTTTCTCGAGTGACTGCAGTCTTGTGGTCGTCGAAAGTAATGAACTTTTATTTAAATGTCAAGTCTTCTAGTGATGGAGCACTAATTGGGGACACTCGACATGGAAATAATCAAACGCAGAGGGGAAAACCGGAGTACTTAGGAAACCTCTCCAAGTAAAACTCAACCCACATATGATGCCGAGTTTGGCAATCGAACCCGGGGCCACCGTGACGTTGGCAGTAGGTCAGTTCTCTCACCACGCAAGGATCAGGGACTCTAGGGGCTAATGAGGTTTTCTCTAGTTCAAGGAAAACTTTGGTCACTCGTTAAAAACCAGTAAGTTGAAATAATATTGCTTCATGACATGATCATATCTACAGGAATGTGTGGAACGCGACGGCCCGTCGGCCTTGGAGACAACTCTACAGTTTGATGAAAGACAAGTACTTGAGGAAAACAAACCATTCCTTCGCAAAGCTCTGGAGGTATCTTTTTTAGGGACATTTTCATGATGAATCTCTTTTACAGTTTTTTTCAATGATAGGAAGTGGATGGGTATGGAATTTTAAGTGTGTTCTGTTAAATATTGAAATTAACTTAACGATTTCTTTAATTTAGGTTTACAATGCTTAGTGATTGGCCCATAAATCTCGCGCTACATTTTCAGCCAATCAGCGCCTAGCGCCGGCGGCACGAAAGTGGCTTTGCGTCCTGATTGGCTCATTTGATAGGTTAAGCCGGAACAATTCAATTCCTCAGTGCTTAATTTCAAAGTGTTAACAATAACGACAACAGTTTTTCTTTGTTTTCAGCTCGTGAAAATTGAAATCAAGCCATCGAGTGAAGCAGACAATCGAATACAAGAAGACTGTGCTCCAGGAAAACCATTCTCTGTCTTTACAACGGCTGAAGATTCGGTTGGTTTGTTTTCTCGTACAACTGTGGTTTCAGTATTTCTACTAAAGTTTACCAGTGAAAATGGTATGGCAAGTAACCTTCATCATTAATATCTCTGCTTGAACCTTATTTTTTTTCCAGACAAGCAATACGAATGATGTAAACAGTACAACAGAAGCCTCTCCCCTCCCGGCTGAAAATCAAATCACCCCCTCCCCTGTGTGTCGATTTGTAAATGTCAAGCTCTGTGGAATTAAACCTTTCAGCGCCAAGGGAGATGAAGCCACAGTGCTGCTAGAAAATCCACAGGGAAAGCACCTGATGAACTTAGCCCTGCTTACTCGGGAGGTAAGCTGTTTTCTTGCGACCGAGAAGTGTAAGCATTCTTCCATTATTTGCACCAGTATCAAAGGTCCAAGGATCCCGGAGACACAGGGGCAGCCATTCTGAACGGGACGACAAAATTACGGACAGCATCTGGAAGGGCGAGATTTTAAGCGACGTCCGAGACGAATCCCATGAAGCCGCGATCTCATTCAAAGAATACTTCCAGACCAAACTAAGAAACATTTTCAAACTGGGCGGAATTTTAACATTTATTTTATGTTTACGTCAGAAATGAGAAAAATATGCTGCTGGCCACCGTCCATTTAGCAAAACAAACATTGTGTATCGCCCACTGATGAAAATTGAAAAAGAGAGCTGTTAATTAATTCCTTTTTGTTTCCTTCTTTTTTAAGATTGAGGCTGTGTTTGGATTGAGAGGAAGAAAAATTGCACTTTCAGCATCGCCTGGTTGCGACGCAGGTAAGCACCCATTGACCAGTGCCACACGTGGAGTACCCAAGGCATGAATTGTGGTTTTCTTACCTTCTTACCTTTATCATCCCCCCCCCCCCCCCCAATCAACCATGCAGTGTTGGATTATGAAAACTACTTTTGCAATCCTGATACAACCCCTCCCCCTCGCCAATGTTGTTTATGGTATGAGAGAGGGGATAGAGGGATGGATAGCGGGCTTGACCGCTGAAAAATGCTCCCTTGTGCGTCGCCTCGCGGTATGAAAGAATGCCTTTACGATAATTATTGTCAAATCTTTTCTGATTTTAGAATTGACAGAACAAGACGTCATGCAATACAGCGGGCGGTGTCTGTACGCTTTTATTCCAAAGAAATGAAGCACCTGAAATGCGTCATTGACCATCATGGTTATCGAGTCTTTAACAACGAATTGAAATTAATGGAACGCTTCCAACTGCAATAAAACCTGTCATCTTTGCTACGTGTGCATGAGGCAACTAAGTTCTTGTCTCTGTGAAGTTGCTATCTCCCTCTTTTCAAGAAGCCCCACTTTTCGAAGGGTGATTGCCACTCGTTGCGGAATCGTATTGAGCGGTTTTTGCCGTCTTCAAGCCTGGTTTACGTACGGCCTACAGTCGCACAAGGCATTTCCGCAGTTATAGAGGATTGTTTTCGACTGGAATGAGCGGTTTCTTTGTGGCTACATCTTATATTTTAAAACAGAGCGGAAACTTTTACATTTCTAGTTTTCAGCAAGAATTTAAGAAAAGAAATATATAATTCAAATTTCAGTGAGTATAGACTTCTCCAATTGTTGACCTTTGTGTTAAGAAAAAGGCAACCTGCCCATCTAATGTAACTAAAAATAGTAATTAAAATTCCTGTCACAAATTACTGGCAGAATCAATGAAAACAGGCATAGCATAAAGTGGGACATTGTTTATCATTTAAAATAATAACTAAAAATGTTGGTACCTTGGAACTGTCACTCTTCGTACTCTAAGTAAACAAAACGAAGGCCAAGTCCATCATAAATACTTCAGTTTCATTCGACAGCCTTCATCCAGAAGGGACATCGAACAATTTGTAAACTCTAAAGAGAGCTCCATCTTCTTATATTCTTCAGTTTTACCCCTTAGTGGCGCCATTGTTATTACTCGGAATACCTGAAAGGTATCCGAGTTATAATCTGGGCAGAATGTAGTTTTCTGTGCAGCAGATGGACAATAGAATTACGAGGCAGTGATTTCATTGGTTAAAAAGCAATGTACTACACCCCTATGAGCAATACATTTGACCTCCCTCTGTGGCAAAACAACTGCAACTGCGATGCAACAATAACAAATAAACACAGCCGCGAAGGAGAAGATTTCCGATAGCGAGACTTGAAACAGCACCTCGTTGTACAGAATTCGATAAAAATCCGAATTTATAACCTGCAGTGGAGCAACCAAATGATGGGTTCTATGTTAGGGCTACAGTATGACTCATTTAATTTCGTTTGCTGATTCAAAGCCCATGTTCCACGAGATGGCAAATGACGCAATGCAGCTAAAATGTGAAAATGCTGGATTCAGCCTTCTGGAAATGTTATGAAAAAGATATTTATTGTAATCTTGCCTGTTGACAACATGACGAAAATCGCCAGTATAGAGCTTCCAGCAACGGTATGTTATAGATGGCCGAATTTTCTTAGTTTCTTTCTGCTTCAGCTGTTCTTTGTACGAACATCATCCGCCGATGTCTATTTCTTGTTTTAATTAATCATGTTAGCTTCCTAGAGCTGGAGGTCACCCGCCCCATCATTCACAATGTTAATCTGGAACCTTTGCAGCTGTATACCGGTTTTCACCTACCCATATCAAGACTTGATTACATGAATAGGATTTCACACGTTTTCTGTGTTGCTACACTAGTGTTTCACCCGCCTTTGCCTCACCGGCCGCTTTCACTTGAAACCATTTTATCAGATGTCACGCTACATGCTAACAAAATGGACGTAACGCCCACGTTATTTCCATTCCAACAACCTGTTACAAAACATACTATCCCTAATTAGCTATTTCATCAGTTGAAGGAAAAGGATAAAACATGGACCCTTGCACTGTTATTTTCAAGGAGTAGATTTAACTCCAAAAAGGGAGTTAAAAAAAAGGTACAAAACCACTCCATTT
>NC_090872.1:20629459-20639459 GCF_036669935.1 Montipora foliosa
CTCGGCGAACCTCAGTTTTCATGGTAAGAAAATGAACAGCAGGCCAAGGTGAAACTCCGAAAAGTTAGGAAGCATTTAGAGTCACCTTAAATTTTCTTATCAGGAAGGTAGGTAGCTCTGAATCCGCTCCAGAGAATTTTATTTTTTCAGCGAGTTTCAACTCAACGTGCTAATCCCTTTCCAGCGATAACGCAGGGAGTGATCGGTCGAGTTTGTTTTTGAAATGTAAAGACAATGTAAAGGGTATATACTTTTGACATGGGTCTTTTGGTTATCTTTTACGTCTTAATACTGAGCGCATACACCTTATCCCAAAGTGGCCGCCATTTTAGAATTTTTATTATTTTCCTTTTGGCCACCCTTTCAAACCCAACCTTCAAAAGAATGTTTAACCTTGAACAAAGCCAAAAGGGCCAATTTGCAATCAAACAAAAGAATACTAAAATGGCGGCTATTTTGGATTAAGGAGTATTTATGGTTTGTAGTATGTTGTTCCGTTGCCATGCAAAGCAGCTTTTGTTAGTGATGTAGAGCCAATCTTTTTTAATAGTACTGGGCCCGGTTGTTCGAAAGAGAGTTAAGTCTAAACCCAGGGTTAAATCGGCCTAACCCTGGGTTAAATTTTAAGCGCAGGTTAGTTGCGTTGTTCAACGGAAGGTTAACACTAACCTCGGGTTAAACGGTGGGTTAAATTTAACCCACCGAGCGAGCAGGGTTAAATTGTTAAACTCCGGTTAAATCAGGAATAAAGATGGCGGACTTGTTGTTTTGTGATTTACGCAGAAGGCGACGAGAAAGGACATTTAGAGCCGGAACTCAGTGTGAAATCGACGATTTCACAGAGGAATAGCTGCGTGCTCGTTACCGCTTTCGACGAGAGTCTACTTTATTTATTACCAATCTTGTTGCCGGTGATATCAGTCACTCTCAGGTTTTACGCCAGTGGAAGTTTCCTACAAGTTATAGGCGACACCTTCGGTGTGGATAAGTCCACCGTTTCCAGAGTCATTACCGATGTGTCCCGGGCTTTAATCGTGAAACAGCCCCGCTTTATCAAGTGGCCTTCGACGAACGACGAATGTGCCACAATTAAAAACGCATTTTGCCTTCGCGGAGGATTTCCTTGTGTAATTGGATGCGTTGACGGAACACACGTCAAATTTCAAGCGCCCTCACAACACGAAAATAGTTATGTCAACAGGAAAGGTTTTCATTCCTTCAATGTGCAAGGTGTCTGCAACCATGAAGGTGAGTAGACTTTCTGCTAACGCAAAACGCGCAACAGTTTTACGAGAAAATTCGAACACGAACTCAAAAATATGTATGTATTTTGGGATCTCTCACCTCAACAAAAATGTTGTTTAATTTGAAGGAATGTTCACCAATGTCGTTGCTTGCTAGCCGGGAAGTACCCAGGAAGTACCGAGGATAGTCACGTGTTCCGTACAAGTAACATTTGCACTTATTACGTGGTATGCCTTCTACCAACTCTTAAATCCGGGCTGGTGTCAAATTTTTTTTTTTTTTGTTGGTAGCCACAAATATGCATACCCCACGGATATTGAAATAAGCTCCGATCCGGTGAATTTACTTTTATATCCTTCAGTATATCCGAACTTCCCTGCCCCATTCAGAAACTGTATACTTGCCCTGCGCTTCGCGATCATGTGTGCGCGGTAGACCACACGGCCACCGCGACACAGTTCTGTGGCGATGAGGAAAGCAATTATTTATTGTGGAATCTTTCCGCCGGCCATGATTGACACAGTATTAAAATATTCGATGATGTTTTTTCTTTGAGAAAGACAAGCTTTAAAGGTAAGAAGAATTTTCTACGTTATTTCCAGATGTTGCTTCGTATTTATACTTGTGTGTTCCGCTGTGAACATTACGGTATTTTGCACCGAACGAATAATTTATTAGAAGTATTTTGCATAGCACGAATACTCTAATATTTCTTGGGAACCGGTTTGTTCAGCCGTTTTGACGTAGAAAGAAAATAAGAAAATAGCTTTCAACGGCCAAACAAAATAAAAAATGAAATCAAGTTTACTGATGTCCGTAACGGGGAGTTCGCAGCGGGCCCCCATCCAAGTACTAACCTTATTCGGAGGAGCTTAACTTCAGGTGACACCTGGGCTAACATCAACGATTGAGATCTTTGTGTTAAATTCGCACATGTATCTTGTCGAACTTTATTAAAACTTGAAAGAAAAAAAGTAAACTAACAAAAATCCGGTGTCTTGCCGTCATTTTGTCACAGATGCATCCTTTGTTTCGTGAGTTGTCAGTATTAAACACGCAAGGTAACTTGATCACAGGCGGCCTCTAAAATCGATGTCACTTTCGATTTTGTGATTTTACTTGTACGACCAAAAGTACGATAGAAAAATTGAACTCAAATTGAACGTACAAAAATCTCCCGAAATGTTTTTCGCTGATGGTAACTTGTATTATATTCGTGGCACAAAATTTATGATGTCTTCACCTCGCAAATTGTCTTATTCTCGATCGACACGTCCTAAAAGTTCCTTCTGCTCTCCTTAAAAACTACATATCGTTGTTTATTTACTTTTGCGTCAATATTTATTTTGCATACATGTAAGGCAGGCTAACAAAATCTGTACCTTGCTTAGTTCGCATTTTTGGGCATTAAAATAGAATTTTTGGTCGTAAGTTCCTGACAGCAAGTTGCATCTTTTGACGTCTCCCATCCAGTTACTAACCCCGCCGGAAAGAGCTTGACTTCAATACGAATTGGTTTTGAAAGCTGTCAGAAGCTCAGAGTACACGCTTAAACTTGTGGTGAAAAAGAAGTTGTAAATGATCAACTTGTCAGCCTTGAAGCTAAATGTTTCTCGATTTGCTTTTATTTTCTTCAATCGTTCTGCTTTAAGTACTTTACTGAACCACATGTCTTCTCAGGGGGTATCTACCAAAGATATCTACCATGACATTGTAATGATTTACGATACCAAAACAATATCGTGTACCATAGTTGTTAGTTATGTGTCGATCAGACCGAATCTTCATCATCCTCCCTGGTAAACCACGGGCATTACCCTACCCTCTCTGCCAGAACAGTGTCGGTTGTTTTTCTAAAACAACCGAAATTGTTCTGTGCTTGCCCCTTACGACACTGTCAAAAGTACCGTACGTTAGTACATGGGTACTTGACCGTAGCCATTGGCCGAGAAACTAATCTTAGCCAAAAGGCCGAAAAGCGACCAGGACACGGGAAAACTTAGGTAAAAAACATAGTGGAGATATGGGATTTTTAGCTTGGGCGGGGGGGGGGGGGGGGGAGAACTGAGGAGATACGGGATATTTTTTAAAGTAGGAGCGCATTGCGTACGTGTGGTAGTGCAGTAACTAGACTGTGTTTTCTCGAGAAGCGATCACTAGGGTTTTTTGTTTTCGTGTTTGATAGTTTTTTGTTCAGCTCGAGTGTAGAATCATGACGAACTTTTGTAGTTTGTGAGAACTATTTACTACTTGTAGCTTTTGTTGAGTTTTGAATCGATAATAGAAAGAGTTTTGGCGATTTCAACCCAGACTGGACTACTGGATTTAAGCTTTTTCCTTGACGAGATTTCAAGTTATTGTGAAACGTTTGATACCAAGTTACTCTAATACTGAAATCAAGATTATGGAATTGTAAAACTAGAACTTTGGACTGGACTATAGAACGCGCAATTACGGAATTTTACATTTTTGAGCATTCTGCGAAATGGAGTTCACATGTTGTCTTCTTGTCTTCGCCACGGCAGATTTAAACAGTTTGCAAGAAACTAAACCAGGATTACGGAACCGGAATTCGAATACATAACCCGGTTGTTCGAAAGCCGATTACCTTAATCCAGGATTAGCGTAAACTTTTGTTTCATGTTTTCAACTTTTTGGTGACAGTTTCCTTTGCTTATTGACTTCTTCTAATGTAAAGTTTCACGGAATATCAGCCTTGAACAGCATTTGGGAGTAGAGAATAAAACTCGTTAGTTCATTTTTAACCTGAGATTAGCATTAATCGGCTTTTGAACAACTGGCCCAGGATGATAAGTTGTTGAACTGTGATCTGTAATAAGTTTTTCGGATGATTTAAGGCTGATCTTGTAATTTTTAGATGAACGTAGTTAAGGAAGGAAACTGTAGGATTTAAATAGTCTCATTCCAAAAAATAAATAAATGAAAGATCCCGTATCCCGAGAACCCGCTAATAGGGCTTCCTTGTTTGCATTTGCAAATTTAGTAACATTAATAATGAGTTTTTACAACAGACAACTTCAAGTTACATTACAGATGTATCTTTCTGGTAATCTCTCGCCATTTTCCGAAGTTTACCTGTACGTGAAGTTCACTGTAAGTCGACAATTTGTGTCAACTGTTTGCGCATTCCACGGATACGCCTTTGGAGGCGTCTTGTTTGCAAAACAACCATCGTTCCCTCAACGATGGCGTCCTTCTTGGGGACAGTGGGTACGCTTGCAGCCCATTCTTACGGTGGCCCAAAAGGGTCAATCACAAATCAGTTTACCAAAACACAAAACAATTTATCAAAACACAAATCAATTTCCCAAAACACAAATCGATTTCTCAAAACACAAATCAATTTCTCAAAACACAAACCAGTTTGCCAAAACACAAACCAATTTCGCGAAACACAAATCAATGGACTGGGCACTTGCTCTGTAATTATCAGAGAGAGCCTGGAAGGAACTCATTCCCAGGAATTTCCGCGTCCAACATGGCGACTTCTTCATGTGAGTGACAACTCTTCGAACTTCGGTGATAAAATGTTTTGTAGTCATTGCGGTAGCGAGGTTAAATCCTGTTTTAAATTCTGCGTAAAATGTGGCAATCCTACATCCCAGAACTCTGACGATCATTCCTCGGGCTGCGAAACGATTAAAAGTCATAGCAGCAGACCTGGATGCTCGGGGACTTAGGCACATCTGCTGCTACATATTCCAAGGAATCTATTCCAAAGCTGGATACCTTCATGAAGGAGAAAAAAGATGAGCGGATGTCACATTTTAAGAGGAAGAATAAGAAGTTGAAGAATGAAAAGGACGAACCTGTGACAATAAACACTGGAATAATGCGTTACGTATAGGAGGAAAGTATCCTTAAACCTCAGCGGGGAAATAGTCTTCCCATAAGGCTTCCTAAAACAGCAGATAGTGAGGAGGTGCTAAAGTTAGCTGTGGCAAAGCAGTCTCTACATAACGGAAATGAAATTTTCCACAGCTCTGTGAAGTCCTACAAATTGCTATACCCAGATGGAACTGAAGTTAAACAACTGAAAGAATCTGATGAGGCATTTAGTTTAGAAGTCCCCGAGCATCCAGGTCTGCTGCTATGACTTTTAATCGTTTCGCAGCCCGAGGAATGATCGTCAGAGTTCTGGGACGTAGGATTGCCACATTTTACGCAGAATTTAAAACAGGATTTAACCTCGCTACCGCAATGGCTACAAAACATTTTATCACCGAAGGCTCGATGAGTTGTCACTCACATGAAGAAGTCTCCATGTTGGACGCGGAAATTCCTGGGAATGAGTCCCTTCCAGGCTCTCTCTGATAATTACAGGGCAAGTGCCCAGTCCATTGGTTTGTGTTTCGCGAAATTGGTTTGTGTTTTGGCAAACTGGTTCGTGTTTTGAGAAATTGATTTGTGTTTTGAGAAATCGATTTGTGTTTTGGGAAACTAATTTGTGTTTTGGGAAATTGATTTGTGTTTCGCGAAATTGGTTTGTGCTTTGGCAAACTGGTTCGTGTTTTGAGAAATTGATTTGTGTTTTGGGAAATTGATTTGTGATTGACCCTTTTGGGCCACCGTACATTCTTGATGACGCCGTACACAACAACACGAACTGCAGCGCAAGAAGCCTACAATGACGCTCACGCCAAAATAAGAGTGGTGGTCGAGCAAACGTTTGGCCGATGGAAAAGGCGTTTTCATGTGTTGCATTCGGAAATAAGAATGGCACCCGAAAAAGTTTGCGTGATTGTAGGCACTTGTGCAGTGTTGCACAACATTCCTTTACAGCTACACGAGCCGATGGAGGACGAGGAGGTTGATGAGCTGGCAGATGTGGATCCCTACCATGGACCTCAACAAGATCTGTCATTAAGGGACCACATCTGTCAAACATTTTTTGGTTGAGATTTTCATATGCTGTGCTGAACTCAGTTCTTAAGGACGTTCGCGCTAATTGTTTGTGCGCAACGTTACTGCGTAGGAAACGCGACTGTAATATGTCACGCATTACTTCGAGCATTAGTGAAGTTGAGGTTTTAAAACCTTTGCAAAAACCGTGGACGATAACTCTTGCACAGCGTTGGATCAGAGAAGATCGTGATCAGTCACAATTGATTTAAAATATTTATGAAAGTCAAGTAGACTACTGCACAACTGATATTCGCGAGGTTTTATCAGTCGTGCACTAGTCTACTTGACTTTCATACAAATTTTTCAAGCATCAGTTAAAATAACATGGCGACAAAAACGCCGAGGAAAAAATTCCAGGTCGGCAAAAGAATGGCACATTTATTTCCGAATCATCATGAAACTTCAAAGAGAAGTGAGCGTGAGGATGGAAAAGGTAGCTGATCGAGTAGACTAGTGGCTGAAAGTTTGGAAAACTCGAGGACGAAACGTTGCGTAAATTTAATGGGGCTGTTTCTTTTTAATGTTTTTATTACCCTACGAACTTAAGTTCAAAGTGAATGCATGTTCTTAAAGTTCTTTTCCTTTACTTTCGTGAAAATTGAGCAGTACTTTCGTCCTCGTCCGCTTGAATAGTGCGGACCTGCGTGGAAACAATCAGCGATTGAATTTCACAAAAAAACACACTCCAGAGGATGAGCATGACGGCAATGGAGAGATATTATACAAAACAGCAACCAAATGAAGATGACCCCTGCTTAAAACTTCGTTGCTATGCTCGAGAAAGGTTTTTTTCCGGTAAAAACCTTTCATCTCTTCAACGATCGATCCTCTCTTGGGTTCCAGTCCTTGCCCGACAGGTCACGCAAAAGCGTGACAAACGAACTTTTCCAAGAGCTTTGCAAAATCACATCGATTTTACTCGTTCAGATCATCGGTGACCCCTATTTTTTTAATCATGAATCACTTACTTTTCTTACTATCTACAAAATATGATGAAATGAAAAAATTCTCACCGTAAGAAGTTATCTTTTTTTAACATTTTCTTTCCTCGTGCCATCGAATTTGGTAGTGGTTGCAACAGATAGAGCTTACGAAAACGCTCGTCGAGGATGAACTCTACTGTTTACCACATCCCTAGCGGCATACAATTACCTAAAAATCTCACTCCTAAAAACCTATGCACGGAAACTTTCACTCCAACAGTTTATTTTTATGATTTTCGATGGATGAGCAGATGAGCCTACATCTCGCTATTATGACCGATTTCTCGAAATTAAGGCATTTTTCCACTGCCATTTTCTCCGAAACAAAGTCGGTGACCCCCCTTTTTTTTTTCATTTTTGGAGTATGTACTTTATGACCTAACTCTAGGCGAGAAATGAAGAAAATCTCACCGTAGGAAGATTTTGGCGCGAACGTCCTTAAGTTTATAATTATTGGTGCAACTCTTAAAAGTGCCCCTGTGATAAATATAGATTACTTCATGGTTGGTGAGTGCGTACGATTTTTATTCACGAGTTGTGAAGGATCGCGTAAACGAACGAGTGAGCGAAGCGAACGAGTGAGTTTAACGATCCTTCACAACGAGTGAGTAATAAAAATCGTACAAACGAGCGAATCATGAAGTAATTTGTTTATAATATTAGTACAGAGATCATAAAGTTAACGAGGTAAGTGTTAATGGTGAGGCTATCAGACCACCGATCGTGAACAAAAGCCCTAAACAAATAGCAAAATATTTTTGAAATAAAAGAAATCTTTACCTTCCATACCTCGCTTGAGCACTTTTCAAACTTTTTAAGATCTTTTGAAGCATTTTTGGGGAGAAAACTAAGCAATAAAAGATCAAAAACTTTGAAAACCATACACCAGTCGGCCGCCCTGTTTACAAATCTGTGCACAAAGTTCAACATCATACTAGCCAATCAAAAGGCTGATACGAAAACTTTTCACTAGTGAAAATAACGATATAGCCAATCAGAGCGTCGATACCTCGTTTTTCACTAGTGAAAAAAATCGTTTGACCAATCAGCTGGCTTCTCTAGCGCAAAGAGACTAATTTTATCTCGATCCTTTTTTGGAGTGTAAACCTCGGTACGTATATAATAAAGAACGTTCTGCTACTCTTGTTTTCACTTGACTGATTCTGATTCTCCCTCAATACCGTACCGGGAGACAAGGTCGGTAACAGAAAGCAGCAAAGGGCCAACTGCGTCCAAAAGCGATCGCACGGGCCGAAATCCCGGGATGACTCGTTTGGTACGACGCTCCAGCGCCAGTGTCTGGAGGAACTGCGTTTTTCGCTCTTGTTCAAACATTCCGTCAGCGCATGCGCAAATGTTCTGGCTCTCGAAACCTAGCCTGCCAAAAAAAATGAACATGCTGTTTTTTTTTTTGGTTTTTTTTTTGTACCAGCAATTGACATTTCAGTTGATTTTATAGGCATAAACGTAACATAAGAACCGTGCGTGTCTGGTCTTGTCTTAGACAGAGGCAATAGATGGTTTCATGCAGACTGGGACGCCTAAAATGCTCTGTTGTAAACATGGCGGTTCACGAGTAAAGTTGTCTCTCTGGCCTTTCTGTGGACGAATTCCAGGACCTACTGACACAATCTGGGCAAGTTTTGAAAGCTAAAACCTTCAATCGATGCGTTATTTTGCTGGTAGGACTGGGTGGCCCGACACTTATGAAAAAAACTATGAAATGAGAATCGGGAGTCTTCCCTTGTCATGGAATGGCAGAATTACCCAGAATTCTTTTTGGGCATGAGCGAGGCAACTTAAGAAGCACGAGACTGGCCCTCATCGAATGGCTGAAGCGCGGCCAGAGGAAATGATTTCTTGCCAGATACTCAGGAGTAGGCCTAGTGTGTGCTGTTAACGTAGATTTTGGATTTGTGAACAAGTTTTTATCATAGAAAATTCCCGACGAAGTTGTGCTTTCATTTCCCTGTAATTTTCGTGTCAAAGAAACGGTATAATAATGTAAATAAGAGAATAACGATATTTATATTTGCATATTACCTGTCCTCTTACTATGAAAGTCAAGCTCGACCGTCTCTATGCAATAACGCATTCAAAATTTTATCGTATTACTTGATAAAAGTATGTGTTTTTTGTTTTGTTTTGTTTTTTGCTTTTTTTTTTTTGAAAAAAGGGTTTTTCTGCTTATATGAAAAATACGTTTTCTCTCCCGTCCCCTTCTTATGCATGATCTTCGCGGAAATTACATTCTGTTCCTCAATAAACCTGGAACAACCAGTTATGGTCTTAGTTCTCTTTTTTCCTACGCATCAGCTAAGTTGCGGAATGCGCTACCTGATTTTATCCGTACCTACGAGTTTACTGGTTTTAAAAGAGAACCCAGGGCCGCATTTTGTACAGCGGCTTTTCTTTTTAATGAATGTATCTTTAAATATTATGTCTTTAGTAGGTATCTGTATATGCTATGTATTTTAGCTGTAAATGTAATGTCTCGAAGATATTAGCTCCTGTAGTTATTCGGAAAAAGCTTATGACTGAATGTATGTTACCTTTAGGAGGGCGCATGCGCACACTTTGTAATCTGCGACTCCAGTGCTTACCACATGACAGATAGAATGACTTTTCTCTTGAATATATAAGCCATCTAAGTCTTACGCTATATTAACAAGGGCGGTTTGGAGCTGTGAGTAGGCGTGGGATTTGTCACATATGGTTTAGGGGCCGACATATCTCTCCCTCAATGCCGTACAGGGAGGCAAGGTCAGTAGCAAAAAGGAGCGAAGGGCCAACTGCGTCCAAAAGCGATCGCACGGGCCGAAATCCCGGGATGACTCGTTTGGTAC
>NC_090872.1:20646959-20649459 GCF_036669935.1 Montipora foliosa
AGTAGAATATGAAGCACCGTGGAAACTGATATAAATTTCCATATCATCACGGAAGGCCCGCAGAACGTGTGTCCAAACACATTGCAGCTGATTGTCAGAGGAATACCGATCAGACCAGCAAGCAGATCACTGGCCGCAAGACTGACGAGAAACGAGTTAGTGACAGTTCTGAGAGAACCATGGCGAATGAACAAAACCATGACGGTTACATTAGTTGCAATTATGAGGCAAGCTATTGTGATCGGAAATACGTCAAATTTCGCGCTGAAAACCATGTGTTCCTCTAATTGATCTCCACTACCGGAGGGAGAGCTTTCATTGTCGGTGTGGTTTCCATTTGTCCATGTATCATTCTCCATAATTACTCCTTTTTGGTGCGATTTGAGCGAGTTTGTTTCTAAAGACCCGATGGCGTCAGCTTACCTTTTCTTCCGGTGTTTTCTGTCTTTACCTCTCTCTTCGAATTTCGCTAAATGGATGTCAGCTGCCGACCACTGTGAAAGAAATGACCATAAGAGCATTAACAGTGCGTAAACAAATTTTAAGTAAGCATGGTGTTGAGAGACGCCTACCTCTCTCACAACAACAGCCACAAAGAATGTGTAGTAAGCACCCTCGTTGAGGCGCATTTTCGCGTGCATTGGCAAATTAAGGCAGTGCAAGTTCTAGTATCGTATTCTAATCCCAAAAGCTGGAACAAGTATTGAAATCTCAATGCTTCTGTTAGAGCCAAGTAGACTCTCTCCTTACTTTGTTAATGAAAAGCCCCTTGGGTGTTTTAGCTTTGACAGATCGAATTGATTTTAAAGAGTTTGCAGATATAGTGTGGCCTAGAGGTGATGTAGATCATCTTTCATACGTTTGATTTCCCCTTCTTTGTTGTGTTCGTTCCGATCGGAAAGGCAAACCGTTCTTTTGTTGCGATAAAATCTATTCTCGACATCAACATTAGAAGCATTGTAAACATTGCAGGAACTATCGTCTTTCTTTTTAAAGAATTGAAATTCGATTGTGTTGTTTGGTTTGTGTTCTTTAATTACTTTTTTTGCGTTTCTGTCATTCATTTAAGAATATCCTATTGCGTCATTGTTGTAAAGGCTCACACATGCACTTATTTCCTACAGTCTGCGTTATAAAGAATGCACATGATATTCTTTCTCATAGCTAACAAGGCTCTCAAATTTTGACACTATTATTTGTAAAAAAACAGGATTTGCCTACTTCACATGTTAGATGCGTAGAATCTGTTTTTACCTTAAAGCTTAAAAAAATCCAAGGAAAATTACATGCAACGAAAATACATTAAAATGTATTTCTCGCGTTGCCGAAAATGCTTCATTTTCACGGTAAAAAAATTAACCTTGAGATGGCCATTACGGATAAACATGGAGTTTGCCCTTCAGAATCGGGTCATCAGAATCGCTTATTACTGGGTTGCCGTTTACGGCAATCCCAGTCGAAAAATGGGTAGAATTTCTCCGTTTTATTTTTTTCCGTGTCGGTAAAAGTCTTGCCTGCCACTCCCCTGCTAAGTGGTGTCTTTGTGCATAGAGCCCTGCTGCGCGTATTTTCTTAGGATCGAGAGGGTAGTGGGAAATGCGTAGATTTCTCTGGTGGACACATTATAACGATTAACTTAACCGGCAATGGCGTCGAAAGTCATGTAGTGCGAATGGCGTTTTAGTGGATCTTTGAACAAAATATACCCTTATGAAGCTCAATAATGGCAAATCAATTGGATACTGAACAAGACAGGCGACAACATCGACAACAATCTGTCGCCCGTCGAGCCGTCTTTTACCAAGTGTGCTGTTATGTAGAACACTGAAGATTCGCAGGGCAGCGATAACAGTGAATTCAAAGACTAGACCAGGTGGATTGAATGGAATTTCAAGCGTTAAAATCGCTGAAAAGGTAAGATTATTGTCGAAGCGATGCCGCAATTGCGTGTCTTCACCACATGTTCCTTTGATCTCACATTATTGTGTTTTCCGTCAAAATATTCGCTTGTTTTCGCTTTCGCTCGAACATATTTACCTTTATTACATGTCCAGTGAATAGTTTTATCCTCTGGGATGAATTTTCCGTCGAAAAATCGGTTATTTGGGCGGTCAGTGTAAAACGCAGACTGCAGACCGGGGGTAAAATGCAGACTGAGGGTAAAATAAATATTAATAAGAAAAAAACGAGTCATAAGGATAAAATAAAGGTTGTTTGAAAGACAATCCTGTTTTACATCTGTCAACTCACATTATCATGACTGCAGGTCGCTGCCCCTTTTGGGGATGCGATCGTACGCGTTGAAATCATCTGTGCTTTGGTTTTGCGCTTCCAGATGCAACCAAAGCAATGGGAGCTGTGTTTGAGTTTCAGTGTGAAAGTACAAACGGCTACTAACACTCTTATAACTCTTTTTTCATTATTATTTTATTAACCCGCAGTCTGCAGTCTGCGTTTTACACTGACCGGTTATTTGGGTGCTTTTTGGCAACAGAGGTTA
>NC_090872.1:20666959-20669459 GCF_036669935.1 Montipora foliosa
TTGCCATTTTTCAAACATTTGCAGCCGTCCGACTGATCTACTGCAATTTGGTAGCCTGAGTATCAGGCCCTCCTAAGGGGCTAGGGGAGAGGAGAAGAGATAGAGTTAGGACTTAGGAACGCCTGATACTCAGGCTAGCAATTTGGTTGTATTTTGACGCGTCAGGGCAACTCGGCTTTCAAAACAACTAACTGAGCTATTGTTTCCCCAAAAGTTGCTAAGGAAAGGAAATGTATAGCATTCAAATTTTCGAAAAACATTTGAGATTCATCGTGCATGGATTGTATATAAATAGTCGGTTTATTTTTTGTTAATTTTAAGAGCAACTAGATCATAAATTTCTCAAAGAGTTTGAGTCAAACTTTGTTACTCACATAACCTTACTATTCGCCTTATGGACGTCCATCTTGTGCTATCAGTTCTTTTTGGTACAACAAGTTTCTGAAACTCTGTTACCTTAAGCGAGTTTTTCTATATTTAGCAAATTTTTTCAGTTACTTCTTTCTCGCTCGACTCTTGTCGCAATTAAGCCGGGATATCATAAAAGAACTCACATTGAGCAGCAAACAGCAGCTTATCCGTGCCGGTAAGAAGGCAGAGAAGTGCTTTTTCCCTCTCTCGAACACTTTTTGTCAATTTCCCACACAGCCGGGTTCTTTTTTAATATACTTTGGTTTTGTTGAAGGCTAATTGCTTTGGTAGTATTTGCGTTTGCTTAAAATGCTATAACAAAAATCGGAAAGCAATGATGAAAACAAAGAAATAATTAGAAACGTACTATTCAAGGTGTCTTATTTGTTTGCAGTTTTCCGACATTTAGTTTTCAAAAGCTGCCTTTAATGTTTAGTCAGTGCGTATGCCCTATATGCATGTTTGGTTACTTATTCGAGGCGCGGACTCATAATACGTATGTCTGCCTCAATGCCCAGGATATTTTGGTAGTTTTAGTGATGTTAAATGAGCCAAGAGAGCTTTCATATTCATTGCTCATGGAAAAAGGATAGGAAGGCTGTAACAAAAAAGTGACACTTGTGTAATGTTTAATTTTCTGGTTTAGTGCGTTTTTAATTTTGTTGCAACTTGATCTGTGAGCAAGTGATCGAGTTTTAATTATATTTTTGTTGACAAGGTTGGCTGCGATTTATAATTAATCTGCAAGTTCTGCCTTCGACTGACGAGGTACATAGCGTAAAAGTAACGAAGATGTCGAGATTTTTCAAACAGTCGCCTTTTGAAGTTTTGGGATTCGTCAACACGATTATTTTTAAGTTAATAACATTGTTGAGTATTTTTTTAATTTGGGGTTCTACCCTGCGGCCATAAATCCCCGACTTCAAAGTAAGTGGCTTACCGGAAACACAGATATGAAATTCGTTAGTGTCTTTGTTTGGAAAACGTAGGCTTGGGTACAGAATTTATTATGTTGATTATGTTGCCGGCTGATTGCACCTTCAACATGTATTTCTCAGGCAAACTTGGAACTATTCAAGTGAAACCTTATTCCCGAGGAAAATGTATCGAAAATTTGTTGCAATTGTGTAGTGGATTTTGCATGTGGAATGTAAAAATCGTGTTACACGAGTTTACTCACCGAAACAAGACACACAAGTCCTTTTAATTCAAAGTTTTAGTGATTTTCTTTAGCCGTGATAAAGTTGTTTTAGCAGCCATCAATCGTTGTGCAAACTTAAACCACAAAAAAAAGAAACAATATCTAACCCGCAACACATACATAATTGAAAGTTTTAATATATCCTGTCCCTTGTTACGTGGAATGCCGAAGGCATCCACGTCTTAAAACCGGGCTGGAATCTTTTTTTTGTTGGTAGTCACAAATGTGCATACCCCCCGGATATTGAATTAATCTCCGATCGGGTGGACTGACTTATATTCTCTACGGTATTTCCAAACTTCCCTGCCCCGAGGAGAACTCCTATGCTTCCCAAGCCATCACGATTTTGCTCTGCGAGCGCGTTAGACCACTCGGCCACCGTGACACGTTTCCGTACGATTGGTGAAAGCAGACAGTTATAATAGAATCTTTCCGCCCGCCATGATTGTTTCAGTATTAAACTATTCGATAAAGTGGATAGATGCTTTTTCTTTGAGAAAGGCAAGCTTTAAAGGTAAGGAGAATTTTCTACGTTATTTCTAGATCTTGCTTCGTACTTGTGTGTTCCACTGTGAACATTATTATTTTGCATACAACGAATACTTCATTAGAAGCATTTTGCATAGAACGAATACGTACTCCAATATTTCTTGGGAACCAGTTTGTTCGCCGTTTTGACGTAGAAAGAAAATAAGAAAATAGCTTTGAACGGCCAAACAAGATAAAAAATGAAATCAAGTTTAAAAAAAACTAATTAGCTATCGCCGTCACGGGGACTTCGCAGCCGTCCCCCATCCAAGTACTAACCTCATTCGGAGGAGCTTAACTTCAGCTGACACTTGGACCAGCATCAACGATTGTGATCTTTATGTTAAATTCGCACATAGA